>NC_057767.1:17808047-18158142 GCF_010389155.1 Erigeron canadensis | reverse complement strand
TATGGGACTTAAGTGTTTCAAGATGGTTTCGCGTCACGCATATCTATATCAAGGAATTCTCGGTGTCATAATCGTCATTGTTAATAAGGTTCATATATAAATTGATTATTTTTAGGGTTGTTTATGGTTAGTGTTTAAACCATGGGTTTCATTAAAGATTATAATGTTCGGTTATATACTTACATTATGATTATGAATTTGGGGATCAGCACGTTTTTAGTACAAGGCATGAACAGGTTGCTTTCTAACGAGTTCTTGCCATGTACAGATTGTGATGAAGGGCCGTGTTTTGGAAGATTGCTTGGATGAAACTTCAAAATTTTCAGAAACTTGCTGAAATCTGGAATATTTTTGTGTTTTGATTTGTTCTTACGAAGATAACTGTTATCTTCTTCGAAACTATTTTGTTCAAACGAAGGTTATCTTCGTTTGGATAACTTCGTTCGTGGAGTTTAGTCCAACCCCTAGTTGGCCCATTGTTATTTCCACTATATAAGGGTTTTTTCTTCGTTTCTTCTTCATAACGAAAATTACTCTTATTTTCGAGCAAAAACCTAAAACCCAATCTTTTCTTTTTCTCTCAAACTAATTTGTTTTCTTGATTCGTTTTGCAAACTGTGATCTAAGTAAGTGTTTGATGTTATTTTCATTCACGAAATTCATCTAGGTTTTCTATGTGTCGTTCGATTTGATTTTTGATTCTATATCTATATTTTTAAATCATTAACGGTTTATTCAATGAAGTTAGACTTGTACAAACGAACTTAGACTTTAGTTCAAAACGAATTTAGATTCTGAACATGGACTTAGATTTTGGATTGAACAACATTTATTGGGTAGAAACGATTTAACTTTCGATGATGCCTTATGAACTTAGCTTTAGTGATAAGGAACGAACTTAGCAAGGCTTAACACCCTTAGTTCTGTCCAAACGAACTTAGACTTCGTTATAAGTTACGAACTTAGAAGGTAAGTTAACTTACGAACTTGTATGTCAGTTTAGACCTTACGAATTTAAACTTCGTTAGGTGAAAACTAAGTTTAGTTCTTACGAATTTAAGATTTATCTCGTTTCATTCTTGCTTATGAATTTAGGTTCTATCTTCGTTTCTGTATACTTAACGAATTTAGTGCTTATTTTCGTTCGTTTGAATAATTTTGTGCAGTTTTTCTTTGCGAAATATTGATTAGGTTTTTCAATTCTGAATTCATTTATCGTGATTATTTATTTTGTTTCGATATTGTGATTGGTTTTGCAGAAATGGCTCTGCTCCTCATCAGTTTGTGAAGAAACATAATCTTGCACTGAATCTTGATCCCGATCAACATAATGCGAACATTTTCATGAATGTTTAACTACATTGCTCGCTCACGATTATTTTTGCTTTTTGTGATTCGCCTAGACTGTTAGGAGTATCGATTCTTTTTGGTCCACTACTCATGAAGTCATGGTTGAAGGACAGATTTTGTACGAGCTACTGTTGAAGGCATCACCTTTGATTTCAATGCTGAATCGCTTCGTACTATTTTGCATCTAGGAGCAGACCGGAAGTAGAAGAAAGGAACGTAGAGATGACTTATGAGTTTGAACTTCTTTCTTCGTTGTTTTCAGAGAATGGATTTGTTGGCCAGGTCAAACTTCCTTTTGACAAAGTGGTTTTCAGGGAAGATGGAGATATCTGGCGTATGCATTGCTCGTCTGTTTGAGCAATTGCAAGGCTGATTTGATCAACTGTCTGCTCAGATTGCGTCACAGATGGTTGCATTGTATATATATCGACCTTATCCTTTTCTCACGATACTTTTATCAAGAGTTTATTGATCAGCTTAATGCTAGGGGAGGAAGAGATTTCTTTTGTATCCTCGCTTTGTTATGGCTATAGTTAGACTTTTATCCTGACTTAGTATATGACCAAGGTCCTCGCTACGTTCTTCATCTTGGCCTTCGCGTCTTTTTGCTGATCTTGAAGCCAATACAAGTAATGTGGCTGGTCTTCATGATCCACCACTTTTGGTCATCTGATTAATCCAAACTATCGATCTCGTCTTGAGAATGATATGTTTGTGGATGATGTTGATGAAGATTCTGATTCTGGTGATTCTGAAAGTTTTGTTGATGGTTCTGGCGATGATTCAAGGGATGAGTCTGATGGTTCGGATGATGGAAATGATGGAGGTGATGTTGATAGTTCCGACGGTTCTACTGCTACAAATGAGACAGACACAGATGATTCTGCTGCTGCTGAACGTCGAACTAAGATGATTCATGATATCTCGGCTGCTTCTGAAAGCGATCATTCGCATCAGTCGTTTGATCAAGAGGGTGTTGCGTTCCATAGAGAGCGTAGAAGCAAGGCTTGTCATGGTTCCCGTTGTTTCAGATTCAGCTAACTCCATTCCTGATGCTGCTGAGATTGATCCTGATGTTGCAGCTCAGCATGATTCTGAATTGCGTGAGATTTTTGAAGATATGGAAGATCTGGTGAACAGAGCCAGTTCGGTTAGTCCGATGAAGCGGCAAGGGGTGTTGAACTTCAATATACCAGAATTAAGCGTCGACGTGTTGTTGAAGCTTCTTCTGTAGCAATGCCTGATCCTCCAAGACCAACTGCTGCTGTTGTTCCTGTTGTTTCACAAGCACCAGTTTTACGTCCTCTGGTGGCTCCTTCCTTATCTTACCGACTTCCTTCCGATTCTTCGCTTGGTCGTCGTGTTGATCTTCTGGAGACTAGAGTTCGCACTTTGGAGTCTGATCTCACTGATACTCTTGCCGCCTTAACTTTTTTGATCAACTGGGTCAAGAATCAAGGGGAGAACTTCCTGAAGAGGTTTGCAGATTGTCAGCGGTTCAACCAAGACGTCAGAATGATGATGATGATGCTGATAATGCTGGTGATAGGAATGTTTCTCGCCCAGTTGAAGATAAAGGAAAGGGTGCAGAGATCGAGGGGGAGACAGGAGGTGATACTTCTGCTGTTGGTGCTTCTGGTACTGAAGCTGGTCCTTCTGGTGCTCCTCGTGATTCAGGTTTCTATTTTGATTATGATAAAGATTTTTAGATAGAATGTATAACTGATTGTGTGTAATAAGTTATGACATTTTGTGTAATGAAAATGTAATCTATCTTATTTCAATACAAGTACATTTCATCTTTAATATAATTATCATGATTATTCTTTCTATTCTGGTGTTCATTTTGTGTAAATTTAAATAGATGATCCAGATTATACAAATTTATTCTTTGATGGTGATGAGCTCAAGGAAGGTGAATTTGTTCCTAAACCAAATCTAAACATATTCAAGAAGCCTTATGGGTTTGATGAAGTATGGACTCAATTCCTGAAGATCCATCGATTGAAGAGAGTAGAGTGTTGGATCAGAAGAGATCAGATGTTCAGGAAAGAATGCTTCAAGTTCCATTCAGTAGCCAAACTCAAGTTTTACATTTTGTTGTGTATGCTAAGAATGGTGATGCGTTGATTCCGTCTGATTATGATTAATGTGACAAGATCATTCAATCCAAATGATTTTCCAGTTCCTCTCAGAGATGATGATTCATTACATATGGTTGATCGACATGTTCCCGAGAAAAGAGTTAATGAATGGATAGTACATAGGGAAACATGGAAACCAAATCTGTATTGGACTCATATCTCAGACAAAGATGCTGCAAAGTACAAGACAATCATCTGGAGTTGGTTTTATGATGATGAACTGAAGCTATTTGTTCTTAAAAGACCAGATTATCAATCCAAGCTATTTGTGTGAAGAAGATTTACATGAGCTTGGAATAACTAGATTATCAATCCAAGCGATGATGGCTTAGCTGATGTTGTTGGTAAGAATCTCCGAAATGATTTCTGGTTGAGAAAGAACATGAAAGATTCAGATAAACCACAGTTTAAGATTGAGCCAAGATCGAAGAAAAGAGTAGTCAAGCCAGATAAAACAGTCGAGTATGTTCAACATGATATTAAGTGTATGATCAAAGTCCCTGCCAAGAAATGGGCACAAGATGTCTTGGACAAGATGGATAATTGAGAAATTGATCGAAATTCTGGTGAAGCAAAAATGTATGCAGACTCAAAGAAGAAGATTTTGTTGAGAAGAGTATATGATCCGATGCAGCTGGTGAACTTCTCAAGAAATGATCTGAGAAAGTTATACGATACAGAGTGTTCGTTCTTACCGTTTTGGAAGCATGAAGAAAGTCGATATCGTAAGATACTTCAACTCTGCTTACATGAAGATATTCATGCAAATAGCAAAAGATTGTTGTTTGATGCATGATCAGATTCTGAAGACTGAAGAAATCGAAGGTGTTGCTGTCAAGGGGGAGTTTGTTGATGCACGTTGATGTGACAATAGCAACTTAGATTTGATATGTCGTTTAGATTAAGACATTATGTTATTTTATGTCGTATCTATATATGTAATTGATGGATTATGGACTTTATGTTTTGGTAATGATCGATTACATGTTTTGGTGTTATATATATGTGTTATGTATGATGTTTGTTGTGTGTTATACAAGTACAAACATAATATGTGTTAGGATTCCTTGTTGATGAAACACTAAGGAATATAACTAAGTCTTATATCTAACGAAGATAAGGTATATCTTCGTTAGAGGCAAACGAAGATTAACTTCGTTAGAGGCAAACGAAGATTAACTTCGTTACATGGGCTGGGCAGCTAAGTTCGTAAGAACAAAGCCCAGCAAGCCCAGTTCGATCTGAAACATATATATACGAATGAATACCCTAAAATGAGGTATCATATTCGACATACACGTACTCCAGACCACTAAGTTCGTTCTATAGCTTATAGAAACGAATATAGCATCATACGGCTGATTATTTACTTGATAATTAGCGATATACACGTTAACTAATCAAACTTGTAACTATGCTGATTTTATCTGAATAATAAATTGTTCGGTCATGTATTTCAATCATATAAGTCAACATAAAAGGGTTCTTGTTTGCTGGTAATTGCAGTAATTATACCCCATATTGGCTTCTTACTCATGTGTAGTTAATTTTCTAGGTACAAAGCATGAAACAACAACTTGAAGAACATGAAAAAAAAGCTGAAGTGTTTAGGAAAGAAGCTGAAGAGCTTAGGAAAGAAGCTGAAGAGCGTGCAACACAAATGACTCGATTACAAGAACAAGAATGACAACCCCGTTTAGAAGTTAAAGAAATGAGCGGACAATTGGCTAAGTTAACTGTTTGTACACCAAATCGCATTAGGGTTAAAAAAGGGGTTTTTAGGGGATTCGAACTATTTGTTGGCGATTCCCTTATGGTAGAGAGTAAGCCTCTTTACGCCAATTGAATAGGGTTTGCGATGTAGCCGATTAAGATCGTGTTGTTGTGTTATTTTTTGAGTTTATGTGTGAATGAAAATAAGCAGATGAGTCCCCCTCTTGCGAACTCTTTTGAGTCGCTTTTATAGGAGGATCGGGAGAGAGAAACTTGTCAATTGGTTTCTTCCGTGATTTTTAGGGATAGATTTAACTTCCCAAATTAATTGGAACTGATCGTCCGCATTTTAGGGAAGAAGAGATTAAGGCAATCTCTTCTTTATTCAAATATTATTTCCAGTTGGGCGCCTTCCCCACGCAGGTTCCTTCGTAACGCTTTGGGTTAGCACTTGTCCGTTTGGTAGGTCTTTCACAACGTAATATGGATACACCATCAAGTCCCCCAGTCCAAGGGGATGGTTTTTGCCAAATAGACATTCCCTTGGACTATATTCGAAACGTACTGCATTATGAAAGGACATGTTGCAGTTAATGGGAACCAAAAAGTCGTTGCACGTATCCCTAGGTGTGTGATTGACGGTTGGGACTTTCACTCTTCTGTGCTAAAACAGTTTGCTGCGCAGGAATATTTATTGTTACAATTGAACTTCTGCCTTCAGTCTTTTCACTACTCCCTCCCCATAGGTCACTATTTCCGCTTTTTCTTTCACATACCCCCATCTCGTTTTATTTTCTTCAAAAATCTTCGTCTTTTGTTTTTCTCGCCAAATTCTAGAGCCATGTCAAAAAGAAAGGTTACCGACATTGATGATGACTCTGTCTCGAACAAAGGGAAGGGTCTTGCTGCGTTTCCTCCCATCTCCTTTTCTGGTGATTCTTCTCGAAAATTCATGGAGGAGGAGCTCTTATCTGATAACATGAGTGAACGAAAAAATCTCTTGGTCCGTGGTATGTGTCGAGAATATGAGTATTCTCAGGATATGTTGAAGGAGTCCCAGCTTATCATCACTAGTTTATTTGACCGGGTTGCCTACTTGGAGAAGCGCTTATCTGAGCAAGATGTGGAGATGAAGGTGTTGTGTGCGGGAGGTAAAAGTGTTTGTGAAAGAAGTAATTCCCCATATTTGTGAAACTCTTGCTTTAGGGCCAGAGGCTGTTGCTTTAGTTGATGCCGTCGTGAATGCTTCGAAGAAGAAAGGGATGGCTTTTATTCAGCATTCCGATTAGTCTCCTGAATATCTCCAGGCTAAACAGGTGTTCGACGAAGCCATCTCAAAGCTGGCGAATTACCAGAGTAACTATGTTCATGATCTCACCCCCCTGCAAAATACTGGGGCGCACAGTTTCCTAGTCATGAAACCCTGGTTTGGTTAACTGTAGTGAATATTTTTAAGACTTATTTTGGTATGTACCTTTTAATCCGTTTTGATGTCAAACTATGGTACCCATATGCATGATTAACAGACGGTTTAGTTTCTTATTTTGCTTATGGTATGTTTTTATATGACCATATTCTGTGTGCTTATCATTTTATAGCAAATTTTGCCATTATTAGCTTAAGGATTAATTTTTAGAAGTAGTTAAAACTTGCTTTTCTTACGTGATTACGTTTATAAGGTTAGCTTATTCAGGCGTCCCTGTTAGCTTGTTCCCTTTTTACGAGGGTAGCGACCCCCCCAAGGTGAATATCACCTTGACGCTTTTGCCCTAGCCGTACGGGACTTTCTGCGGTTTTTCTGATATATATATATGGCCATTTTATATATATTTTGTTTTCACTTTCCCGTAAGGTTTTGATGCTTGAATGAGGCACTTGGCCAAATGTACGCATGAGCAGAATTACTTGGAGGCATTTTTATTTAGTACTACGTATATTTTAAAAGGGAAAGGAATTCTAAAAGTAGAATTTCCGCAAATTTGAGCCATTCCATGTTCTGTCAACCGGAGTTCCTTCGAGTGTTTCCAGTTCGTATGCTCCTTTTCCACATGCTCTCCTTACCCTGTATGGACCCTCCCAAGTAGGTCCCATTTTTCCAGTGTATTCTTTTTCGCTCGTGCTATTCAACCGCAACACGTAGTCACCAACTTTGAATGTTGTTGGGTTTACCCTTTTGTTGTAATACCCTTCAATCTTCTTTTTAAACGCGGCTTCTCTGATGGCGGCGATTTCTCGTCGTTCTTCTAGCAAATCCAGGTCTATCCTTAGTTCGTCTTCGTTCCCTTCGGTGTTTATCATCCTGTGGGTAGAGACTTGGATTTCTGCTAGGACGACAGTCTCCGTTCCGAATGCTAGACTGAAAGGGGTTTCTCCATTGCTTCGTTTTGGCGTTGTCCTGTTGGCCCATAAGACTAGTGGTAGTTCATCTATCCATCCCTTGTGGTTTCGCCCTAAGCGCTTCTCCTTTCCCTTAATTATTTCCCTGTTGGTTACCTCCACCTGCCCGTTCCCTTGGGGATGGTAAACGGATGTGAAGGATTGTTGAATTTGCAATTGCTTGCAGAATTATGGAAAAACGTCTTTGGCAACTTATGGGCCATTATCTGAGACAATTGTATGAGGTATTCCAAACCTGCAGATGATGTGTTCCCATACAAACTTCTTCATTTGGTCTCCGTTTGTCGTGGCCAGCGGCTTTGCCTCTACCCACTTAGTGAAGTAATCGATGGCGACAACCAGGAATTTTTTCTTGTTTTGGGCTTCGAGAAGAGGTCCCACAATGTCGATGCCCCATTTTATGAAGGGCCATACCGACGTAACGGAGGTCATATCATTCTTAGGTTGTCTCAGGACGTTGGCACGTATCTGGCATGACTCACAATTCTTCAATAATGCTGTGGAGTCCTGATGCATTGTCGGCCAAAAATACCCTAGCCTCATAGCCTTCGTTGCGACGGATCTCGCTCCTACATGTGCTCCGCAGATTCCTTCATGTATTTCTCGGATGATCATTTCTGCTTGGTTTGGACCTACGCATTGAAGCCATGGCGTGACGAAGCCTTTTTTGTACAGTTTTTTATCTTAGATCTTATATTGCGGGCTTTTACCCTTATCTTTCGGGCTTCGTCCTTGTCTGCGGGGAGTATTCTGCTTATTAGGTACTCGTAAATGGGGGTCATCCAATTTTTGCCCTCTTCCTCCACAAGGTCAGACACTTGTTTTTCTTCGATCGATCTTTCCTTGAGGACTTCTACCAGTACTTGTTTCCCTAGGTGTCCGAATGTGAGTGAAGCTAGCTTGCTCAAGGCGTCTGCTTTTTTGTTTTGGTTCCTTCGAATGTGCTCGATTTCAAAGTGACTGAAACATTCCATCAGTTCCTGCACCTTTTGTAGGTATAGTTTTGTAGTATTCTGCTTGGCTTCGTAGTCCCCTTTTACTTGGTTTGCGACCAATTAGGAATCGACATATACCTGTAGGTTGCGGATCTTCATATCTCTGGCGATCCGAAGTCCTGCTAGCAATGCCTCGTACTCAGCTTCGTTATTTGTTACTCCAAACTCAAATCTCAAAGCATTGGTAAATTCTTTGCCTTCGGGACTGACTAGCATCAGACCGGCTTCACAGCCATCGGAGCTTGCGGCTCCATCGGTGTACAATTTCCATACATCATTTTCGACGTTCCCCAATACTTCGAGTGACACGGAGTGTGTCATCGAGTTTTCGCCCTCGTGGACTTCGCTAATGAAGTCAGCCAACACTTGCCCTTTAATTGCATTCCTGGCCATGAACTCAATGTCGTGCTCCCCCAATTCGATGGCCCACTTGGCCACACGTCCCGACTTCTCTGGCTTAAGCAATATCTGCCTTATTGGCTTATCAGATAATACGACGATGGGATGCGCCTAAAAGTACCTTCGCAACCTGCGTGCTGCGTGGACAAGGGCCAAGGTCAGTTTTTCTAACTCGGGATAGTTGGCTTCTGCGCCTTGCAGGACTCTGCTCATGAAGTAAATGGGTATCTGTTGTTTATCCCTTTCTGCTACAAGCACAGCGCTGACGCATTCAAGTGAGGCGGCCAGATACACGTAAAGTATTTCTTTTGGCTTTGGGGCTGTTAGCATTGGCAGGTCCGCAATATATTTTCTCATCTGCTCCAGAGCTCTTCCCGCCTCCTCTGTCCATGTGAAGTCCTTATTCTTGAGACATCCTTTCAACACTTTAAAAAAGGGTAATTGCTTGTCGGCTCCGCGTGAGAGGAAACGGCTAAGGGCGGCAAGTTTGCCATTCAAGCTTTGGGCTTTTTTGATTGTCCTTGGTGCCGAAATTTGCTTTAACTTATTTATCTTGGAGGGATTTGCGTGGATGCCTTTGTTACTTACATAATACCCTAAAAAGCCTTCCTCCACTCCAAACGAACACTTTTTGGGGTTGAGTTTCATGTTGATTTTCCTGAGGTTCACGAAGGTTTCCAGGATATCTTCGATGAGTCTCTCTTCGTCCCTTCTTTTGATAACCATGTCGTCGACGTATGCTTCTAGATTCCTTCCTATCTGTGTAGCGAAAGCCTTGTCGACTAATCTTTGGTACGTAGCTCCTGCGTTCTTAAGGCCAAAGGGCATCTTTCGATAACAATAGGTTCCCTTACTGGTGTAGAAGGCTGTCTTGTCTTCATCTTCCTCCGCCATCTATATCTGGTGGTATCCTTTGTACGCATCCAAAAAAACACTTTACCTTATGCTCTGCTAGCGATTCTACTTTCCAATCAATCTCCGGAAGGGGGTAACAGTCTTTTGGGCATGCCTTATTGATATTTGTAAAGTCAATGCACATCCTTCACCCTCCATCTCCTTTCTTGACCATTACTGGGTTAGCGATCCAAATAGGGTAGACTGACTTCCTTATTATCCCTGCTTTGAGTAGTTCGTCCACCTCCTTCCTGGCTGCCTCATCTCTTTCACCGGAAAGGCTGCGTTTCTTCTGGTGAACACGCTTTATATGCTTGTGCTCCTTCAGACGATGCTCCGTGACGAAGGGTTTTCCTTCCAATGTCAGGGTTCTTGGAACCCCCGTCATATCTGAATAGTCCCATGCAAAGACATCTACATTGGCCTGTAACAGTTTTTTAAGTTTGTGCTTGCACCCTTCTGAAAGTTGGTTACCTATGGAGATCGTTTGGGTTAATCACCAACTTTGTTGCGTCCTCTTCTTCCTGCGTTTTCATGGGGGTAGGTGGGACGTCGTCATCTACCCTTTTCACATCATTGATCTGTTTTATTGGCTCATAAGAGGAGTGAATCGATCCTATCCCTTTTTCAGATTGGAATTTAATGACCCTATGGATGACAGAAGGGACCATTTTCATCCTTTGCATCGCGGGTCTTCCCAAAATTATATTGTAGGGGGATGGAGATCGTACTATCGAGAGATCAAGCGTCTCCGTTCGCTCGTGTATCCCATCTGTGATGGTCACGTCTAGGTCGACTTCTCCCAATGGCCATGCATGTTCCCCGGAAAAACCTACCAATGGTCCCCGGGAATCCGTCCTTCGGGCTCGTATGGATTCTGGCATTTTGAGGAAGCAGTGTTCGAAGATAACGTCACATTCACTCCCCCCGTCCAGATACACCCTTTGGACGTCAACATTAAATACAGTGGCTTGGATGATGAGCGGATCGCTCGAAGGTTCGTTTTTTCCTAATAACGGGAAATAAAAACCTTCCGATGTCGTTTTGGCCACAGTCAGGTCGCTGATTCTTGCTTGTTGAATGGCCAGAGCAGACCTTCTTCCTCTCGTCATCCTGTCTTTTTTCTTTACCATTTTCACAGCGTAAGATGCACAGAACGGTATATTAGTGGGTTTTTCTAGTTCAATAGAGCGGTCCCACGGATGGCGCCAATGTTTGTACACCAAATCACATTAGGGTTAAAAAAGGGGTTTTTAGGGGGTTCGAACTATTTGTTGGCGATTCCCTTATGGTAGAGAGTAAGCCTCTTTACGCCAATTGAATAGGGTTTGCGATGTAGCCGATCAAGATCGTGTTGTTGTGTTGTTTTTTGAGTTTATGTGTGAATGAAAATAAGCAGATGAGTCCCCCTCTTGCGAACTCTTTTGAGTCGCTTTTATAGGAGGATCGGGAGAGAGAAACTTGTCAATTGGTTTATTCCGTGATTTTTAGGAATAGATTTAACATCCCAAATTAATTGGAATTGATCGTCCGCATTTTAGGAAAGAAGAGATTTAGGCAATCTCTTCTTTATTCAAATATTATTTCCAGTTGGGCGTCTTCCCCACGCAGGTTCCTTCGTAACGATGTGGGTTAGCACTTGTCCGTTTGGTAGGTCTTTCGCAGCGTAATATGGATACACCATCATTAACCAAAATCCTCAATGAAAAGTTTCCACCATCTACCTAGCTTTTATCTCGACTATATATGAATATGAAATATATTATGCTATCTAGCTGGCAACATTTTTGATATGTTGATGTTAGTAATCATCAAATGTGGATGGCACCTCTCTTTTGTACATTTCTCTTTTGTATCACTTCTTTTGTGAATTCTCTAGTTCTTTAACTTTATGTTATTAAATTATGAAAGTTTGACTACGAGATCAGCCTAGTATTATTTGATAGATAATTTGCCAACATAGTTAGGCCTTTCTAATCTAATTAGTAAATTTCTCATAAATATTTTTCGACAGATTTTCCGAGGGGTATATTTATATATAAAGAAATTGATAATATATTATTTTCAGTAATTTGCGACAAAATTGGTTCAAAAAGTCCATTAAAAAATCCGTCGCTAATGTTTTGATTTCCGACAGACTCATTGCACTTGCAGGTTAGACTTCCGACTAGTTTTCCAACGAAATGATCTGTCGGAAGGTTATTCTGACCATCGGAAAATCTGTCAAAAACAGTTTTGTGACAAGGGTTTTTCCGACAGAAAATTTCTGTCGCAATTACGTAGTAAATTGCGATTTCTGACGGATTTCTGACAGATTTTACTGTCGGAAAATGAGTCATTTTCTAGTAGTGTTATGAATATTACCTTTATGAATAAGCAATTTTCGAAGAGGCTTCTTCAATAACTTCAACTTTTGAACCACTTTATACATTTTAAAACCATCAACATGTTCCTCCCAAGCTTGTCGTACCACCTCCTGGAACTTTTTATCAAACACAAGTAGATTTGCAAATTTAAAAGGTTTTGGCTTAAACTTTGCTTTAGCAGGAAGTTTAAGAATTACAAGTGAGTGGTCAAATGTAAGGTAAGGTTTAAAAACAGCCAAGGCACCAATATAATTCTTATGAAATTCAAGCTCAGCCATATTTCTGTCTATTTTTGTAAGGTGCCCTATCGTTGCGTGGATCGTAATAAGATGTGATTCGTTATGTCAAGAGTGTGGAATCCTCTTGAGATAACTAGATTGCTATTGTCTTTTGTTAATTAATAAGTAATTAATAAACCCAAGGAGATGCACAAGGCTTGTGGTTCATGTAGAAGAACACACGAAGGAACAATTAACCATAGCTCTGAAATTCGTGAATAACTATCAAGAATTCGAAAATCATTAACCTAATTTCGTAGATTAGGTCTTGTATTTATACTAGTTAAGTATTGGATCGTGTGAGCTTAGGCCTTAATTACAGATTAGGCCCGAAACAATAAGTCAATCGACCGCCTTGTGCTGACGTCAGCACGAGGTTGTTCCTACATGCTGATGACGTCAGCACGAGGGACGACCTTTGACTCTTTGTTTAGCTTTGTTTGGCTCGTACATAACATCCAATCATCGTTTAAGTGTTCTACGACACTTATAAACCTTGATTCTATGTTCTTGTACCTGCAAAACAATATATAACACACAAACACAATACAAAACACAAACAGATATAATATTGAAGTTCAAACGTAATCATTAAATATCAACACAAGTTCTTATTTAAATGATTAGACACAAGTTCCTAAAAACATAAACGATAATCCAATCTATGTTGCGATTGTCACAACGAATCTGCATCTACAGACTCCCCCTTGACGATTGCAACTAGATCTCTTTAAAGTCTTCAAAACTTGAACTTCAAAGTTATCCGTTAAATAAAAGTCTGATGCTATTCGCATGAATTCTCTCTTGCAAACAATGTGCGAGAATCTTGCGATAACGTCTTTCTTCAACTCTCCAAAAATCCACAGCTGAGCAAGGTGTATCCAAAAGTCTTCTTTGATCACCTCTTGACAAGTTGACAACCTGCATCGGATCATACATGCGTAGCAACATCTGTTTCTGTGAATCATCAACAAACATCTGTGCTTCGCCTGACTTGATATCTATCTGCCAAAATGTCATCTCCGTCAGCATATCTTGATCCCATCTGATAGCGGGAACCTTCTTAACACATTAAATCCTTTTCTATACAAACCGAAATGTGCCATCTTGATTCTTAATCTTATTCAAAGGTGTTGGCTTTATCAACCTTTCTTCTGGCTTCAGACCTCTAGCACTGAAATACTTAATTCTTTCATCTCTGAATCTATTCCAGTAGAAATCTGCAAGTCCATTGCTCTGAAGATTAACGAACCAGCGTCTTCCCAAATATATCATGTCTGAATCACTAAGAGAGTGGAAGTGTCTTTGACTTATTGACATGTACTGGCAACCCTCCTTTCTCTTGATAATAAACAATTTGATTCTGTGATCATAGAACCAACTTTGTATCACTGAGAAGTATTTGGGTGCATCCTTGTCTGAGATATATTCCCAAAACATTGATGGTTTATACGTATCATGTATCATCAAACCAGTATGTCCTCTATAACCTGGAATCAATCTATTAATAATAAACTCATGATCTTGCTGCACCGGAGGTATATTAAATCTTCCAAGATCAACCTCTCGCGTAGCATCTATATTCCAGAATAAATCAAAAATATTGTCATGTCCTTCATCAACTATGTTTGCATATACAGCAAATCTCAACCTTGCAGCATTTTTAGGTTCATCTGGACTATCTCTGATTGGATTGAGATTAAGATGTTCTACTTCAGCTATTGGTTCAACTTGAATGACTTCATCTTTATTAAAGACACGATCAAATTCATAAGGTGTCTCAAGCAACCTTTTTCTATCAGCTTCCGAAGTAATGAACTCTCCTTCTTCCAAATTTTCATCATCGATACTTTCTAAATCTTCTTCTGCATCAAGATCGTCCAATGCACCTATCCTTTGAAGCTTATCTGCAATTCAAACGATTTACATATACAAAGATAAAGAACATAAATCATAAGTCAAGACATAATAAAATAGTATAAATACATAACAAAAATTAAAATAAATAATACTATATCATAAATATAATGTAACAATTATATTAATATTTATCTTATAATCTTTATCTATTTTAACTTACAACAATAATATTATATCATAAATATAATGTAACAAATACATTTATATTTATCTTATAATTATTACAAAAACAAGAACAAAATTAAAAATCATTAGCACTAAGGTTTATAATCCGAATCTGAATCCGAATCTGACTCTGACTCTGAAGATGTATGAGTTAACCCTGACTGTTCTTTCATTTGATCCCTAAGTGATCCTAGATCATAATAATTATCATAATCCATAATCTCTGCTCTAGCTCTCATATGAGCTTGTGGATCATAACCCAATCTCTTTTCTAGTCTATGCACAATTACTGAGTGCAAATCTGACTCTATAGAGGCATTGGTAGTAGAATCAGTCTTAGTTGACTCACTATCCTGAGTAGATTTTCCTTTGCTAAGATTTTCTTTTTCTTTATGATTATGAGGATCATTCACTATCTCCTTTTCTATTCTATCAGAATTAGAATCGGAGTTACCTGAATTGGAATCTTCCCCATCATCATTGTTATCTGGATCATCAGTTGCTGCATCTGGAGCGGTCATCACAGCTTTGCCTTTATCTTGAGTCCTAGAAGTACTAGCACCAGCTGTACCAGCAATCTCTGACTCTCTTTGTCTTGATGACTCCCCCTGAACATCTGCAGTCTCTGTATCCATACCATCATCAGCAGCATCTTGACCTTGATCTCTATTCTCTGGCTCACCAACAGATGGTTGTGCTTGATTAGGACCTTGAGCTGGATCTTGATCTTCATGATCATCATCTCTTGACTTCCTTGCTAGCTCATCATCCTTACAACCACTCTTATCTCCCCCTTGAGCCAAGAATTGGTCAAGTCTAGAACCAAGAGAATGAACAAGAGCTGCATCATGTCCATCTCTTCCTGATGCTTAGCAGCTTGGAGCTTTAGCTGACTCTCCAAAGCTGTGACCCTTATCTCCAACATCTTCTTCTCTGAAAATAAACGACTCAGCTGCACTTGAACTGGAGCAACTAGACGTGACGTAGAAGCAACATCAGATGTAGAGGCCTGAGGTGGCATCGTAGCTTCAAACGAAGGCATACGAGCACTGAAAGTTCCTGTGGGAAGCATCTGTGGTCTTTGCAGAGGAGCCAACAGACGTCCCATGACAGTAGAAACAGGAACTATCGCCTGAATAGGAGCAGACGAAGGCCTTGGAGCAACAAGTGTCGACTCTGGCTCTTGACAAACTGTAGACTCCGGAGCAGTAGGAATCGTAACAGTTGTAGCCTCAGTAACAACTTGTGCGCGAGAACCAATTCCCCTTATTATAAACTTTGGTCTCGACCTCCTCTCCCCAACAGCAACACCAGCAGCAGAAGGAGCAGACACAGAAGCAGGAATCTCAGAGACAGAAGCTCTTAAAGCAACCAATGGAGTATCACCAACAGAAGGTGCATGAGACCTCTCCATGGCTTCAGAATAAGCAGCGAATTCTCTATCAACTTCAGCTTGAGATCTTGCATGTCTTCTTCTTCGCTTCGGCAGTCTTTCTTCCTCTTCTTCATCTTCTGAATCCTCAACAACATTAACCGGGACTTCAGAGGGACCCACATCAACATCAACTGGAGCAGAGGTAGAAGTAGAGACTCCAGTAGATGGTGGTACAAGATTTGCGGGATCATCAACATCCTGCATAAGAGCGTCCATATCTGGATCATCCTCCAGATCTTCAGCATACAGAGGAACATCATTTAGTCCCTAAAACTGATCAGCTCGTTCTTCATGAGGATTTTCTCGACCCTGATCATCACCAGCAGCAGCAGTAACGGGTTCTTCATCCTCCCAACCTTGTCTGGGTGCAACATAGTTAGGATTGATCAAGTGTCCGAACAATGATGGATTATCAACATGTATCGGATGATCTCTACCCGACAAGTGCTTCAAACTTTCAACAAATGCCTTATAAGTAAGACGACCTAAAGTGAACGTAGGACCGTCAAATGGCAAATCAGCTGCAAAGTGACGAATTATGATCATTACAAATCTTGGAAACAGAAAGAATTTCTTGTATGTACCAAATGACCTCAACTGCTTCTCCAAATTATCAAAAATGTACTGAGAAAAGCTATATGGCTTGTTCAGCACCAAGGCAACCATCTGAGAAGCATTCTGAATATTCATCTGGTCATAGCCTGTACTCCGATGACTGATGGCCCTCAACAAATAGTAAGGAAGAAGCTTCCATTTGCCACGAAGATAATTTCTGAAGTATGGGTGAGAAATAGCTCCAGTATACCCCATACGACGTACAACATCGTCGCAGAATTCTTCTGTAAACTCAGTAGGACCTTGCTCTATCTCGACATCACCTAAGTGTAATATCGTCCGTAAGTCTCCAGCCAAAAATGAGAATGAACGTCCTCCAACAATAGTGCGAATGTATGTATGAGCACCCATCTGCACTGAACGGGCTAAGTTCCAAAAATCCCGAATGAGACTTATCACCAACGGAGGGTTCTCTGTTACTGCAAAATGAACACGAGAACGTGCAAGAAATTGTAGGACACCGTGAAACTCAGAAGTGCACCCCGTCTGTGTAATGCTGAGATTGAGTGCAGCATTGTGCTCCTTGACGAACACACGAGCATTATTACCTTTTCCTGCCATACCTGCACAAAAACAGACAAAAACGACAAGAAAAACAAAAGTTAGAATAAATGAAACTAAAATTTACGGTTTTGGCTCATCTGCTTCGTGATGACGTCATCACGAGGAAGATTTCCTTCGTCGTGATGTCAGCACGAGCCAAGCATGAACCCAGATTTGTCAAACTATAAACATCTTCATATCATGATTAAACGAATTAAAACATGATCTTGAACTTGTTTTTATTTAAGAACATGCCCAAAAACGAAACAAATTCGATTAAAGATGAACACGAAGTGAACATCCTTCGTGTTCTTCGTCTGGTTCGTGTGAATAGTGACCGAAACACATAATCTTCAATTAATCTTGATTTAAGACTTATTAACTCAATTTTTTGTTAGATATAACATGTTAAAACATCGATTAATCCAATTTTAAGTCTAATTTAAGTCCAAATCATCAAAAATCAAAGATCTAATTCGTGATTCGTCTGAGTTACTGTTCACGCGAGGTAAAATCGAAAATCGGGCATTATAACGACTTGTAATCATTAGTTCTTATAGTCAAAACATCAATAATCAATAATAGATCATGAAAGTACCAACAAATCTAAGTAAGAAACACGAAAAGAGGATGAAATCGATCGAAAAGAGATACAAATGAATAGTCGCATGAAGGAGAGGAAGTTCGTGTGGTAATTTAGGGTTTAATTTCGGATAAAAGTAATTAATTAATGTTAAACCCGTATTTATATTCGAATCACTATGGGCCGGACCGAAGACTAACTTCGTGGGCTTCGTGATGACGTCAGCGCGAGGCATGCTGACGTCAGAACGAGGTGATTGATGTGTCATATTTTATACCATTTCCCACGTGACTTTAGAACTAATTATTCGTCATTTTGATAGTTTTATATCCAACTTTCGATGCTTTGAAGGTGTGTTGAGTGTTTTCAGGTTGGAAATTGATTAGACGAATGAATTGGTCGATTTTGATGAGTTAAGGAAGAAACGGGAGAAAGATTCGGGTGAAATCAAGCGAAAGATGAAGAAAACGAATTCTGGAAGTTGTAATTGCCGTTACATGGGTAACGGCCGTTACAGAGGTGGTTTGTGGTTTCTCCTGTAACTGGCAGTTAGAGAACTAACGGCCGTTAGAAATTAACTGGAGTGTAACGGCCGTTAGTGTTGTAACGCCCGTTAGTTGTCAAGTGAAAGTGTAACGGCCAGTTAGTCCAGTAACGGCCGTTACACACGCGTTTTGTACATGGGATCAGTTAGGGTTCTGCACTTTTGGACGAATTGACAACAAAATTTTATTAGTTTTCATATACTTGGGAATATTTTGGAGCAAACAAGTGATTAGGGTTTCACCTATTTTCAGCTTTGGATTGTAATCATCATTGCTACCGGATTATCGTCATTCATTTGGTATAATATGATTTCCTCTCTATTTATTTGTTCTTGTGTTTTTAATATGAATAGCTAAATCTTTAGCACCCGCTTGGGTAGTAAGCATGTCATAGGGTCGAATTGATGTTGCTTTGTGAATGTTGAACAAGGTTTATATGTTTAATCGAAGATCCACATTTATTTGAATTTAAATGTTGTTTTCAACTTTTATATTAATTGATTGATAATTGTAATTAGAAGTTCGGGAGAAATCTATGTCATTGTCAATTGATTTATGAAATGGTTAATCGGTCTAAAATTAACCTGAAATCGTTGGAGTTCGGGAGAAATCAACGATAAGGATTAAAAGCAATTAAATTCATTTTGAATGTGTAAACGTCTAAGATAGAGGGATCTGATTAGGCGAATAAGCAGTTCGGGAGAAAGCTTTCAAAAGATTAAATCATAAAATCAACTCAGGAATTTAATGCTTAACTGTTTAGAGGAGAAATTAAGTGCGGGAGCAATAATTATGTTTTGAGCAGTTAAAGTTTCAAGTATAACGGGAGTTCATCTTGTCTACTTTTTGAGTCGTTCAACAAATGCAAGTAATATTTAGACCCGATGATTGACATGTGAGCTGATCCAAGTAGGTGTTCATTTTTAAATCTGTGTTAAGATTAAACCAATCAAATACTCTTTGCGATTAATCCTACGGGATTACTGACTTTCTTCACTAACTTTGCAACGTGACAATTCGGTCACAAAACCCCCCTTTTATCTGAATCATTTTATTGTAACAATTGCTTATTAAGTCCTTGTATTCGACCTCGGTTTACCAAGTCAACTATATTGCATACAAACGGGTTCACTATATTGCAAGTGTGTAGTAGTCAGTAACTAGGTATTTCGTGTTCATAAATTTAAGACTAGAAAATACACATCAGTGATTTCGAATTTTCAGTTTTTAAACCACATAAGCTTCATTCCTTAGCCAAATTTCGCGAATTTTCCAGAAATTTAAACAAGGAAAAATTCCAGGAATTCCAGAAACATAAACCTGTAGATACTCGTTACTAAGAACCTGTATCTACTCGAATATGCTATCGTAAATCATCCGTACTAAGTTGTCATCACAATAATGTATCAAATAAATCTTACATTATTATCTTGACATAAAATCGATCATTTCTTCATTGATGTTTAACAATGCAAATCATTTTAATGTAAGTTTGCATTACAATATATCAAAATATCATATCAACAACCTATCACATTACATCTTAGGTTGGGATCTTGATAATACAATGGTAACCTATCACTCTAAGTCTTAGGTTAAATACAAGACAATCCATCCTTGTAACATAGTGCTTGTAATTTCTGAGCAACTTTTATTGTCCGTCACAATGCAATTCCAATAAGCAAGTGAAAACAATTTTGCCTTCAATCACAATCTGAAATTTTTGATGCCAACTACATTTAAAATGAGTTTATTATCTGTAACCTGCACACTTAACAAACTTCATCAATGCATCAAAAACAACAATAAAAATATCATAAATATGCAAAACAACCAAAATCTTAACCTAGCAATCATTACAAGATCTAAGGCAAGTCCAATCTTTGTCAAGCATACTTATCAACCACAAACAATTGAAATTTCAAAAATTTATTTGAAACACATTCAAAAATATTTTGACTTTTCAATTTTCAAAACATTTCATTTTCTAAATTAAACAACTTATGTATTAATTAGAAAATCCATCTTTTAAACATTTATACCGTAAGCAACAAGACTTATATAATTCACTAAGAATTATAACTTTTAATGCTTATTAAATCTCTCGTGCAATAAGAACTAGTTTGACACACAAACTGACACTTATTATAAGAATAAAAATAAAAAGAAACAAAATAAAAATAAAAATAAACTAAGCTACTTTATTTATTTACAAGAAATTCTAAGTTTCTGCAGATTAGATCAGATTAGCATTTACATAAGTCTGCAAGTGAGAAATAATTCTCTTATTATTAATTATGAACAGTGATTCAACCATGATTACTGGTATATTTGTCCTCTTAAACAGTCGGTACTTCCAGTTTCCTTTGAATTATGACACTTTCGACATATCCTGGCCAAGGACAGTATGTAACCCGAGTAGCCTAATATGCCATTGAATAGTTTGCGAACTTATGTGACCCACATCCAGATATAATTCCGTAATTGATACAAGCACTAAGATAACAAATATTCAATATATATTCAAAAACATCCTTAACAAATCATGAGACACTTTTTAGATAACAGAATTCAATTACTTTGTGATTTAACGTATTTACTTTTGCATTTCATTATTTATAAGGAACCCGTGATTCTCTATGAGACCCATGTAGTGAACTTTCTGACAACCTATCCCAAGTTGGAAGCTTTAGGTAGGCTAGGTATACAAAGACACCTCGAGGACATACTTATCCGAATCTCAAAGACCACATTAGCCCTTAATTTTCATTCATTTCATTTGCATAAACAATATCACATGTAACTTTCATGCTCATGATTGGTAGAGGTTTTTGCCTATACATTGAACAAATCTTATAATAATGCTAGATCTTTCACAAAATTTAAGGACCAGATCAATTCATTATTGAAAAGCAAGCATTCTCAGCCATATATCTGAATATGTTTCCCACAAGAACATTGTATAAGTTAAGTTCAGATTAAGGAAACCTTGCTACTTTGTGTCTACCAATATATCCCAAATTGTAATCACTGAACTAAACAGTTATATTACGATTAAGCAGACTTAAAAACTAAGTATCCTCACTTCTAATCATCTGACAGCATTAACTTAAATCTCCCCATATTTTTGTCATTTTCTCATTTTTGCACATTTTTATGATTTTCATGACACTAAGAACTCTTTTTGTATTTTATGACTCTAGCTATTTACAGACACAAACTTACAAAATTAGTTCTTTGAGAGATTTAATATGAATCAGCATTCTTCATCCCATTGAGAAGAATTAACTTCTCAAATCGAGTCTTATCAAATGCTTTGGTATACAGATCAGCTAAATTATCATCGGTTATAACCTTTTCCAAATGAATTAACTTCTTTTGGGCACAATCACGCAAGAAATGATGCCTAATATCAATATGCTTGGTGACCTTATGCATGACAGGGTTATTTGTAATGTCTATAGCTGACTTATTGTCTATTCTAATAGGAGTATCAAGAAAATCCATACTGTAGTCACGAAGTTGTTGCTGAATCCACAATACCTGGGAACAACAGCTACCAACAGCCATATACTCTGCCTCACATGAAGACTGAGCAACACATGTCTGCTTCTTGCATTGCCACGATACTAATCTTCCTCCTAACAACTGACAACCTCCAGTCGTAGACTTTCTGTCATTGTTACAACCGCCAAAGTCTATAACAACCGTACTTTTAATATTATATATGTGCTAGTTAGGTTGTCTACGTTCTCGCAAGCCATAGTTATACTTGAAGCTAGTAGGTAATGCCCCAAATTAGTAATCTAAAGCTAATGATATGTATAAGAATTTCCTAATGAAAATACCTCGGAACAAAAATTTTTAGAGGTGATCAATCGATACGATAATAATAACTTAAGACTCCCAAATTAAGATACCAATCAAAATTCCTATGGAATGCCCAACAAATCAAAAATAAAGCCAAATCAAGAAGATATGATCATGATAAATAAAATTTTCAACTAAAAATATAATTGGAAGTATTAGGTACGTAAAAGCGTCGAAAACTTAATAAGTAAGCATATAAGCTTAAAAATTAATACAAATTTACAACCAATGACCTATGTAACCAACTAAAAATACAAAAATATATCCATACACATAAATATACATGACTTATACACATATATACATATTCCTAACTAAAACAACCAAATACTTACATTTAACTAACTAAACACTTACAAAACAAATACAAAATTTACATACACTTACACTTATACTTATACAACAATTTTTATAAAAATAAAAAGCCAAAAACCCCTTCATTTCCCCCCCTTGAGGCCGGCCCCCCTTACCCCTCTCACACTCCCATTTTGAATTCACATAACACTCATTTCTCACTCTTGAAACTCACACAAAACACACTCCTCACATTTTACACACACTAGTCATTATTCACTCTCCAAAAACTCTTCTCCCTCTCTCTTTTTCCCTCTCATTTCGGCAGCCAAAAGAACAAGGGAAAAACAAAGTAAAACTCATCTAAACACTTGTTAATAATAAGGGTTTAGGATAGGTTAAGCAAGGGTTTGATTAAGCTAAGGATTAAGGGTCATATTAAGGTTGATACAAGGGATATTTGGAGCTTCTTGGGTCACGAATTTTCTGCCATATTTCCTCTTCAAAAAGTGTTTTTCAAGGATATATATCTTCATCTCTTTATTAGATTAATCTTATTCTTGTTCATGTTAAAAAGGTTTTATCAAAAGTCCATGTTTTCTTTTGAATATACACTTGATGAGGGCAAAGTTGCTAGGATCTTTCTTTCCATGCTCATGCATGTTAAATCCATGAAGAAAGATCCAAGGATTCAACTAGTTAAAGACCCAAAAGTGTAGTTATATATTATATAGCTTTTGATATGATTTTTCCTTTGAAAGATGGTTATATTTATACATATTATGAAAGTAATATTTCTGGAAATATTTATAAAAATATAGATTTTATTGATAAAGTGTTGGATCTATGAAAGTTAGCATCAAAAAGGTGGATATGTGTTGATTAGTTGTAAAGTAACTTTTTATATAAAAAGATGAACATATTTTATATAATATTTATGTACATATTTCTGAAAAATTTCATAAAAATACATTTTTTTGTGTTGATGGATTTTTGTTGGATAAAGATTTGTTGTTAAAATGATGAGATGATTACATGCATGCTAGATTTAAGAAAGTTGGATTGTTGTTTGGATTATGAGATGAAGCTAGGCTTGTTATAAGTGAAAAAAATGTGTTAATATCAAGGTTAATATCAAGGTAAATTAAGAATCTAAGAATAATTATAAGGAATTATTTAATTAATTAATGAATAAATGGAATAAATAATTAATTAAATAATAATAAATCAAGGAAATTAATATAAATCAGAAACTATATTTTAAAACCCATAATATTACAGTACCAATATCAAATAATAATACAAAGCAAAGTGTACAAAAGAAATCTCGCGAATCAAAGCCAAAGTACCAAAATTCCACCAAACGCGCAAAAACGCATAACGCAAAAACTACTCTTATCACCAATTCTAATTTAACCAAAAATCTTGAACATCATAATGCACCTTGATTCCATAATTAAGTAACAACCAAAGATAGGCAAGCCAACTAGCATACATCTCATGATGTAGTTTACTAGTTCATGTAACCCACACTTACGTTGTGTATGTTTGAATACCATGGTTTAGGCTTGCTTGAGGGACGGCACCACTAAGCACACTTCTCATATTTGATCAGCCCCCATTACTCTCAAATCAAGTGAGTCATAGCCCCTTTCAAACTATTTTATGTGTTTAACTTTCGGGGTGAAAAGCATGATAAGTAAAGTTATTTTATACATATGTATGAAGCGTTTCTTGAAAGAAAGTTTGATATATGAAATGACTCTTGATAAGTATGATTATGATATGAAGTTATATCGTATGTTCCAAGTGTTAATTGTTATATGATGAACTTGAGTTCTGTCAACCCGTTTTCTTTTCGGTACACTACTATTTACTCCTAAGGGAGGCCTGTAGTTAGATAGTTGCGCAACTAGGAGTCGTCCACCCATCCAGAGTGTAACGGTGGAAGGTTGGTTGCCTTCGTGACGACCATCACTTCCAGTCCGACCATTAGGGTGTTCTAGCTACGTAAGTTTAATCGGTCGTCCTCATGACACGACCCCAAGTATAAGTAAGGCACTTGATTGACAGCTGGTGCAAAGATAAGAAGTATTATAAAGCTTGGACTTGAAAATGGTAGTAGTAGTGGCTCAAGTATTTATTCATCAAAAAGCTATTTAAGTGTTGCCCTCGTGGTTAGAAGAAATTGAAGTTAAAATGATTGGATATTAAGATTTGAGTATTAAGATTTGAACATACGTTTTTGGAAAAGAATATTCGCAAAGATATTTGGAGGTCCTTATTGGTGGTTCTTTATTTTGATCATAATTGGTATATTAATATGTATATGTTGCTAGTTAAAAACCTATGAACTCACTCAACTCTCGTAGTTGACACTTTTTCTTCATGCTTTTCAGGTTTAGAGTAGTAGGTTTGCTAATGGACCGCCTCTGGATGTTTGTATTTGTTTCATGTTTGAAGGCTTGTGATGCAAACAAGTATCTTTTTAATTCGGATTTGGATTTATGTAATGGTTTTAAACAATTGAATTTGAACTATGAAACCGGTTATTTTGGGATGATTTTAAGACTTTAATTATGATGTTTTCCATTAAATCTTTTGTACCATGTCGTTCTGTGGCATCTCGTGTTTCCGCCGTAGTCGGGGTGTTACAAAGTCCGAATCAGTATATGCAACAAAATCAAACGTTCCTCCCATTGGATACCATAGACCAAGCCTTTGGTTTCCCTTAAGATAACGTAGAATACATTTTGCTGCAGTCAAATGTGACTCTTTCGGACTAGCTTGAAATCTAGCGCAAAGACAAACAGCGAACATAATATCTGGACGCGAAGCAGTCAGATACATCAATGAGCCAATAATAGCACGATAATAAGTTGCATCCACAAGTTCATCTTTTGGATCAAAAACTCCTAAACCATGATTTTGCTGAATAGGAGTACCATATGTCTTGGACTCTAGCATTTGAAACCTTTCCAAGATGTCATCGACATACTTAGACTGGTGAATAAAGAATCCATCTTTCCTTTGATCTACTTGTAGTCCGAGGAAAAATTACAATTCCCCCATAGCACTTATTTCAAATACATTTTTCATGCTCATTTCAAACTCTTTGCACATCTTTATATTAGATGAACCAAAAACGATATCATCCACGTAAACTTGTACAATTAGATAATCTCGCTTCTTCCACTTGATAAAACAATGTGTTGTCTATCGATCCTCTTGTAAAACCATTTGTCAACAAATGTGTCGACAACTTTTCATACCACACTCTGGGTGCTTGATGCAATCCATAAAGAGCCTTATCCAAACAATATGCTCTTCTTGGATAATTCGAATCTTCAAACCCCGGTGGTTGGTGAACATACACTTCTTCTTTAACTTCACCGTATAAGAAGGCACTCTTAACGTCTAACTGATACACTTTTATACCTTTGAAACTTGCAAAAGCTAAAAATAACCTTATAGCTTCAATCCTAGCAACTGGTGCAAAAGTTTCGTTATAGACATATCCTTCTCGTTGTGCAAACCCCTGAACAACCAAACGTGCTTTATTTCTAGTAACGATCCCTTTGTCATCCCGTTTGCATTTATATACCAAACGAGTTCCAATCGGTTCTTTACCTCTAGGCACATCTACTAACTCCCAAACTCCAAGTTTTTCAAATTGAGCTAATTCTTCTTGCATAGCTTCAACCCAACATGGATCTTGAAGTGCTACTGATGTGTGAAATCGAGTTTAAACAGGATCTACCGCTTATTGACTACCACACACTTACGGACAGTGTACCCGTTCGTATGTAATATAGTTAATTGGTAAGACCGGGATCGAACACAAGGACTGAATGTTGTACTTAAGGTTGTAAAAATGTAAATCAAGAGAAAGTTTGGTTTGTGACCGAATTGTCACTTTGCGTTTCAGAAAGCTAATTAATCAACAAGTAAAATAAATGAAATACTCAACCGGTGTCAATCGAGAGTATGCGAAAATAGTTTGAGTTGTAACAAATAATTAAAAAGCCATCTATGTCGAATCCGCTACACAAGAAGTTTAGGTTGCATATGGTTTAAGCTCAAAATTCAATAATGTTGGTGAAAATAATCGTGACAAGTCAAAAACACAAAAGGGTGCACAACGTTTGTAAAATTTACTCAATCACCTAATCGACCCAATTTCTTGCAACAAGTGGCACCACCAACCCTATTACAATTCCTTGAACTAACTAGTTCCTTTGATTGTCTAAATAACAATTTTATCTTTGTGAAAGAAACGTGGTACCACCAACCGTTAAATTCACTTAACAAAGTAATTTCTATTAAACTCATATTCCTTACTATCATATCATGACCTAGCAAAATTTGTTCATAGACAAACAACTAAAATAATACTTGCATTCAACTAGTACCACTATTAAAGAACGCAAATATCACCAAGAACATAAATTTAAGTAGAAGAAATCACTTCATTAAGATCTTGACAAAATGTTAAGTAAAACCAACTTGAATTCAAAATACTATGCAACCATAACTAATTGTTTCACTTCATCTTCATAGATGTATAAGGATTTAGCTACTCATAATGTTAAAAGCTAAAGATTGAAATAGAAAGGAAGACATAATGTACCAAATTTAGGGAACAAATCCAATCCGAAGTTACAATCGAGCTACAATGAGTAACAATAGCTAAAATTAATCTTCAAGTCTTCAAATGATGTTGGAGTAGTGAAAAACTCTTGAAAACCTTGGAAAAACGGCTGAAGTATAAGTGTGTGAGCTAAAGTGTCCAAAACTAGGGTTTGGGTGGAGTGGTGGATGGTATTTATACCCCAGGAGAGAGAAAATGGTGATGTCAGATAGATCTCGCGCCGCTAGGAAATTGGGTCGCCCCGCTAGAGGTGTTCTTGAGCATTTCTGTCAGAAAAACAGAAAAATCGCGCCGCGACCTCCCATTCTCGCACCGCTACTCGGTTGAATTACCCTGGCTCGCGCCGCTATATCACCAAATCGCGCTGCTATCTACTTCAGGCTGAAGTTCTGACTTGAATGTCCTCCACTCGCGCCGTGACCACCCTACCTCGCGCCGCTAGTTCTTGCCTGGAGTTATTGCATATGGACCTGCTGAGCTATTTTCTACCATTTGGGAGCAATATACCTGCTGTAGGCCTGAAACCACTAGCAAATACATGAAGTCGATTCCCCACACATCAAAGACTTCACAAACTTGAATCGATTGTTGTGGCATAATGTCCACCGGTAGGACCATAGTGACACTCATCTAAAATCTTTCTAGTCTCACCACCCCAAGCACATCTCCTTATCATGCCATCCGCACACACCTTGAACAAATACGGTTCCTCCCAAAAGTAATGCTTAATTTCTGAAAAGAACTTCTTCCTTTGTTGAGAACTCCATCCCTTGGGCAAAATTCCTGCACATAGGTAATTAGCAATATTGGCATACCAAGGTGCCTCTTCGTCCTCAACCTGCATCAAAAACTCATCGGGAAAAGAATCGTTAATCTCATGCTCCTTCAACTCCTCAAGGTGAGGGTTTTCGAGCCTACTCAAGTGGTCGGCGGTAACATTTTCAGCCCCACTTTTGTCTTTGATTTCGATATCAAATTCTTGCAAAAGCAAGACCCAACGAAGCAAACGGGGTTTGGCATCTTGCTTGTTGAACAAATACTTCAAGGCCGAATGATCGGTGAACACAATGGTCTTATTCAAAACCAAGTAAGGTCTAAACTTATCAAAGTCATAAACCACCGCCAACAATTCCTTCTCGGTTACGGTGTAGTTTTGTTGGGCGGGGTTTAGGGTCTTGCTAGCAAAGTAGATTGGACGAAAATGCTTCTCATCCCTTTGGCCAAGAACGGCCCCCAAAGCATAATCACTAGCATCGCACATAAGTTCAAAGGGTAAAGACCAATTTGGTGAAGTCATTATTGGAGCATTTGTCAATTTGTCTTTCAAAAGAGAAAAAGCATTTAGACATTCATCATTAAACTCAAAATCAACATCTTTTTCCAACAATCTAGTCATAGGCCTTGTGATTTTTGAAAAATCTTTGATAAACCGCCGGTAAAACTCGGCATGACCTAGAAAACTTCTTACCGACTTCGCATTGGTGGGTGGAGGCAATTTAGTCATGACATCAATTTTGGCTTTGTCAACCTCAAGTCCCGCCCTTGACACCTTCTGACCCAAAACTATACCCTCTTTGACCATAAAATGGCATTTTTCCCAATTAAGCACCAAGTGTGCTTTTTCACATCTATCAAGCATTTTATCCAAATTGGCCAAACAACTATCAAAGGACTCACCAAACACCGAAAAATCATCCATGAAGACCTCCATGGAAGTTTCTATCATATCTTGGAAAATGGCCAACATGCATCTTTGAAAAGTACCCGGTGCATTGCATAAACCAAAAGGCATGCGACTATAGGCATAGGTTCCAAAAGGACAAGTAAAAGTGGTTTTCTCTTGATCATTCGGATCAATTGGGATTTGAAAATAACCGGAAAAACCATCTAGAAAACAAAAGTACTCATTACCCGCCAACCTTTCAAGCATTTGGTCCATAAAGGATAAAGGAAAATGGTCTTTTTTGGTGGCCTCATTCAACCTACGATAGTCAATGCAAACTCTCCAACCGGTGACCGTTCTAGTTGGAACCAACTCATTTTTCTCATTAGTAACCACGGTCATACCTCCCTTCTTTGGTACACAATGTACCGGGCTAACCCATGGACAATCCAATATAGGAAAAATGATACCCGCATCAAGAAGTTTAACAATTTCCTTTTTTACAACATCTTTCATGTTTAGGTTAAGCCTTCTTTGCCTTTGAATCACCGGTTTTACATTTTCAAACAAATTTATCTTGTGTTTGCAAAAATCGGGACTAATTCCGGGTATATCGGAAGTCTTCCAAGCAAAGGCCTTTTTATGGGCCTTTAGAATGGTCATGAGTTTGGTCTTTTCCTCACCCGAAAGTGATGAGGAAATAACAACGAGGAGTAGAGATGTACCTTCCAAGTAAGCATATTCTAAATGATCGGGCAATGGCTTGAGTTCCAAATCCGTTGGAGGATTATCAAGCGAAGTAGGTAGCTTACCACTTGGGATTTCCTCAATTTCTTCAAACTCCTCATTATCCAATGGAGTTTCATCCATGCTAAGAGCCAAGATCTCCTCAATCTCTTCAACTTGGTCACTAGCAACATTCCTTTCACCAATGCTAGCCCATCTATCATCACTTGCGTCATCTTCAACACCTACAAGCTCCAATTTTTCCAACTTGACCGCATCATCTATAACATCAATTCTAAAACAAGTGTCATCGGAAGAATAAGAATGTTTCAAAGCTTTTTCAATTTTAAACACAATACGGTCTTCCCCGACACCCAAGGAAATTTCCTTGTCCTTTACCCGAATGATAGCATCCGCGGTGTACAAAAATGGTCGACCCAAAATGAGGGGCACCTTGGTGTCCTCCTCCATTTCTAAAATCACGAAATCAACAAGAAAAACAAATTTGCCTACTTGCACTTGCAAGTTTTCGGCCACCCCCATTGGGTATTGAAAGGAATGATCCGCAAGGCGGATGCTCATCTTAGTGGGCCTTAATTTCCCCAATGAAAGCTTGGTAAAAACTGAATATGGCATCAAATTGATGCTAGCCCCAAGATCGGCTAAAGCTTTACAAGACAATTTAGTACCAAATGAACAAGCAATGAGAAAACTCCCTGGATCGGCAAGCTTTGGTGGAAGCTTGTTTTTGACTATCGCCGAGCATTCTTCGTTCAAAAAGGTTGCCTTTGCATCATCTAGCTTCTTCTTGTCCGTCACTAGCTCCTTGATGAATTTGGCATAATTAGGCATGCTCGAAATAAGGTCAACTAGTGGGACATTGATCGTCACCGTCTTGATCATGTCAAAGAACTTGTTGTATTGTTCTTAAAGCTTTTCCTTCCTCAAGCGTTGAGGAAAGGGAACCTTTGGCTTGTATGGCTTGACTTCGGGTTCCTTGATTGGTGTAGCTTTAGGAACCGAAGTAGTCACCACCGGTGGTGACTCCATTTCAACTTCATCATCGAACTCTTCATCAAAATTTTCTGCACTAGGAGAAACATTAGAAACAAAAGAGTTATCCTTAGGAGGAGTGATTACCTTACCGGACCGTGTAGTTATTGCGTTTACGGTCTCGTTCCGGTGTTGGGGTCCTTTGTACTTGTCATCCCTATGTCTCCATGACCCTCCTTGGCCTTGATTTGGGTTCTGTTGGGTCCCGGCTGCCTTTTAGAGTTCCCCATCCTATCCAACCTCTTTTCCAAATTAGATATCAAAGCATGGTTGTTCCGGTTTCTCTCATCGATCTTTATATGCAAACCCCCAATCTTATCATTCAAAAGCTTTGAATAGTTCTCCATTGAAGCATTCCGCTTCTCTTGAGCCTCCTCCCTTTTTTCTTGCTCATCCAAGAACTTGGCCATCATGGCCATGAGGGGTGATCCTTCCTCCCCATTGTCATCTTGCTTTGGAGGTGATGGTGGTTGTTGTTGTTGAGGCGGTCCTTGGTTGTCATTCTTTTGCCACCTATATTGAAAGTCGCCACCACGATTGTTAGAAAAAGAATTAGAAGAGTTTGAAGAGTTACCTTGGTGACGGCCTTGGTAGTTGCCACCACGTTGGAAAAGCGGTTGATATTGACCGGATCTTTGGTTGTGCACATAATTCACGTCTTCTCTAACCATTTGATCACATTCATCGGCATCATGTGGTCCACCACAATGAACACACCCCTCGGCCATGATCTTGATATCACGCTCTAATCCTCCAAAATTGTTTTCCACCATGGAAAATCTTTCATCCATGTGCTTCGAGAGCGCTCTAATCTCACTAACCACCTCGGATGTCTCTCCCCCATCAACCCGGGCTACTACTCTACGTGTCCTTCTATCCCTACGATCCCTACTAGGAGACCTAGAAACTTGAGCCTTAGCCATATCCTCAAACAGCTTCCAAATCTCACTAGAAGTCTTATAAGTAGTACTACCCCCACAAGTCATGACCATCTTCTCATAACTTTCCATGTTCATTCCATCCAAAAATATACCAACAATCTCGGTATCACTCACCCCATGCCCGGGGCATTCCCACAAAAGATCTTTCATTCTCAACCAAGCTTCAACAATGGACTCATCCTCATCTTGCCTAAAAGAACGGATTATAAGCCTAAGTTCTCTTTCCCGATTTACCGGAAAGAACCTTTTAATCAAAGCTTCTCTAACCGCCTCCCATGTGGTCAAACTATTTGGTGCTAACCCTTTTAACCATTTATGAGCTTCCCCCGCTAGAGACATAGGAAAAAGCTTCATCTTGACATTGTTAGCTTGGTTCTCCCCATAGTTGAACAAGTTGCAAATCATCTCAAACTTGTCGAGATGCTCATGAGGATCCCTCTTGCTTCTCCCATCAAAACATAAATCCTTGACCATTTGCAAGTGGTTGCCTTTCACGGTGAAAGTGTCAATTGCGGGGCTAACAATGGCGGATTGGCGAGAGGTTGGTATGGTTCGAGGTAGGTCCTCGATTTTGGTATTAAAAAGATCAGGTGGATTATTTTGTTGTCCGGCCATGTTGATGTTCGGTTTCGGTGATTCGGGTGGAGTAGGTATTTTATCGGAAGTCGGTTCCTCTTTTTCAGAATAGTATCCCCACTCGGTACTTCCCGACTCGTAATAAGTCTCGTGAAGTATGTGGTCGGGTTTGGGTCTAGGAGTGGTGTCTATGTAAATGGGTGGGGATGATGACGGTTGTGATGTTTGTGGCTTGGTGCGCTTTTTGAGTTTGTCAGGGTTAGATGTGGCCTTCACTAATGGTTTCCCAGAAGCTCGAGTGCTCATCCACTACCTGAGAATAATCTACGATCACAACACAACAAATGGAAACCTTAATAGCACCTGAGGTACAATGAAGCAAACTAAAGATAAAATAAAGCAAGTAACCTTCCCGTGCAAAGCACGAAAAAGGATCGATTCACAAAATTTCTACCACAAGTACGTAAAATTGGTCCCCGGCAGCGGCGCCAAAAACTTGATGTGTGAAATCGAGTTTAATAATTTATAACAGGATCTACCGCTTACTGACTACCACACACTTACGGGCAGTGTACCCGTTCGTATGTAATATACTTAATTGGTAAGACCAGGATCGAACACAAGGACTGAATGTTGTACTTACGGTTGTAAAAATGCAAATCAAGAGAAAGTTTGGTTTGTGACCGAATTGTCACTTTGCGTTTCAGAAAGCTAATTAATCAACAAGTAAAATAAATGAAATACTCAACCGGTGTCAATCGAGAGTATGCGAAAATAGTTTGAGTTGTAACAAATAATTAAAAAGCCATCTATGTTGAATCCGCTACACAAGAAGTTTAGGTTGCATATGGTTTAAGCTCAAAATTCAATAATGTTGGTGACAATAATCGTGACAAGTCAAAAACACAAACGGGTGCACAACGTTTGTAAAGTTTACTCAATCACCTAATCGACCCAATTTCTTGCAACAAGTGGCACCACCAACCCTATTACAATTCCTTGAACTAACTAGTTCGTTTGATTGTCTAAATAACAATTTTATCTTTGTGAAAGAAACATGGTACCACCAACCGTTAAATTCACTTAACAAAGTAATTTCTATTAAACTTATATTTTTTACTATCATACCATGACCTAGCAAAAGTTGTTCATAGACAAACAACTAAAATAATACTTGCATTCAACTAGTACCACTATTGAAGAACGCAAATATCACCAAGAACATAAATTTAAGTAGAAGAAATCACTTCATTAAGATCTTGACAAAATGTTAAGTAAAACCAACTTGAATTCAAAATACTATGCAACCATAACTAATTGTTTCACTTCATCTTCATAGATGTATAAGGATTTAGCTACTCATAATGTTAAAAGCTAAAGATTGAAATAGAAAGGAAGACATAATGTACCAAATTTAGGGAACAAATCCAATCCGAAGTTACAATCGAGCTACAATGAGTAACAATAGCTAAAATTAATCTTCAAGTCTTCAAATGATGTTGGAGTAGTGAAAAACTCTTGAAAACCTTGGAAAAACGGCTGAAGTATAAGTGTGTGAGCTAAAGTGTCCAAAACTAGGGTTTGGGTGGAGTGGTGGATGGTATTTATACCCCAGGAGAGAGAAAATGGTGATGTCAGATAGATCTCCCGCCGCTAGGAACTTGGGTCGCGCCGCTAGAGGTGTTCTTGAGCATTTCTGTCAGAAAAACAGAAAAATCGTTCTGCGACCTCTCATTCTCGCGCCGCTACTGGGTTTAATTACCCTGGCTCGCGCCGCTATATCACTAGATCGCACCGCTATCTACTTCAGGCAGAAGTTCTGACTTGAATGTCCTCCACTCGCGCTGCGACCACCCTACCTCGCGCCGCTAGTTCTTGCTTGGAGTTGCCGTTTCAGCTTCGTTCTTCTTCCGTTATTGCATATGGACCACTTCTGAGCTATTTTCTACCATTTGGGAGCAATATACCTGCTGTAGGCCTGAAACCACTAGCAAATACCATAATGCACCACAAAACAAGTATAAACGGCTATAAAACTAGTACAAAACGTCTAATTCGGTGTAGGAAAACATGTACAATTTGAGGCTTATCAGCTGCCTTAACATTCTTAGGTTCTACTTGTGAAATGAAACCAGAATACAAACACTCAGTTATCAATCCAGTGTCTTTCACTTCACAAAACAAACTAGTTAGATCCTTATTCAACTGATTTCTAGTTCGAACAGGTTCTGTAGCATTTCCAAGAATATTTTCAACTGGGTGATCCTTATTAATTCGATATTGAGGAACCGAATCAACATTCAAACTTTCTCCTAAATTTGTTCTAATCTGAAACTCAGGAGAGCTGAAATCATCTTCCGATTCTTCAGAAATAAGATCATCATCAGGCAGTGAAACCTTTGACGGAGTAAGTGGTGTAGTGTTCTCGGGTTCACTATTATCTGAATCTGGTGTCTTATTCTTGTCCTTACCACTTTCATCAATATCAGTAGTAGACTGAACTTTGGTTGGAGTAGTATCGACATTTCGAGTATGCGGAGATGTAGGAGTATTATCCATATGATCTCTTAAAATAATCACATCGTCAACTGTCTCAGGATCTGAATAAGAATCAGGACCGTGTAGTGAACTAAACACACTATCATAATCGAAGTTTTTGCCACTTCCAGAATGAATAGCGAGCTTATGACTGACAATCTTGACATTTGTTCCCAAGTCAACTTTGCCAGTCTGTTTGTTTTAAACCCGTCGAATTGATGTTCCCGGTTTATAACCCATGAGAATCCCTCTTCAACCTTTGAATCAAACTTTGACTGAGGTAGATACTTCAAGAAAGTACACGGTACACCAAATGGTTTAACATTCTGTAATTTCGGTTTCTTCTTATGTAGAAGCTCATAACATGTCTTATTATGACGCTTAACTACAATAACCCTATTTAAAATATGACAAGCTGTATTCACCGCCTCCGCCCAAAACATAGTAGGAAGCCCTGAATCTGCAAGCATAGTTCTGGCTGTCTCGATTAGAGTCCTATTCTTTCTTTCAACAACTCCATTTTGTTGTGGTTCATAAGGAGAACTGTATTGATGTTGGATTCCCTTTGACAAACAAAAGACATCCATCACATTATTCTTGAATTCAGTTCCGTTGTCACTCCTGATTCTCTAAACACGAACTCCATAAATGTTTTCAGTTTCGACAAAGAAATTTATCAAAATCTGCGGAGTTTCATCTTTCGATTTAAGAAAGAAAACCCATGAGAATCTCGAGTAATCATCAGTAACCACCAAACAGTAGTACATCCCACCGATACTTCTTACATTCACTGGACCAAATAGATCCATGTGAAGTAACTCGAAAGGATTAGCAATAAAATTTTCTTGTTTCGGTTTATGTGCAGACTTTTGTTGTTTACCTTTTAGACAAGGTACACATTTGTCTTCCATTCCAAACCGCTTCATGGGAACACCGTCAACCAAACCATCTTTGACAATGTCATTCATCTTTTGGAAATTGATATGTCCCATTCTTCTATGCCATAATAATGATTCAGATTCATTTGCTTTTGATAACAAGCAAACAGACTCCTCTGGATTATCAACACCTAACACAAGGCCATAGATGTCTCTCTTCCTAGGAGCTTTTAGCAGGATCCAGTCTTCAGGAATAACATATCCTGGTTTCAATATAAGTGCTTCTTTCTCATTAAATGGACAGTTTTACCCTTGTCACAAATCTGAGAAACACTTAATAAATTATGTGATAACTGTTCCACATAATTGACCTTTTCCAGCATAATCTTCCCATTGACAACATCACCTTGGCCCGAGATGTTGCCGCCCTTGGGACCTTTGAAACTAACATACGAACCATTTACATCTTCATAATTGGACAAAACGTTCTTGTCCCCTGTCATGTGCCGAGAGCATCCACTGTCAACATACCAAAGACTGATAGGCTTCCTTGGTTCTCCCTGCACATTAGAAGATAAGATGGTTAGTTTCTGAAGGGAACCCAAACCTTTTGAGGTTTAGGTTTGCCGAATTCATCTCTAATGATCAATTCGGTCCAATATCCATCGCTCTGTAATGGAGCCTTGGATGAAGATGGTGTCACAGACTGTTTCTTAGGTGAAGTGAAACGAGTCTTAGGAGGTGAATTCCTTGGTGAGTGAGTACCAAATCTAGGTTGACTCCCTAATCGATCATAGAATTTAGACGAACTATTAATTCTAACAGGAGGGGATCGATTTTGTTGAGTCATCTTCCTAGGTGAATTACTCCTTTGAGGTGTACGAGAACGACTCGGAGTTACACTACTAGAAGTAGTATTCTGTGAAGGTCCCTGTCGTTTTGGAGTCTTAGATCTATTATTATGAGCAACAATATCTGAGTCACTAGATCCTCCAGAAGACATACCCTTGTCAGGACATCTCCGTTTCCTGTTTGGACAACAACTATAAACATGTCCTACTTCATAACAATAGAAACAGGATTTTTTAGCTCTTGCATTCTTAGCTTTAACATCAAACTCAGCTGAAGTCATGCCCAAACATTCCTTAAGTTCAATTGTGGCTGACTCCTCTTTTGATAAACCAATTGACTCATTCTTACCCGAAAAATGTACTTTCTTTTGAGAATTTTTATGAGTCTTGTATGGAGTTAAGGGGACTTCACCAGACGTAGATTCATCCTTATTCCATACTTTATCAATCTTGTCATGATCAATCTTTTCAAAATCAATTTCATTTGATGCGAAAATAGTATCACATCTTTTCATTGCAAAACATTTAATGTTCTTATCTACAGGACAAGTTGACTTTACTTGACAAGATCCATCATAAATTCCATTTTTAGGATCCACTGGTTTAACAAATGAACTTTCAACCTTATGTTTCTTGTTAAGCTCCTTAATTTTATCAATCGAGTTTTTAGAGCTTTTAGGGGTCTTTGGATCAACATTTTGTTTTTCTGAAACGATTGAATCTATTTCACCACTGTCAATCTTTTCAGTAAGATGTGTTAGAGACTCTGTATAATTATCATTGGACAGACCTCTAACTTCATTATAACTCATACCTAAACCACTTTTATCTTTTGAATCCCGTGGTACAGGTTTTTGCATCTGCATTGATCGTATTAAATCAGATCCCCTAATTTGATCTAGTCTTGTATTAAGCTTAACTATCTCCAACTTTGCGTCAACTAATTCTTTCTCCTTTTTAGAAAAGTCTTCAGTTAGTTGAGCATATTGTTCATTTCTCACTTTTTCCATCAGAACTGACTCCTTTAGTTTTTCTTTTAATGCAAGAATATCCTTATCAGATGCACGAATCTTATCTTGATAAAGACTTTCTTGTTTTACCAAACCGGAATTTTTGGCAAACAAAGAGTCGTTTTCCTTTTTAAACATGTTGTTCTGACTAGTTAAGTTAATAACTGACTTATTCAAAATAAACACCTCAAGTTTTAAATCCGACACCATTTTACATACGTCAATTATAGAAGATAAAGAACAAGATACCTTCTGATCTGCAGCCTTGCAATCTGCCATGTATCCAACAAAGTCTTCAGTTGTCATACCTTCAGGTATCACGAAGTTCTTCATCTGCTCTTCAATGCTCTTCATGGAAATGTCATCAACAGGATTTGATGACTCTTCCTTATCTTCAGATGCTTTTACTATTGTCATTTGTTCGCTCTCAGATCTTACTGTCTCAGCAACATTACACATATTCTTCTGTACTATCTCAGATGCACTTTTTTCACTTGAGTACACAGCATAATCAATCGTTGCAACTACCTCATCATATAATTCTACCATGTAGGCATGATTCGAGGTATCATCAGATTGTGTATCCCATTGATAAGTACCATTTGGATTTTGAACAACAACAGCCTTTGATTCCGAAAATGGTAACGAAACTGGCTGTTGTGGAGTAGCAGGATATGTAATCATTGCTTGCGTCTTATGATTATTCGGAGTAATACCACCTTGATTGTAATTTTGACGACCAGCAACGGTATTATCAATCCTCTTAGGTCGTTGACATTCTCTTGCAAAATGACCAAATCCATCGAAGTTATAACATTTCACCTTGGATTTGTCAAAGCCTTTAGTGCCATTACCTATAGGTCTCCCAGTTCTCTGAGTGAATCTTCTGACCTTAATAGTAAGCATAGTAAGCTGCCATTGTAAATCCATTTCTTCCAAATCATCAGGATCTATTTGATTGTAATCCTCATCAATTACTGCAGGATCAGTAACCTTTCCTCCAATAAATGCTTCATGAGCATTACAAAAGGCTGAGTAAACACTCATTCTTCCTTCTGCAGAACTCATACTCATTGGCATAGAATGAAAAGATTGTACATTGCTTTTGACATTTGAATGTGTATTGTCATAAGCAACATATCCAGCAATACCTTCAGTATCTACTATTGGTGTAGCTTCTGCACCACTTAGAAATGCATTATTTCCTAAGCCGGAACTTGCTAAATGAACAGACTTAGCATGATATAAGGATGGATCTTGTGTAAAATCCGAGTGAGTATCTTTAATCCTTCTCTTCATGTCTCTGTTCTTCAGCTTGGAGACTACCTTTTCAAAATCCCATGTACTGTATTCCTGATCATCTTGAAGTTGATGAACATAATCAGTCCATGTCTTAGGCAGTGAATCCAAAAACTTATCAACTAGCTCATTTTGAGGATAAACAACTTCAAAGTATGACAACTTAGTGGTCAAATGACTGAATCGAATAATAATCTCGTCAAGAGATTCCCCTTTCAGTCCATTAAAAGCTTCATACTGGCGCTTAAGAAGCTTGATACGGTTCTTCTTCAAAGTTACATCGCCCTCACAATATCTTTCAAGAGCATCCCATAAATCCTTTGAAGTAGTGTACTTTTTAAACAAATGTACACTATCTTGAGGCAAAGCCATAGTAATAGTAGACAATGCCTTTCCCTCAACAGCGTATCTTTTACGTTCTTCAATAGGCATATCAGCATAAGTATACCTACTGATCACTCCGTTCTTCTCATATGAAGGCCAATCAAAACCTTGAGTTATCACTAGCCACATTTCCATGTCAGTGAGACGAATGTAGTCTTCAAAACGTCTCTTCCACATCCAATAATTTTCCATACGGAAAAGCTTTGGAGGTGTATTACCTTGACCAACCTCATGATCGTGCATGATCATCTGGCTGATAAGTAAGGCATTGGGTGAGTTTGCGGCAGCTGGTAAAGTCGTCATTTCGAATCTTTTAAATTCAAGTAAAACGAAAAACTACTTAGTTCGTATAGCACGAAGGACACGTGGCACGAAGTACGAAGTCACGTGGCACGAAGTACGAAGTCACGTGGCACGAAGTACGAAATCACGTGGCACGAAGTATGAAGTCACGTGGCATGAAGCTGTATGACTTCCACGAAGTACACGTCGCACGAAGTACGAAGTATACGAAACACAAGTCACGACCTAAGTCACAAAGAGTGGTTCGCGCTGACGTGGCACGAAGTTAACACGAAGTTAACTGATGACGTTATCACGAACACGAAGTTCACTTCGTGCTGACGTATGCACAAAGTAACACGAAGAAGAGCACGAATTTTCAAATTAACACGAATTTCGAACGAAAATTGCAATCAATAGCTAATCAAACGATCTTAAACCTTCTGGTAATCAACCTTAGGGCTCTGATACCACTTGTAAGGTGCCTTATCGTTGCGTAGATCGTAATAAGATGTGATTCGTTATGTCAAGAGTGCGGAATCCTCTTGAGATAACTAGATTGCTATTGATTTTTGTTAATTAATAAGTAATTAATCAACCCAAGGAGATGCACAAGGCTTGTGGTTCGTGTAGAAGAACACACGAAGGAACAATTAACCTTAGCTCTGAAATTCGTGAATAACTATCAAAAATTCGAAAATCATTAACCTAATTTCGTAGATTAGGTCTTGTATTTATACTAGTTAAGTATTGGATCGTGTGGGCTTAGGCCTTAATTACAGATTAGGCCCGAAACAATAAGTCAATCGACTGCCTTGTGCTGACATCAGCACGAGGTTGTTCCTACATGCTGATGACGTCAGCACGAGGGACGACCTTTGACTCTTTGTTTAGCTTTGTTTGGCTCGTACATAACATCCAATCATCGTTTAAGTGTTCTACGACACTTATAAACCTTGATTCTATGTTCTTGTACCTGCAAAACAATATATAACACACAAACACAATACAAAACACAAACAGATATAATATTGAAGTTCAAACATAATCATTAAATATCAACACAAGTTCTTATTTAAATGATTACACACAAGTTCCTAAAAACATAAACGATAATCAAATCTATGTTGCGATTATCACAACGAATCTGCATCTACAATTTTTCGCAACACTCCATCAGAACCAAGAGGTTTCTGGTTCCAAGTAACTCCAGCCTAATCCTTTTAACATCCGTAAAGCCAATATCTTCAATACATTCTCTGAATTCTCTCATAGAAATATTTATCACCGAAGAGCCCACAGTAGTATCATTAAGGCTGAGAGTAGCAGTGAAATTACCAAGTACACACTAAGGTTTACCTAAAGCAAAATTCTTGTGCCGAGACAGATTACTCCATAAAGCCCGCCGATCAATATAATAATTATGAGCATAAACAAAAGAGGCAAGCAACATTTTTTGCTCTTCTTTAAGAAAAATCTGAGTATGAATAACCTGATCAGATTGTGATAATACCATTAAATCTACATTTCTCGGATCCCAACCTACAAGTATACGCGTTCCTTTGTTACATAAGTCACAATTCGAAATCCAATGCCAATTAGAAAACACAAACAAGCTCACTTTCACAATATTAGCTTTAGAAAGGTGAGATTCTAATATAGCACACACAGAAATAGAATTTTCAGAAATAACCTGGCGAACCAGCTTTTGTTTTGAGACATGGTTCAAACCTCTTATATTCCATGATGCTATGTTAACCATTGGAAACCACATGACCGGGAGTGCTTGCCCCCTCAGATAAAATAGAATCGACCATAGATTTTGAAGCTTCATCAAACACAACCTCATCATCATTCGAATCCGTAGCATATTTTGTTCTCTTGAAGTCGTCATCACGCAAATCTGTTAATGCATTAAACGGATTGGAAGTAGATACCGATTTATCCATTGGAGCAGAAGGTGGAGGATTCTGCTCCTTGCTCTTTGTACCAGCCATTGATGTTTCTGCCTTATCTTTATTAAAATTTCTAGAACTTTGCTTTGGCCGATAATAGGAAGTTTGTTTTGGTTTATTCATACGAAATCCTTCAGCTTGTTTGGTCTTTTGTTGCTCGATTTTACCTTTGGATCTCTTACGAACCACATCAATAAAACCTTCATCATCAACTTTCCCCTTCCCTTTTATGTTTTCCTTTGCCTTCATAGTCATTGGACAATTTTTATTTTCATAACCGAACACCTTGCAATGGAGGTAATGAGGGGGCTGCCATTCATATTCAATTTTAACAACCTTTTTCGATATACCCTCACTTGAAAGATTAGGAATTGCAATAACCAATTCATCACGAAGTTTAGTTTTAGCATCTATTTTGATAAGTGCCCTTGCAAAACTATGCCTCCCCTACGAAGAAGTACACATCTGAGTTGTATAAGAATCCAACATCATCGCTTTTCCAATTTTAGAAGCAATCATACTAAGCCCATCTTCTGTGAATGCAACCAATGGGACATCATAAAGATCGACCCACACAGGTATAGAAGTAATTTCCTTTTTCGATAAACAAGTCTCCAGAGTCCACACATTTAATAAAATAGGAGTTGACTGAATCATCCATGGCCCGTTTTCCAGAACTTGTTCCATTCCCTGTTTTGAGCTAAACTGAAAGAAAAAGAAACCTACATTGTTCATCATAAGTCGTTTAAAACCAAATTTAGCCCAAGTGTTCTTAACATAATTTTCCACTACAGGGAAAGCGAGCCTTTCCCCAAGGAAATAACCTTACAGTGAATTAGAAAATCTATTCGTAACCTGTTTCATAGTTTCTATCAGAATCAAAACATCAATGCCATCAGTAGTTGGCTCCATTGGAATAAACCGAAAATTAGCTTTCTTACTCGAAACATCATTACTCGCACTAGCTTTTTTCAGTTTATCAGCATACGAAACTGGTTTAGGAACAGTATCATCAAAAGTCTCTTTCCCATCATTCTCAAGATTAGGTTTTCCAAAACCTGAAAACACGGTCTCATCAACAATGGGTGGTGGCTGAGTTTGAGCAACAGTAAAAGCAGGTTGAGAATCACTAGTATTAATACCATCAGAATGCATATCCTTACTATCTGAATCCAAACCACCCATAACATCAGCAGAAGGCGATTTACGATTAGGGTTTTGAAGAACCCTAATCGGTTTCATAGGTGCAGCATTAGAAGAAGACATATCAATTTGTTTTAATCTATTAATACGATCAGCAATAGCAGAAAAATAAAAAGAAACAGCTCTCTTCATGAAAATCAAGTAACCATACTAGCATGCAAAGAAACCGGTGAAAAATTGATCATACAGTATGAAACTAAAGAAAAACCCTAACTCCCACGAAACCCTAAATCAGTTCGAAACCCTTGAATGATTAGAAGCCCATGTTAATTTAAGGTTACTACTCAGAGCAACAAAAGAACCCAAGATACTAACCAAACAGGAAGATCAAAACCAAAAAAAGAAGTTTCAGCGAAAACAACGAAGAGAAAAGAAACCCTATAAACAATTAAAAACTACAAAAAGATCAAGAAAAGAAAAGGAAATCACTGAATTCAGAATAGAATCACAATGATCCATAATCAAACCTTAATCAGGTAGCTTTAATCGAAGTTAGGGTAGAAAGTGATAGAAAGTCGCCATAGGGAGAGAATGCAAAGGTAATCTCTAATGTTAGTATCCCAATAATCAATAGTCGCGTTCAAAATTAATTACTATTCTTCTACGCGCCTTACTAATTGAAAAATACAATGTTAGTCCTAGCGGTCAAAATTCTCCCTAAATTGGAGCATCCCACATTTTCACACAATAGCAAACCAAGAACATAATTCCTTTAATTCCCAGTTTAATTTGAAGTCTTTATTTAGCACCGTAAACCAAGATTGGGTTTCATATATTCAAATCCTAGATATCACCCTAATTTCGTTGAAATGGTGGTTATATCATTACTTCTCAACATTTGCCAGATCCCTAATTTTGGCCTTTCACAATCGTTCTTGGAATTTAAGGTATTTCACCCTAATTGATAATTTCTTTTAATTTGTATTTCGTATAAACAATGGTATCTTTTCTTGCTATCATCTCCACATATTAAATGTTTCTACTTGTTAATTGAAGCTTTGGGTATATGTTTTATAATAGTTTTATATGGTTAGGAGGATCCATATAATTTATCTATCGATCCATGTAGCACACTTGACATTGTGATTCAGATTTATTAAAACCTTCACTCCATTCCCAGTTTGTGATTAAAATTATACTATACCAGTTCTTGAAAGATTGTGCAACGTGTTGTTTAAGAAATTCTTACACATTTATGTCTACTATCTTTTAATAATATGGTTACATGTTGTTAGCACTTAGTTAGATCCAAATTAATATATCATTCTTGAAAATAATTGACGCTTGATGTACATTGTTTTTTTATTTATGTTACAACTAATGTGTGAAAATCATTGTTAGATGGCATTGTCATTAGTGTTAAAACTTAAAAGATTACAAGCACACTTGTAAGAAAAGTTTAGTCATGAATCATACAGAAATGATAATCTGATTTTGCGTATCACGTGGTCACTCATGAACCATTTCCCTTTTTTTTCGTAGATGAATGTGGAAAACTAATGAAGAAGGCAGGTGCAGTTCACACTGGTTGACAAATTTAGCGTTAGAAGGTCTATTTCAAATATACTTTGATTTTTTAATGTTTTTTTTTAATCACGAGCAATGCTTTGGAGTTTGGATGTTAAAGGCATCTTTTTTGAATTGTGTTTACGATTGACAAGGGTTATAAGATAATTAATGACTATTTAAGGCAGGTTGGTGAAGTTAGTTGGTTAACTTTGGAACAGATATGAACTTTCATGAAAGATTTTTAAACGACAATATAGAAATAGCTGAATATTTCACCCCAACCACTTGGATTTTAAGGTCACTGATTCAACTTTCAAGAATCAGGTTATAGATTTACAAAGTGGGCTTGTGTAGTGGTATTAGGCAGTGCTTAGAAATAAGCCCAAATTGATAATATGCAATCCTGGTAAAGGATCTAAACACCCTCTATATATATGATAATTTTAATATACAAAGTTCATGTCTAACAGAACCTTGGATTTGTTTGAAAATACTATACTATGGTTATTAAATACTTTTTGAGGTTAGGTATCGTAAGAGTTGATGCAAAATTTTCAATATATATGTAGTATCTTATTTTTATGTATTAATATGTTCTGGTTCCCATTATTATCTTACATTTGCATGTAAATTTTCTATAGCAGAGAACCTCTGAGGTGCGAAAGATCAACATAGATACTAGAAGTTACTCAATTCCCTCTAACCCATTTTGGTTTCTTTTCTAACTTTCCTACCAATATATCAAATACATATTGTTATGTTAATGTTTTGATTATTGTTTTTCATGTGGTATGTAGGGTGATGCTTCTTACTTAAGCGGCGATGTTGATATTTTTTAAGGTATACTTCTATAAATCAAAATATTATGTGGATAGCCAGATAGACAAATTATAATCTTCTATGACTACATTTCTAAGTTAATGCTCGAATTTGCAGTAGACAAGTTCTGGGATATGCTATTTTTAAACTACTATTTGTCCTAATGTTTGTGGTGATCCTCTTTTCCATTGAAGTTGTTTTTGTCATTTATGACTAATTTGGTGCTAACTTTGTACAGGAAAACAAAGGAACAGTTGCCAAAAGGAACAGTTGCCAAAAGGAACACTAGCCAAAATCTAATGTCTTATGATATTTTCAATTCCATAAACATAAGGCGGATGCTGTCATTTTGTATTTTGTTAATAGAGTATGATAATTGTTTCATAGTTAAGAAGTCATCATCGTTTATTGTCAATTGACTGTTTATTATGTTGATCATTTATTTTGTAATGGGGGATTATTTTGAATAGTTATTACAAGTATTATGTTTTAATGAAAAATTGGTATTATTTTTGTTTCCTTTTTTTTTGAAATTTCAATATAAAACTGTATATCAGTTTTGTATTTGTATTGGGGTCTGATTTCAGTTGTTGGAGACTGATTTTTAGATCATGAAATAGCATACTGGTCACTGAAATAAATGATATTATATACTGATTATCAGTCTTTAAAAGTGTTCTAGGGACTGAATTAACACATATATTGAAACTCGATTCAGTTTCTAAATAAGCAACTTAAAAACTGAATTGCCTAGTTTTTGGGACTAATTCCATTTTATAAAACTTTTATTAGAGACTGATTAAATGACTATCTGAAACTAATATTCAGTCTCTAAAAGTAGCCAGTGACTGAATCTGTTAGAAATTTGGGACAATTTCATCGAAATAAGGACTGAACTTTTTATTTTGGAGACTGATCTTCACTCTTTGTTGGTTACATACAACAAGGATTGATTTTCAGTTGGTAACCTCACTTTCTGGGACTAAGCTGTTGTAACTGGCTAGCAACTAGCAAAATCAGTCTTTGATACACTATTAGTAACTGATCATGGTGGATCAGAGACTGATTTTTCAGTCTCTAAAAGCCTGTTTTTTGGTAGTAGGTATGCAAATAGACTCACCTCCTCCGCGAATGTCAATGCACAAATACAAGCTTCAACCTATAATCACATCATAATATGTATATAAGCTTACATTCACAATCTAGACTAACTCAACTTAGTCATTCTTATGATTCACTAGCCTTTCCAAATCCAAACCTATCTTATTTATCACTGAGTTGCATTCTTTATCAATAATTCACTAGATAGCTTAATCCACCATTTCCATCATCATTTAATCAACTAGTGAAAATCAACATTTCTCACAAATCACTATTTACAAGTTAACACATATATTTCTTAGTTAAACTTATCATACAACTCAATGACAAACTAGGTTGTACAAGAATTTGGGGGTAATTTACATAAAACTCAATTTCTATCAAAATCCCCAAATTGAAGATTCTCAAGAACCCTAATTGTCAATAACAAGTAAAAACTAGATTATGAAAATCAATACCTCAATAATGAAAGACAAAAGATTAGGGTTTCCCTTTTCTTTCTTATAAATTTCGATCACCACCACCACCACACAAGCCCTCAATTTTTTTTCAACTTCTTGTATGATTATTATTATTAATTCACTAGGAGAATTCTTGATAGATTAAGGAAATGGATTTTTTTTTAGTGAAATGGAATTCACAAGAAGATTCAAGAAAGATAAATCTGATAATGGAATGGTGAGTAGTGTTTTAGGAAGGCACATTATGGGGTTGCCACACCCTACTTCAAATTTTTGTGGTAAAATATTCACTATCCATTAAAGTTCCTACTAAATTAACCCCATAATCAAAAATAAAATACTAGGAAATTAATTTAATGTCAAAAGTATAAAAAGGGGTTAATTTCTTTACCTTAAAAACGTTGGGGTGTTACATAGCTCAAACCATGTTTCTACAGTGGTAAATACGCTACAACAACATTGTTTGTATTACCTATTGGAAGTGTATATTTAAGTTAACGTTTATATATCAGTAAATACGATGCCACAACAATTAACTTAATCTTCCATTGGAAGTATACTAAGATAGTATTTCTACTTCAGTAAAATACGATGCAACAATATTATCTTAATAACTCATTATATGTAATGTTTACATTCATGTCGAGAACCTGCAAAACATAAATAATAAACAAACATATAAACATAATAGGATCCAATTTGATCAACCATATATGCAAGGTAATATTATCGACAAACGGTAATTACAAGATAAATTACAAGACTTAAAATATATAAAATACATCACACATCTAGAATGCTTGTGTCACCAAGGGATATACACCAACAGTCTCCCCCTTGACATTAGCATCTACATGTGGTCTTCAAATCTTCGTTTGTCGTCCTAAGTGCTAGCCAAAAAACCTTCTTCAGGAACTTCAGGTGTGACATCCACTAGAATCCTACTCTTTTACTTAGTCGCTTCAGAAGTCTCTGACTCCTGATTTGAGTCCAACTCTTGTTGACTATCTACCTCAACCTTGCCTTTTGCACCGGTTGTTTGTAGAGACAACTCATCTGTTACCTTCACTTTTGGATCAAGTAGATCAAGTATTGCATTGAGGTATGAACACTTGTCTTAAGCTGCTGAGACTGACGGATTATCAAACATGCTCCCATACTCATCAAAATTGAAGTATGCAGCAACGTCGTCCAAGAGTTCACTCCCAACTTCTTCCTCAGTAGTTGGTCTGACCTGAATACCGACTCTTTCTCTTTATGTCGGTTTGTTCCTGACACCAACTACTTCTTCTATAGCTGGTGGGTTAAATGAAGGAACATCATCTTGGCTGGATTGACCTTGTTGTCTTTGCTCCCCCTGTGTTGCACTTACGTTTAAGCTAGGAAATCTCTAAATCTACTCCTGTTGCCTGGAGCCACTTGGATCCTCGTCCTCATCATTTCTTCGACGATGTTTGAGAGTATCCTTATTGCATCCAGACTTCTCCCCCTGAGATTCAAGATTTCTAATCTTGTTGTGCAGCTCAGCAGACCTTTTACCTAAGCGTTCAAGATGCTTAACTTGACCCTATGAAAATTTGTGGTGTACCCCAATTGAATCAACAATCCCATTCACAGAGTTGATTGTTGCTTCCTGGGCATCTTGCATGTCGTATTGGCTTCTCTCTAGCTCCAGGTGACTTTGTCGAATAAGTTCAGCATCTATTCGGTGTGACTTTTTTTTTTCTTTTCAGCTTGTCAGACAAGCCTGCAACTAGAACTCTCATTTGTTGAATATAAGCAGCTAACTTGGTGACACGTACCTTGTTAGCTTGAAAAGCTCCTTGCTGTGAAGATGCAACAAATGGTCTTGTTGTAGTTGGTGGAGTCGTTGATGAAGACATGATTGGTGTGAAAGCAGAGCTGTGAGGTCTTGCAGTCATCGAGACTGGCCTATCTCCAATCTTGATTCCCAAAATTCTAACTACTTTTGGAGGTGACTGGTCATCTTCAGTACCAACCAGTGACACTACAGCTGGTTTGCGGAATGACTTGAATTTGAGGAGTTGATGGTGTTGTTGAACTAGAGGAAGATGCACCCATCAATCCTTTGCCTCTATCCTCAAAGTGGAGTGGCCCTTCAGTCATAACCTCTGCCAAGTTTTGAGCAGGCTCTTGAACACTCGATTTTAGCTCATCCAAATCTTGTCTCATCTCTTCCACCTCAGAAGAATATGTCTCTGCAATGAGCCCCAGAGACATACCTTCGTCCTGGCGTTGTCAGTTTCTATTGAGACTTTGCCCTGACCCTGAAGGAATTTCTTCTTCTACAACTGGCTGGGAAGCAGCATCGACCATGGGGAGATCGACAGCTGCAGAAGTACTACCAACACCTTGACCTTTGGATACTCTGTCAACAGCATTATCTTGACCATAGGAACCGTTTGGCCCGAAGAGTTAGCATAGCCATTTGCCATTGCAGATCCATCTCTTCTAAGTCTAAAGGATCAATCTGCTCGTAGTCTTCATCGATAAGACTGGGATTTTGAACCTTTCCTTGAATAAACTGTTCATATGATGTCACAAATGATGCAAGAACGGATAAGTGATTTTCCACATTTTGGACACTTATAGGCACAGTGGAATTAACATTGGAGGTAGGATATCCACGGTTGCCTAGACTGTCACTTTGTCTTGAAATAAGACATATGTTTCCCTCAAAGTCAAATGAGATTTTCTGTAAGTCAACTTCCTCGCTAAGGTATGCATTTGTGCTTCCACTTGGAGAATCTTGAGTTACATTAATCGTAGGTCTACCATAATAAAGCTCGGAAACTCTCAAATGACTATTTGAGTGTTTTCTCCACAAGCAACTATTTGCTCATTCCCGAAAACTCTCAAATAACACTTAGGAATATTTGAGTCATGTTTCTGCTGCAGTCGAGATGCAGAAGCAACAATAACTCAGCTAACGTTTCTACATCAGTGAACAATTAGCTTAGACCATGTTTCTACAGGATAAATACATTGCAACAACATTGTCTGTATTACCTATTGGAAGTGTATATTAAGTTAACGTTTCTACATCAGTAAATACAATGCAACAACAATTAACTTAACCTTCCATTCGAAGTTATTAAGATAATATTTCTACGTCAGTAAAATACGATGCAACAATATTATCTTAATAACTCATTATATGTAATTTTACATTCACGTTGAAAACCTGCAAAATATAAATAATAAACAAACATATAAACATAATAGGATCCAATTTGATCAACCATATATGCCAAGGTAATATTATCGATAAACGGTAATTACAAGATAAATTACAAGACCTGAAATATATAAAGTACATCACACATCTAGAATGCTTGTGTCACCAAGGGATATGCACCAACAGTGATAGTGAAAAAACAATAATGGATGCGTTTTACACTGTTCACAGTGACAATATAGTAGAATGAATAAACAACAATTCTTAGCAAACGCCGACCAAACTTTCCTTCAGGCTTTCTCCGGTAATGGCCAACCATCGTCGTTGTTGTCAAACGACTACCATACAAAAAATAAACCCCAAATTAAATCAACAAACATATGCCAAACATAAAAGTTGCCACCATGTTTTCGTTCAAAATGTCCTACATGCTTCTAATTAACATTAAATTTTCAGCCATATGCATAATTTGGATCTATAAACTAAAAGACTTCCCATTCTAGAAACTAGGTTTCCCACTGTGTAGCTGTCGGTTATGGTGGTTGTACACCACCAACCTTGGATAAGGTTGTTGTACACCTCCATTGCGCCGACCACTGCGTTGTTGTTTCTGTTTATACCACCACTGACATACTGGAAACTAGAACATTCAAATCCAAACTAGCATCATCAAAACCCACGATACCAACGCCATATAAATGCATAACAAAATCAAAATTTAAAATGTTTTGTTGTTTATCTAACTTTCCTGGGAGAAATAATATTTTTTTTTTTGAACAACAGTGGTGATTGGACTCAGCGGCATGCCTCTTCAAAATCCGGAAGAGATCGACCATGACTGGCGGTGAAAGTCCCACTACCGTTCTGGAGGAAACTAGCTAAATGCAAGAGAAAACCTCCATGCTCCACCTCATTGGCAAAGACTTCCCAATATGCCTTTCAAAGGTTTTGAACCCGTGACCAACATTTGATTAAAAGACATAAGAGGCATTAAATGTCCAGTTGGTCTAAACCCCAAGGACAAAAATAATACTTATTGAAATACTTATGGCGAAGATTATTAAAAAGAAAAAGATAAAATGATATGGAGTCATTGTGATGAAGATTATTCACAAGATTAGTAAAAGGAAAAGAAAAGAGGTGGATAGTGATAATTAGAACTGAAAGAAAACAGATAAGTTGCAATCTAATTTTATAAAAAGAAGGGTAGGTAGGAAATAGTCAAACAGTGATCTAACAATTTGTCCTAGTAGGATTTGTAAAAATAATAAACCTTAATGAAAAAAACATTCATACACGTAATCAAGGAGAAAGAAATAAAAGTATGTGCAGCTACTTTGAATTTGAATAGTTCGATTTACTATATATATATATATATATCTATAAGTAGATGAAGATGGTGGAGCTGGTGGTGGGTTTCTAATCGGGTTATGGCGATCATTAGGAAAAGACAAAAAAAGGCGGCAAAGTGGTATGAGTTTTATGGTAACTCCTCAGAAAAACGAAAAGGATGAATTAATGTTAGGAAGGAGGCATAGTGGTATGAGAATTATGGTGGTGGGTTATGAGAGTTTGATGGTGGTGATAGTGGCCGGATTTTTGTGGTGGCGATGGTGGTCGGAGTTTGGTGGTGGTAGTACAATAGCCGTCCCATGGTATATATATCTGCAGTTTAAATTTTTGTATTCTGTGTATACAAAGTTGTTTTTCCTTTAAAATTACTATAGGTGAATTTGAATAGTTAGGGTGAAATTTTTAATTTGATTAAATTGTATAAAACAGATATATGGTTTGTTTAAAGAAAATGGAGTAGACAAGTGGTTGGGGCTGTCGAATGTACTGCTAAGTATTATATATGTATATATATATGTATATATGTATATGTTGATGATAAAATATAATTTACCATTTGAATAATTTTATAAATTTGTCGATAAATGTATAGTATTGATACATACATGTAACATGTGTATGTGTATAACAAGACAAATATATTTTTATGTATAAATTTATGTTATGTTTATGGATGTATTATTTATATCTGTATTTTTAAATTTGTGTATTATTGAAGAAGATGTGAAAAGTGAAAAAAAAGATGGGAAATGAAGAAGAAAGTGTTTTAGAGATAAAATAACGAAAATGATCTCATATGCGATGCACATGAGAGACTTAAAAGAGTTTGAGTAACCTCCGGTTAAGGCGTGGGGTATGTAATGATAAAAAAAAAAACCATAGAGTATGTATATAATACGAATATATGGGGAAGGTGAAATTGAAAAATATGGCATATTCCAGGGGTATGTAATGAAATTAACATTTAATTTTATCTACATGTTGAAAGTGTACTCCACGCATTATAATTTGTACCACTATACCTAAAAACTTAAGCACCAACAAGCCCTTAAATCATTTTCCTCGTCTATATTCATCTTCATCTTGTCACTTCCACCATCGAACCGCCGCCACCATAATCGGGACCAGCCACCACCAAATTGAACATGGCGACTTTTGCTAAACCCGAGAATGCGTTGAAACGAGCAGAAGGTGAGTTGCATCTTATTTATTTATCTGTTATAAGCTCTTTTTATTCGCCAATGAGAAAAAAGATGTATTGTAATTTTATTTTGGGGAGTTTAATAAAAAGAATTCTTACTTGTAGAAAGTGGGGCTGATATTTGGTTGAAGGTCAGTATCATAAATCAGATGGAAATGAGTGAAAATATGACCTAGTTTAATTCTTAGGAAATAGTTATCAATTTTGCATTTACTGCTGATGGTTTCCTGGAAATGGAATTTTTAGTCTGGATTACATATGTGTTTTGAACAATATAAGTCAAATTTCTGAAAGTGAAATTTCTGGAGCTTGATAGGAATAACTCTTATTTTTCGAATAGTTTGGTGTTAGATCATGTACTTCCTAAAACAATGAATTCTTAATTAGGAGATATGTAATTAAAGCCGTTCAAAAAATAAATAAATAAATATGTATATATTAAAGTTATTTGATGCGAATCTATAACGTCACTTAGCCTGTAATAATTTTATGTCTGAATGACTAAACTGCTATTCTGTATTTGTATGATTGCAGAATTGATAAATGTTGGGCAGAAACAAGATGCACTTCAAGCTCTTCATGATCTTATTACATCAAAGAGGTACAGGGCATGGCAGAAAACACATGAGAAGATCATGTTCAAGTATATCGAGCTTTGTGTAGACATGAGGCGGGGTAGATTTGCCAAAGATGGTCTGATTCAGTACCGCATAATTTGTCAGCAAGTTAACGTCAATTCGTTAGAGGAAGTCATAAAACACTTTATGGATCTTTCAACTAAGAGGGCTGAGCTGGCCCGTACCCAAGCACAGGCATTAGAAGAAGCTTTGGATGTTGATGATCTCGAAGCTGATAAAAGGCCAGAAGATCTAATGCTGAGTTATGTTAGTGGTGAAAAGGGAAAGGATCGTTCGGATAGGGAGCTTGTGACCCCGTGGTTTAAGTTCTTGTGGGAGACTTATAGAACAGTTCTCGAGATTCTGCGAAACAACTCCAAGTTGATGTCTCTGTATGCAGTAAGTTATTCTCTATCGTCCATAATTTAACTCGTTCACTCCGAGTTTGTGGTCTTGTTATCTTACAACAGATCCACAGTATTCTAGTTCTATTTTTTTATCCTTGGTGTAAAATATGTATTCCTTCATTTACATAGACATAGACATGTACAATATATTAAGAGCATCTGTATTTGTCATCCGACTAGCATGCAAATCAATAGATGATGATGCAGGCTAGTGGTTGGAGTGTGCAAGTTAGGACTGATTGAATTTGTAGCACGGGTAGATCTTCTGAATATCATTACCTGAAAAAACAAGACACCAAGTGAAAAGCTAGTTAAATTAACTCTCAACTAATATATATTTAAAATGGGGTGCATTCCAATTTGAACTCTGTTGTTGCCCGATTCTTTGTTGAACAGTTTTGAAGATGAGGCTTATTTCCAGTTATTTTATAGCTTAATACAATTCTTTTCTTTTAAGAGTACTAGCAATAAATGGTTTTAGTTTGGGTTTCAGTGTTCCGATCCAATGATTTTTCATGCTCTACTGTGATGGCAATTTGTCTCTTTCTGTTTGTACTGTTGGATTAAGTCAACAAAGTTTTTCTGTTACATTCTAAGGCTATGTTTTAGTGATGGAATTGCTTGTTATGTTGTTAGTCAGTTAGGGTCAAACTAGTATGTTATGTGAACGAGCCCTACTTGTTTGGGAATAATTTCATTATTTTGAATCGAGTTTAATCTTTCATTACTTCTATGCAGGACACCGCACATCGTGCTTTTCAGTTTTGCAAACAATATAAAAGGACAACTGAGTTTCGAAGGCTGTGTGAGATAATCAGAAATCACCTTGCAAATCTTAACAAGTTCAGAGACCAGAGGGATAGGCCTGACCTAACGGCTCCTGAAAGTCTACATTTTTATCTTGATACAAGATTTGAGCAGCTTAAAGTTGCAACAGAGCTTGAACTCTGGCAGGTTTGTGGCAGTCCTTACCACATATAACGGGCCAAGTGGGCAAACCTAATAAACGTAGTCAAACTTGAAATGGAAATGACGAGTGAGTTGTGCAAAAGTAACTTCATGTTCAAGTAAATGCATGAGTATAACTTTTAAAATCTTTTATTTTATTTTATTCTTTTAACAAAAATAGAGTTAGTTAAATATATAAATTGTGTGTTAATATTTTTCATAAAAACTATTTAAATATTCTAAATTTTTATAAAAAAGAAAAAAAATCTGATAGTATTTAGCATAACCTTCTTTTGCGCATTACCTATAACTGGCTGGTCAAGTTTGTCAGGTTCTGCTGTACGCTATATGCATTTAAATACTTAAATGAAATTTCAATGTTTGTTCCATGTCACTCTATTTTCAGGAAGCCTTTCGCTCAGTAGAAGATATATATGGGCTGACAAGCATGGTTAAGAAAATGCCAAAATCTTCCTTGATGGCTGTTTATTATGCAAAGTTGACCGAGATCTTTTGGATCTCTTCAAGTCATCTGTATCATGCTTATGCATGGTTCAAACTTTTTCAACTTCAAAAGAGTTTCAACAAGAATCTGAACCAAAAAGATCTGCAGTTGATTGCATCATCTGTTCTGTTAGCTGCACTTGCAGCTCCACCCTATGATCACCTGAAAACTGCATCTCATTTAGAACTAGAACATGAAAAGGAGCGAACTCTAAGGATGTACAATCTTATTGGATTTAATATAGATGCAAAGCTTGAAACAAGAGAAGTGGTATCTCTCACTAATATCTAGCCTTATCTTGGTTTGTTACATATTAAATTCATTCTCATTATGTTTTTTTTACTATGCAGCTCTCTCGGTCATCCCTTCTTGCAGATCTGGTAAGATCGCTGCTCTGCCTCTTTTTATTTCATTTACATGTTTAATCCTTGCAGTGGTAATCAATATGCAATTTTATTTTTTGATCGTTAAAAGTGAATTCTAGTTCTTTTTACTCTGTTGGTTAATATTGAAAGGCTAACTCAAAACAAAGTCTCTTGATCAGCTAAAACTGATTATTATTGATTGTAGTTAATACTCTCTTGTCGGTAGTTCGATATTATAATCAGCTAAAACAGGTTCATATTGGTCGTAGTTTAACTTTCATTACTTTTGTCATCACATTTTCTTGTCCATGGTGTTATTTTAGTTTTCTTCGCAATGGCAATGACTAAAATATCTTGAATATGTACTTCTTTTCAGGTTTCAAAAGGGGTAATGACATATGTAACTCAGGAAGTAAAGGATCTCTACCATATTCTTGAAAATGAATTTTTGCCATTGGATTTGGCATCAAAAGTTCAGCCTTTGTTGGCAAAGATAGCGAAACTTGGGGGGAAAATATCTTCAGCATCTTCTGTACCAGAAGTACAGCTTTCTCACTATGTTCCTGCTTTGGAAAAAGTAGCTACCTTAAGGCTGCTGCAACAGGTAAATGATTAATGTATTTCCATTTTAGTTTGTTTAGTTTCTCTATTTTTTGAAGTGTAAGTTATTTTCTGCTCTAGGTGTCCCAAGTATATCAGACAATGAAAGTTGAAACTTTGTCAAAAACGGTTCCTTTCTTTGACTTCTCGGCCGTTGAGAGGATCTCTGTCGATGCCGTCAAACATAATTTCATTGCTATGAAGGTTGACCATATGAAGGGTGCAATTATATTTGGTGACTTGGTAATGTGTATTTTACTCTAATTTCATTGTATCTACTTCACTTATGCCCTTTGAGTAACATTCTATCCTTTTGTTTCCAGGATTTTGAATCTGATTATCTGCAAGATCACTTAAGTGTCTTGGCTGTCGGTTTGAATAAATCAAGGTCAATGATTTATCCTTCTCAATCGAAAGCATCAAAACTAGGTGCTATGCTTCCGAGTTTGGCAGATATTATTGATAAAGAGCACAAAAAGCTTCTTGCTAGGAAGTCAATTATTGAGAAACGCAAGGAAGAACAAGAACGTCACCTACTTGAGAAGGTAATTATCGTCCGATTTCAGTATTATGATTCATGTCTAAAATTAGCAGTTTTTTGTGCAAGTTGGATATGCCGGTTTACAAACTGTATTCAAGTACTTTTTGTTTATTATTAATTTTTGTAATTACTTAATATTTCAAATATTCAATAAAACTGTGTTATATTAACTAGTGTGATACCCAAACAACATAACGACATCAAATAGTTGATTTTCTCCTATATCTTTTCGATCGTTTGGCTTGATGCCGGTTGTCTCATGCAATTGATGCTTTTGGTAGTTTTAGTTTTGAAATGATGCATTAATAGTTTAAGATGATGGAAAAAAAAGTGTGATGCCACATTATTGTTGGGTAGGATAGAGGGTCATAGCTGTTAGACTCATACGAGTCACGAGTTGACCGTACGAGTGGAGTCAAAGTAAGGTGAACAAGCGTCGCTTTGTTAAGTGACTCGCCAGAGGTTATGACTCGTGAATGAATCGCGAGCCAAGGTGTGAGTTGGTCTGAGTCAAGGTGGGTCAAAGATGGTCTTAAGGAATTCTGGTGCGTTATAATTTGTTTTGAAAAAAATACTATAAAATGTATTGGTAAAGTTTATTAGTTTTAATGTTAATATCTATGTAGTCAATATTGGTGGTATACTAGTGGTATTTCGGTTCTCGGTCCTCCACTCTTATGCCGGTCCAGATTTCTGTCCAAAATATTGGTACCGAGATTTTCCGTGAAATTTACCAAAATCGGTCAAAGTTCGGTCCAAATTTTGGTGGTATACCAGATTTTCAGGTTTTTTTTTTATTTTTATTTTTTCTTGTCCAAACTTAAAAACAACATAAGAAACACTAGTTTTTTAAGTATTAACACTATTCTATCAAATATTGACACTTTTAAGCTTGATTTATGATATTTAGATTAAGTATTAACATAATATAATTGCTATTTGTGTATAATTGCAATTTCTTTCGTATATATATAATTATATATAATATTTGCATAGTATTAAAATTACTGAAATTCCACCAAAATAATCGATATTTCAAATACCGGCCCTTGACCGAAACACCGAAATTTCGTTCCTTAACTACTTAGGTTAATATTACATTAATGTATATAAGTAATTAAAAATACTGTATTGTTACACGTATGATACGTATCTTTAGACATGTAATGTGTATACTATGACTCTTACGAGTCGAGCCACGATATGATTCACGAGTCAAAAATCAGGAAAATGAGTCGCATCAGGAGTCACGAGTTAACAATTATGGAGAGGGTGTTGAGGGCATTTTACTGGAAGTGTTTACTTTAAAATGGGGTGTATAAATTCTTCATTTTATTGTATATGTAATGATACTTTTCTTTAAATTTTAATTAGAAAAAAAGGATTTTGGAGGCTGAGTATCTGAGTACACATTGACCTATCTTATCTAATTTGGTCAATTTCTTTGTGGGCACATGAATTTAATTTATCTTTATACATTCATTTGAAAATAGTTGAAAATTGTATTTGCTGTGTGTATACTTGTGTGTTGACTATGCCATCTCTATACTCAAGACATTGTGCTGTTACACTATATTGGCCTGAGTTTTGTTGATGCGTTCAGCTGATTTTTTCTAAATCTAAACAATTTTACATGCAAGGAACGGGAAGAGGAGTCAAAAAGACTAAAACAGAAGAAGAAAACTGAAGAGGCAGAACAGAAAAGACTTGCAACTGAATTTGAAGAAAGGAAGCACCAACGTATTAAAAGGGAAATTGAGGAGAGAGAGCGTGAAGAAGCACAAGCTTTACTAAATGATGTTGAAAAGATCATTAGAAACAAGAAAAGGAAGCCACTCATTGAAGGGGTGAGCAATTTCAGTTCTCAGCTCACGTGCCTTGTAGAGTTATCCTTAAGTTGACCGTTGACTGCTGTTTGTTGTTTATAGGAGAAAGTGACAAAGCAGAGTCTGATGGAGTTAGCAATGCAGGAGCAACTTAGAGAGAGGCAAGAAATGGAAAAGAAAATGCAAAAACTAATTAAAACTATGGATCACTTTGAAAGAGCAAAGAGGGAAGAGGCAGCACCTTTGATTGAAGCTGCATTTCGAAGGCGTTTAGCTGAAGAGAAGCTTCTTCATGAACGGGAACAACAGGTACTTTGTGTACCTAAATATCTAAATTATATTAGTCATGTAAATGTAAATATTAAGACATATAAGCATGGACCAATATTCCACAAAACAACTGTATTTGATGATTGTAACATCTGTTTTGCAGCTTGAGGTCGAGCTGAGCAGGGAGCGTCATGATGGAGATGTAAAAGAGAAGTATAGACTTGCTCGTGTTATGGACCATAAGGTTTGTTTTGGTTTTTAATAATATTGGTTTCTATTTCACTTTCTTTATCGTTTTTCTTTTCTTTTCTTTTATTTGTCTTGGTTTAATTTTTAAGTATATGTTATAAGTAAAAACATTTATCTCAGACATGGCATAACTAGCAGTCTAGCACATACACATTATAAATTGCCCAGATAACCTATTGGTGTAGTTACCTGGTTTTATTTGGATCGTTACAGGTGAAATAGGGCACTATATATAGATATTTTGTAACTTACTTGATATGAAGTTAATTATTTAGACAGTGGATAATAATGCTGGCTACGTAATTGGTTCATTGAATTCCATGTGCACAGATGGAATTTCAAGAGAGAGTTGTCAATCGTCGTCAGGCCGAGTACAACAGAATGAAAGCGGACAGGGAAGAACGGATTAGCCAAATAGTCAGGGCACGTAAAGAAGAGAGGGACATCAAGAGGAAAATGTTGTTTTATGTCAAGACCGAAGAGGAAAGGCTCAACAGGTTGCGCGAAGAGGAGGAAGCTCGCAAACGTGAAGGTCAAGTTCATCTCATTTCATCTTTTTCAAAAATTAGCTGTGTTTGTATGCAGTTATTAAGCACTTTCGGAAACTTCTTTATGCTTTGACACTTGTGTGTAATATCGTGATTGTATCTGTTTCTCTCATAATTAAATTAGTCAAAATTGCCACCTCAATGTGCGGGTTAACGTTTTCTGACGTTTTAACTTCTTCGGTTGGATCAAATGCAGAGGCTGAAAGGCGAAAGAAGGAGGAAGCTGTGCATAGGGCAAAGATGGATGAAATTGCTGAAAGACAAAGGAAGAGAGAACAAGAACTGGAAGAAAGAGAGAGGCTACGTAAGGAAGCTATATTAAGAGGAACTCCATTTGACGGCCCAACTAAGCCTGAGATTCCAGCTGCTGCGGCTCCGCCAGTAGCAGCACCAGCAGCTTCAGTTGCGGCAGCTGCTGGTCAAGCTGGCGGTTCTAAGTATGTGCCCCCAAAATTTCGTAGAAGTGGGCTGACAGAGCCAGTGGCACCTCCACCAGCACAATCTGATAAGTGGGGCGGTGCGAAGCAGGATGACCGTGGGGCCCAACCAAGTGGTGACAAATGGAGACCTTCTTTTGGAAGCGGAAGTGGTGCCAGCACTGGTACAAAGAGTTGGTCTTCATCCAAGTATTCTCGGTGAATTGTTTAAGGTTGGGTTTTGATATATCCTGGGTATGTAACTTGGGTTCTGAGCATGTTAGTGGAAAATGGTGTCATTCTTTTTGAAATACTGAAAGAATCAGAACGGACCTTTTTGTAATAAGACCATGGATATGTGTGGGGTTTTTTTAAAAAAAAAGTACTTGTAGAACTAGAAGAATGGGTAATGTTATGATTTTCAATTTAATGATTCTCTACATGTTCCAATGCTTTTGTAGTGACATTTCTGGCTGCTGTTACTTGTGTGAAATTTTAGGTTTGTTGCTTTTTATATTTTGAGTACACTTGCTATATTTTACAACATTCTTTCGGTGAAGTTTTTGATTTGCTTGAAAAATTGGATTTAAAGATATATAAAGAGCTGGTTATAAAGGAATTCTAACTGAAGTGCCTGGATGTTGGATGATCTTGCTAAGAAGCCTTCAACGAAAATCAATCTTTAATATAAATAATAATAATATCGTTCAGATTTGAAGTGATCTGGCAGGAGCTAGAAATGGTGTTAAATTTTCCCGTCAGTCCAACATTGCATTCCCTGAACTTGTAGATTTTTGCACTTCCTGTCCCTCACGTGTTTTGCACGTGTGGGACTTAATGGCTAAAACTTAACACCGTTTGGCGAGGGACGATGATTGAAAAATTCTGATAACTTTAACGTCAAAATTGTAATTTTTTTACTTATGAAACGAAAAATGCAAAACGTGTCAACTTCAGAGATGAAAAGTGTAATTTATTCAATAATAAAAGTACAATCTAGACTATTCATGGGAGTCTTTTTAAAGTACTAAAGGGGTTTGGTTCATAGAATATTTTTGATGGATTATATACGAAAAGAATTAGAATTGAAAGGAACTGAAATCTGAAAGTTTTAAAATTTACTGTGTGTTTGGTTTACAAAATTCAATGGAATTTAGTTAAAATATTTGAATATAAACTATGTCAAATGACCAAAATACCCATTTTTATATTTCTATAATAAAACTTATTTTTCATACTAATTACCGTATTTACATTTTAATAAAATAATTACCATTTATAATTATTAGTAAATAGTAAATAATAATATTACTAGAAGCATGATAACACTCTTTCTTTCCCACAATTACACGCCGTCCACTCCACCCTCTTCTTTCTACACACGCACTAAAAGCACACACATACATACTGATTTATACCCAACACATACATCTTCTCTTCCAGCCTATAAACAAACATACACCTTTTATCACACTTTCATCGTCTCTAAGCAACAGTAGTAGCGGCTGCCAGAAAAAGTATCAATGACCGCCGGAATTTCGATAAACAACACCGTCAGCCAGAATAAGCAACAGTTATGGGGGTGGATGATAGTTAATACATCAGATCGGTTTCTAAAAAGGACTTTTTTTATGTTGTATTTAATTGTTAGTGGGTAATTTGGTAAAATAATGAATTTGTGTTTAAACATTTCATCCAATTTGTGAAGGAATTGTGAATTCCTTATTTTATGAGATTTGATGGAATTTTTTCAATTTCAATTCCATTCATTCATGAATCAAAGAAGTGAAAGGAATGGAATTTAGATTTCAATTCCTATGAATTCTTTGAACCAAACACCCGATGTAAAATACCAGTCACAAAAGAACCGCCCGAGTCATTGGACCAACTTTTATAACTCTAAGACAAGCTTAAACTCATTAGCCTTTCATGAGTTTGTTTACATGTGCTACATTTGCCAAAAGGTAGATCATATCGCCAAATAGACGGGGAAAAGCATGTTTGTAATTCGAAGAAGACATCAGGTTCTAAATTATCAGTCGAGTGTTGTTGCTGGGGAATCTTGATATCCACTGATGCCCAATATCCTTATGCGGGTATTTGGCTGCATAGTTCATAGTACAAACAATCAGTACAAGGGACAAATCCATTCAACAAGACTGATTTTTTATTCTAGGGCTTTACTTTCTTTTATATTTTTGGTGGGACATATTACATCTCAAAAATGAATATAATATTATTTCTGGAATCAGTCGTAAATATTGTCTTTAAGCTTTTACTTATAAGCTCATAAAATGTGTTTATAACCTTTTTCATATTTATATAATCCCATATGCTCGCAAATTAACATAAACAAACCAACCCCCACCCACCACCCACACACCTCAAATTTTAATATTACTGCATAGAGTATTAAATAATCTGACATTTTAAAATAGATATACATTTTCTTATATGATCCCACATTGGCCAAGTATGGGATTAGTTGTGGTTTATAAGCCTAGGTGTCCCTTCCTCCTTTGAGCTAGCTTTTGGGATTAGCTTATGGCATGATGCGACCCTATTATGGGATGGGTTCGTATCAATTGGTATAAGAGCCAACCCTACCTTTCGAGGTTCCAACGCTCGGAGTGGTGGCCTATGGAGTGGTGGCTTGGACCCAAGGCAAAGGGTGCCAACCGTGACCAACATAGATGTGACCAACGAGGAGGTTGGTTCTTCAAAGGGTGGGGTATTGATATGATTCCACATCGGCCAAGTATGGGATTGGTTGGTGGTTTATAAGCCTAGGTATCCCCTCCTCCTTTGAGCTAGCTTTTGGGAGTGATTTCTACACTTAGCTTATGGCATGATGCGAGCCTAAGTTCGTATCATTTTTTATAGAATTCCTTGCACACGAGGATGCATTTTTAGAAAAAAAAGAAAAGAAAAGAAGACCACCAACCAAAATTTGGGAACAAAAATTATATGATATTCCTCTGGTGACAAATAAGCAAATCAGCCCTATTTTTTTGTTAACATATAAAACTTACCACAGTCTACATGACTATACCCAATAATGTTTTAGATATGTCTAAAAAGACCATCAAAATCTCATGTACAATAAGCCATCAAATTTGAAGCTCAGGCCTAAAGTAAGAATACCTGTCTGTGACCAATATTCCTTCTATAATTTTTCTTCTTTTTATACTTGTAGACCACAACCTTCGGATCAAGACCCTACATAGTGCATGGTTAAAGCCATGAGCACAATACAACAAGATGATGATGTGAACGACAATGAAGGGATGGAATACCTGTTCCTCCACTACTGCATGTACAGCTGCATTAGGCACTATAGGCTTCCCGATATATGTGCTGGTTTTTGTGCCAACCAATAACACCTTGTTCAGAATTATCTGCAAAATCAAAAAACGATAAGATATGAGGTTATATATATTTTCCGCCTAAGATCAGCTGTACCCAAGAATTTTTGGTCAGATCATATATACATTATATATAAAAGCTTAGGGGGTCTTTTTTCACTCATAAACAAGAACCAGTAGCTATGCACTAAAATCAGATTACTAAGTCTAAATTTCTGTAGCATTAAAACCCTGCTATTTTATGTGAATCCACAGTTGTTCATTTTGGTTAAGAACTCCGTTAATTTGAAAAATCAAACACCAGATCTATATAAAGTGGCAATTGCAGTGATGATAAAAAAAAAAAATCAAGTAGCATAGAGGAATATATTATATATTGGGGACCATTATTCTATTTATGTTAATTTGGTAAATACCACTGCCAAAGCATCCTACTGAGTAGATGTCAAAAGCATGGAATATAATGCCACAATACATAATTATGTTAACTGTGAGGAGCTTTATCTTCATATTCGATAGAGGTAGCAGATTGGGAAGGTTGGGTAGCAAGTCAAAATGGGTCAAGTAAAAATGGATAAATTTGGTAGGGGTTGAAGTGAAACATGTCACGTCAAGTTGGGCTGAACATAATTAACTAATGGGATAAAATTTAATAATTATATTATTTCAATTATGTTGTAATATCGGAATATAACGATTATTTATGTTTTATGGATTAAAGTACACTATGATCGATACTCGACCCGTTTGATATCTGCTTCACTTTGAGATAAAAGGAAAACATGTAAAACCTGTTTGACCCTTAATACCCGAATGAACTCATTCATTAGTATGCACGTTCAAAATGCCATTTGCCATCCGTAGTATTTCTATAAGTGTTAACCTAACAGCAGTTTCATGGTCTTGTGGAAATACATACCTACAGAACCATACATACCACTATGATAGACATTAGGTGAAAAGCAATTAACACTAAAATAAAATTAAAAAAAAGAAAAAAAAATTTAGTATGATAAACACTCGGTAACTCAAAACTCCAGAACCCTAGAGACCAAGTCCAATGCTTGTAAACAAAACAAATAAGTGAACTCAGAATTACCAACTCTGACAAGTAAGTGAACACCATAGCATATGTTATACTAGATGTGAATATAATATGTCAACTTGAAAGAAAATGAAATGAAGAACACCAAGTTGATAGCAATTTGTGCCTAAAGCTTACTTTATCGTCCACATTTGCACCCTTGAGCCTCTGTGTGTACAAAAAGCGTCCAGGAAAAACTATATATTGTCGACCACCAATCTGAAAAACAATCAGTAGAGCAAGAAAGTTATATTTTACCCATATAATGTTAATAAATCTACTACAGCCTTTTTATAGACGTATAGAGAGAGCTCTTTACGATTTTCTGCAACTACATGAAAGCTAGACCAGTTCCATATGTTTAGGAATTTCAGGTTACTCATGTATGCTTTTATACATACAAATGGAATATCATTTTGTTTAAAGCTAAGCATATGGATTACAGATTGACTAAAGTTCTTAATGAGTTTACAGTCATTACTTTTTTGAATACTATTGGCTACGGCTGTCATTACAACTTAGAGCGGTCGATAATAAGTGGCTATAGTAGAAGAATTTTAATTTTATAAGCATATATCTGTCAAGGAAATGTTTATCCAATAGTTGGTTGGTGAGAATTTGCAATAACATTCACATCTGAAATTAGCTATATTCCATTTGATAAAGGAAGCACAATGCAATAATAAAAAAATTTTAACTAAAAAAAAAAAGTAAAAAAAGAGAGTACCATAACAACGGCGAAGACTTCTTGTCCTTTGGGTTGATCATCAGTTATGGTAAGTTGTTCAATGGCAGGTGATTCAACAGAAATTGATGGGGCTTCTTGTGTTTCGGACAGTTTAGGAACTATAATCTTGGAAGAAGATGAAACACGTGAATTGAAATGAGGAGATGGGAAATTGAAGGTAGTGATTGTTGGAGGCAATAATAACCTTTTTTTGGTAGGAAAGGATGAGGTTAGACAACAAGAGTAAATGGAGGGTGAGCAGCTCATCGTTATCGCCATCGCCGTTTTCGAATTTACTCCCCCACTCCCTTTCCCTTATCTTCTTCTTATCCCAACTTTACTTTCCTTTTGCAATACAATTTACACTTTACACCCTATGTTTTAGTTCCCTGTTTTTAGGAATAAGGATACAAGTAACAAACTTTGGACGAATATCTATAGTAGGAAATAACTAAAGTTTTGTGTATTGTATGTAAACAACTTTAAAAAATGTTTATTGTATGTAAGAAAACATACGTGGCAACCATATAGAGGTGACACTTGTCTGATTTTAACTGGTTGAATACATTTTCTTACATACAATAAATATTATTTTCGAGTTGTTTACATACAATACGCAACTTTAGTTATTTCCTACTATAAACATTTGTTTAAAGTTTGTTACATTACAAGATATTTATCCCGTGTTTTTATACTACCACAATTTCATGGTAAAAAGATGTTTGGGATTTTGTTTTGAAGTAATAATTTGATTATTACGTTTGTATAACGTAAAAAAGTGATATAAAGAAGTGTTTGTATGAAAAAACGAATATTTGCTATTAAAACGCAGTTTTGGAGAAATATATACATATATGCTTTTAAAATGCACAATGTATTTTGAAAACTCAAATTTTGTTTTTTAAATGCAATCTCAAATACCACCTAAGTAACGAAACACCCAATGTCGTATTTTATGGGTTTTATATTTTAATATTTTAATGTTATAAACAGTCTTAAACTTACCAAGATAGAAAGACTAGTTTCGGGTTCTATCTAAATGTATCTAAATGATAGAAAAAGACCTCATGTCTTTACATCGGGTGATGAAACCGTTAACCTCTGTTTTAGAGGTAAGAATGTCAATCACTTGATCCAACCATGCTACTTAGATACGCTCAGAAGTATAGAAGTATTTATAGTATATGAATTCAAGTTTGAATAAATTAAAAGTCATATCTAATCAAGTTGAGTTTTTAAAACTGATTTTTTTTAAAAATTTCTTTTTACTTGATACTAAATGAAACTAAGGAGTTGTCACACCCCGCACAGGATGGCCCTAGCGGAGGGAGACTTCTTGAGATCACAATCACAAATTATAACAAACGATCTCTAAACGAGACGTTTTGAAATATTATTTATATAAAAACCAAGATCTTACATTAAATGTAATTATAAACTTATACTAGAGATTCTACAACATGAATAACTTAGTAGAAAAGCTCTTGAAAATCTTTGTTCTTTAGTGAATGTATATGTGACTCCCAAAAAGCATGGTTCTTCTACTTATGCTCCGAGTAATTTGTTCCCTGAGAATACACTAAGATACGTCAACATAAAGTTGGTGAGTTCATAGGTTTTCGATAAACATTTATGTAGACCACAAGACCATTGTTTACCACAGTGTCATAAGTAGTTTAAAAACACTTAAAGAGTTTTGTCATTGCCTTGTGTATAATTGTTATGATGTTTCCAAGATTTCAATCCTTAAAAGATTATACATAGGCAATATGTAAAAGAGCTTGTCTTGTGTCCATAAGTTAGTATAAATGATTTGTAAAAGAGTATATCACAACATGTTTCCCAAGAAAAAAAACCGAGCACATGATTCCCTTTACAGATTTCTGTGGACCACAAGGTTTCACTAATGATGTAACACATAGTTTAGTAGTAGTTTTGTATGCTATGCCTTGAGTGCCGATGCCTTAACCATTGTTACCCCTTCAGTAGTGTTTCTCGCTCAAAACACCATCGTTTCAAATATTATATGTCCGTTTAACCCAGCTAGCATGACTAGCCCGAGCAGGGGTGTCAACCCCGATAGTACTATCCGTAATATTCGCGCGTTTGTTTCACGGCTCAAGTTAACAAGGGGATTTCATGAGCGATCGTGTACATAGACATACACAAACTATTTGTCACGTGTGTCCAATGTAAGAGTAACCCAAATAGTTCAACAGATAATTCATGCAGCTCGTAGTTCATAATATATACTATATCATAATAGAGTAATAAAACATATTTTTATAATGAAACACAAATAATTTTGTAAAATGACAAAACATGTATTCTCATCTCAAAATAGTTCAAAAGAGTTTAAAGTGGGACTATGAACTCACCTTAGTAATTGATACGAGAGAGGGTCGAGTAAGAAAAGGTAGTCCAAACTAACGGTGTCCCAATAAGATTAACTCCATATTTTTAACCCTTAAGCTTTAGTTGCATTATATATATAGTGACCCATAAGAAAGCAACCAAGATCCTAGTATTTAAGGACCTAAAACTCTTGTGTCTTTAAGGCTCCAAGTCGTGAATGTGAGGAATTTCAAAAAAGCCAAACCAACCATGTATCTCTTAATATTCTTGAGCTATGAGAGTTTTGTAACACCGTAGCTTAATTATCCAAGAAAACAAACTCAAAACATACCCGCGAAGATTTGAAAAGGGACTCGAAACGAACTAGAAGTTATCCCTTCTATTGTTTGAAGACCAGTAGCAAGACAGCCCCACAAAACGTAGCGAAGAACCACAACAAGACCACCCTTTGATCTTCATGTAACCAAATGTATCATCACCATGAGAAAACATCCTTTATAAGAACAACCCTCGCACACTTGGAAACCAGACAACTATCTAGAGCTCTTAAAACGTTGTGTTTGTAAGTTAGTAAGGTTGATATAAGAGGGTTGTTTTGTGGTTGTTTAATGAATTAAGGTGGTGAATGGTGCTATTCTAGTCCTCTCAACCATGAGAGATAAGAGAGAAAGATTGCTATATGGAAGGAGCGTGAGAATTATCTTGGTGTGAGTTGAAATGAACATTTGAAGATTCTATTTATAGGCATCGATTTCTTGGTCTCCAAGTTCATTTGGCTGGCTTAGTGTGTTCCTAACGAGAGACACGTGGACAGACCGTTTCTTGGTCCCTAAGTTGTGGGAGATGAAGTTACGTACACTTATTTCAAGCATGACATGTGTACCTTTCAAGATATCAATTTGAGTTTTGGTTTGTATAGAATAACGTGGCTAGTCAGGGAAGCAAAATGACTTTTCAAAATCAGAATATTTAATTATATGGATATGGGTGATCAATTTGTGTATGCATTTCTTCACGTATGTAAATTTTCTCAAAAAGCATATTACATGTACTTCAACAAGGAACCCAAAAATGAAGGTCATAATATTTGACTTTTTATTTTATCACCTCTTATATGTGATTTATTTTAATTCGTATGTATGTAGCTAAATGTAGTTACATTTATTCCAAGCTTACTAGTTGCTTGGTTAAATTTCAAGACCATTAATTTTGGAGGTCATAATCATTTTGATTAACAGTTTGTTATCAATGTTTAAGCATATTTCTTTGCTTATCTTAACATACCTTTTACTAATTTAATAAATCCTAATGAATTTTTGACAGTTGTCACAATATCTACCCGTTAAATGAAATTTCGTCCCAAAATTTAGATCGAAAGGTGAGACAATTTTTGAAAATAGATGTGGATATGATATTATGTTTACACCTTAACTCAGAGCCTCTACCAATCACCAGGCCGACATGCTTCCGCTATGCACTCAAATGTTGGTGTTCGACTATGATTTTTATGGGTTATTAGAAAAACAACGAAATTGATCTTTATCTTAGATTATCTAAGATGTCGCGAATGTTGAAAAGTGATGGAACTAGTTTATTTGAGTATCTTGGACATGTGTTTTACGATCCACCGCAATTCTGCTAGACACTATGAGGTTAAGGTTTTTCTATGCTTTAACAAGATAAATTTTATTGTCACTTGAGATTCTTCTAAAGGGGATAACAGAGTTTTCACTAGATAAAGATACCATGTTCTAACTCTTGAGGTGTCATTTAACCGTAAATGAGAGGATCTATTTGTTCGAGTCTTTACAATATATGTGGGAAGGCATTTTACCTAGAATCCCCTGAAAGTCCTTTTGCCACCGGATCTAACAAGATTAAGTATCTAATGTATAAGCGCGGAAATTCTTATACAAAAGCAATCAACACAATATATTAACACGAACACAAATATGAATAAACTGAAACCGTATATTACTTCAGTAATTGCAATTACAAGTAAATACCAAGTTCCTAAACACGAGAATATGAAAGAAACAAAAGCTAGAAGATTAACCTTAAACATAAGGTTTAATCTCTATTTATACTAATACACATGGACTTAAACGGACCTAGAATGACATGGGCCTAAGCCTTGACTCAACCTTGACCTCGACCTGGTCAATGGTCGAGCTTGACTTGGTCAATAGTCAAGGTTGACTTTATTAAACACATGATTAACATTAGACTTTTACATAAACTAACGATTCAAACTACTTTTCACAAATGCTGTTGTCACTAGGAAATGCACCAACAAACTCCCCCTTGATATCAGCATCTTGAAATCTTTAGCAGTCTTCAAAATCTTTAGAATCTTCAGCAGCAGCGATATTCCAATCTTCAAACAATCTTGGCATAAGACTTGTCTTTTAACAACTGCTTCACCATTAGTTCATACTGTTGAACTAGTCTAAGACTACAACCCATAGTCTTCATTCTTTCCTTTCTTAACATCACAAGATCTTCCTTACACAGATTGGCTAGATGATATGGTTCATAGATTATGAGAAGCTCATTTGAATCACCATCTTCAACCACAACTTCAAAAGATTTTACGTCCATTCTCCAAGATTTCATTTTTAACAAAATATTCGGCTCAAACTTCTTCATCGGAACTTCTTTTAAGCATTGAATTTCGTTAAAAACGATTCTACCTTTCGGCTTCTTAGTAATAGGGTCGACTTCATTCGGTTTAATCAACAGTTGACCCTTCTGAGGACGAAAATTCTTATAATAACCTACTAGTAGAAGGTCCAACAGAAGAATCGAGACCAGGAGTAGAAAAATCAAGCTCCAAAAAGCCTGTACCAGAACCCCAATCAAAAGATTCATCCAAGCCAGTACTATCAGCAAAGAAATCATCATCCGGTATAGATAAGTGTGACATATCAGGAAGAGGCCCATCATCCTCAAGAACATGATCAAGAAAAACATCTACAGGATCAGATGGTCTATGCACCGGATGGTCTCGATGAACAACATGTACTTTGGGAACAATAACGGCTGGATTAGGTAACGGAATCTGAGGATCAACAATAGTAGGATCTGGTATTTGACCCTGAGGAGCAACAAAATCATCATCCTCCCAGCCATCATCAACAGGAGCAACATAATGCTCATCCACCAAATGACCAAACAACGGCACCCGTAGTTCTTCATCAGGTCTACTAGTATCATGAGAAGTCATAGTATGAAAGATACGTGACCCAACAACATTAACCTTCAACAATTTTCCGACAGGCACCAAACCAGGCAATCGATCATTAATGATAGCGGTGATAAATCTCGGATACATCAAAAATCGACTGTCAAGAGCTGTAGAAATATTTGACTGAAGATTTTCCCACAAAAACTTAGCAAAGCTGTACGGTTTATTGTAAGTAAGAGCTATCATCATGGAGAACTCTCGTCCATTCAAAGAATCAAAACCACTCTTCTTTTGTCCAAAACAAGAAACAACAATGTGAGCGAAAAACCTCCATTGTTCAAAGAAACCAGGTTATTTGATACCCTTGTTCTTAGGAAACGAAGAGAGATATCCCATTCTATCTGTAGCACCATTTCGCAAAGTCAAAGGAAATTCAATCCTTTCATCAAACTGAGCCGCATCTCCAAGCTGTAGTGTTGTACACATCTCTTGCATAGTAAAAGTTAGCTCTCTTCCATGTACAATCGCCCGAATGCAAGCCTGATTACCATCTCGAGCTGGATGATATGTAACACTAGTCCAGAAATCATTAACATGACGTTCACAAATAACTGGATTCAGAGAAATCAAATGGCGTATGCGAGAACGTTGTAAGAACCGCATCAACGGATGATATTCTTCAGGAGTCTGATCTTCCATAAAAGGATCGTACACACAATTATGAAGAGTCGCAAATCGTAATGCCACTGCAAAACAAACACAGGACAAACAAAAATGCACCAAGACGGAAATATGAGAAACAAAATTCAACTTATTCTTCAAAAACTCATAGTTTTCACAAAAGAATAAAAAGAACAGCAAATATACAATTAAATGACTATCACAGTCCATTTATATACTAGACTAACGAAAAGGTGCAAGATATATATTTTTCATGACGAAATCCCAGTTTCACTTTGAAAAATAACCCTTGACTATAAGTCGGAACCTAAAATTATTCAAGTCTATAAATCCCAAACTTGCGCGACCTAACTCAAACCAAATCGCAAATGAGTTTTCAAGTTTAAAATTAGTACAGGTTTAGATTTAAACTTAAATAAAATTACAAGTTCCTTACAAAAACAAAACCTAAAGTTGTTTAAATTTACAAGTCGCAAACTTGATTGGCATAACCTGAACCAAAACCCAAATGAGTTTTCAAGTTCAAAATTAAGACAAGTCACAACCTAAACTTGACCAACTTTACAAGTTTTTTTTTTTTTTTATGTTAATACAAACCACAATCTGTCCAAGTCAATAGCATTGCGTATATTAAAAAATACCCATTCAACAAAGTTTGTCATAAGTTTAAACATATGCAAGTTTCTTAATAAGTGTACATAAATGCTACTGACTTAATATACAAGTAAAATTACGAAACTTCCATATAATCATATGAAAACATGAATAAGGTCGAGTTGAACACAACTCATCAGACTGAATCAAAATGGGTCGATGTCAGGTGAAACAAAACCCTAACGAAGGTCGAGTCAAAGCAAGTCAACCATTGCCAAATCATTGGACTTAAGGTCGAGCTCGAGTACATACCAAACCCTAATGAAGGTCGAGGCATCACACCCCGCAGAGAGACATAACTTTGACAATGCTCCTTTAGTAAAACCCAACACTAATCCAGAAGGATTGCACGAATGCTCACACATCACTACTCCATCATAGATGTAAAAGAACGAGCCCTGATAGAGAGCATAGGCGAGTACACCCCCGGATGGCCCATATACCCAATTAACATAAAAATCAAACGCAATCCATTTTGTAAGAATTAAGGACCAATCTTACTTAATGAGCTGGCATTCTAGGCCATATATCTAGCATGTTCCCCACAAGTACATTGTTAAATTCGAACGATATTAATTAAGTGGAAAACCTTGGTGCTTTGTGCCTACCGATACATCATATGATGAAGTCATTGGTCAAATCAACTTAAAATTTAAACATGAAGGTGTAAACCAGCCGCTAATATCTCGTCATCTTGTCCTCACAAACAGTAGTAACCGTTTATTATATATATTTTTTTATATATATTTTTTTAATATATATATGACTGAAAGTAAAAGACATAAAAGTAAAGAACAGAAAACTAAGACATATACAATACACGTTTCTTATACAAGATCCGTTACTCGGGATTCCTCATTCCGTTCGCTTGAAGCAAAAAGTCAAAACGTGATCTGTCAAAAGCCTTAGTGAAAAGATCAGCATAGTTGTAATCAGAATGAACTTTAACCATATGAATCAAACGTTTTTCAGCACAATCACGATTAAAATGGTGTCTGATTTCAATATGTTTAGTCTTACTATGCTTAACCGGGTTATTAGTGATGGAGATTGTGGATTCATTATCAACCATAATAGGAGTGTTAGTGAAATTCAAACTGTAGTCCCGCAACTGCTGTTGAATCCAGAGAACCTGAGAACAACAATTGCCAGCAACAACATATTCAGCTTCACACGTCGAATTAGCAACAGACGTTTGCTTCTTGCACTGCCAGGACACGATCCTTCCTCCTAAAAATTGACAACCTCCAGAAGTAGACTTTCTCGTCAGATTACAGCCTCCATAATCAGCATCAGAATAAGCTACAAAATCTAAATCACCCTCCCAAGGATACCAAATTCCCAGTTTTGGTCGTCCTTTGAGGTAATGAAAGATTCGCTTCACCACTGATAGGTGTGATGCTCGTGGATCAGCCTGAAATTGAGAACAAATACAAACAGCAAACATAATGTCAGGGCGAGAAGCTGTTAGATACATAAGAGAACCTATCATCGCTCTATAAAGAGTGGGATCAACAGGTTCATCACTATCTACAACAGCTCCAAGTTGATGATTGACCGGTATAGGAGTAGCAATTGATTTTGCATCAGTCATCTTGAACCTTTCTAAGATATCATTCACATACTTGGTCTGATGGATAAAAATGCCATCCTTTTTCTGATCAACTTGAAACCCCAAGAAGAAACTTAATTCCCCCATTGCACTCATCTCAAACTCACTTTTCATTACCCTTTCAAAATCTTTGCACATTCTTACATCAGATGAACCAAAAATGATATCATCGACATATACTTGAACTAACAAAAAATCCTTATTCTTCCACTAAATGAATAAGGTGCTATCAATCTGTCCTTTTTCAAAACCATTCTCTAGAAGGTGTTTTGACAGCTTTTCATACCAAGCCCTAGGTGCCTGATGCAATCCATACAAAGCCTTATCTAATCGATAAACCCTATCTGGATATTCTGGATCAGCAAACCCTGGTGGTGGATCTACATACACTTGTTCTTGGACTTCACCATAAAGAAAAGCACTTTTTACGTCAAGTTGAAAAACCTTGAAGCCTTTATTCGATGTAAAAGGTAAAAACAGACGAATAGCTTCCAACCTAGCAACCGGTGCAAATACTTCATCATAATCAATCCCTGGTAATTGTGCACAACCTTTCACAACTAACCTTGCTTTATTTCTCACTACAACACCTCGGTCATCTCTTTTACACTTAAAAACCCATTTAGTACCTATCGGATATTCCCCATCAGGCAAATCAACTAAATGCCACACACCTAACTTTTCAAATTGAGATAACTCCTCTTGCATAGCTTCCACCCACGAATTGTCTTTCGAAGCCATCTGAACATTTTTCGGCTCGACTTGTGAAATGAAACAGCTATACAAACATTCATTAAAATCTCCCTTATCCTTAACTTCAGCATACAAACTAGTTTGTCTTGTCAGACTTGATCGAGTTTGCATCCCATCATCCAAACCACCAATTACATTGGAAATTGGATGATCCTTATGCACGCGCTAATTCCCATAAACCTCAAACGAAACCTCACCTTCAAATTCATCTTCATTCTCCATAGTTTCAACTGAAGGAGATCCAACATCATCAGAAGGTCCAGAAGTCCCACTAGAAGACGAACCATCATGTACCGGCGGAGGAGATCCAATTTTAGAGGTGTCAGATACAGAACTCGGTATGCTTGATCTTGGTGTAACTCCATCATCTTCATTCTGCAAAAGACACTCTGGATCAATTCCTGTAGTACCTGCATCCACAGACATAGAACCAGTAATTGGGGTAAAAACTGCATCATAATTAAATAATGCCTCGTGTCCTTCATGACCTTCAGGTTTATAACTTGAAACAACAATGTCAAAAACCCATTGACCCTCACGAACTCTTTTGTTCCAAGCTCACTTTATCGGTGAACCAGACTTATAACCAAGAAAATAACCTTCGTCAACTTTCTCGCCAAACTTAGGTTGATCTCTAGTTTTCAACAATGTACATGGGACGCTGAACGGTTCAAACCCTATTAAATTTGGTTTACGGTCATTCAAGAGTTCATAACTAGTCTTATTAAAACACTTAACCGTCAAAACCCGATTTAAGACATGACACGCAGTATTCACAGCCTCCCCACAAAATATAGCAGGAAGTTTCGAATCTGCCAGCATCGTCCTTGCTGCCTCTATCAGTGTCCTATTCTTCCTTTCAGCAACTCCATTTTGTTGCGGTGTGTAGGGTGCACTAAACTGATGTTGAATTCCCTTACTCAGGCAATAAACTTCCATAGCATGATTCTTAAATTCCGTACCATTATCACTCCTTATCCTTTTGATTCTTGTATTATACACATTCTCAGCTTTAGTGAAAAAGTTGATCAAAACACCTACCGTCTCACTTTTCAAAGCTAAGAAAAATACCCAAGAGTATCGAGAATAATCATCTGTTACAACCAAGCAGTAATGTTTACCACCAACACTTTTCACATGGATAGGACCAAAGAGATCCATATGCAGAAGTTCAAACGTAGATTCAATTGAATTTACTGTCTTCAATTTATGAGGCTTCCTATGTTGCTTCCCTTTCAAACACGAAACACATTTATCCTCAGACACAAATTTCTTCTATGGCACACCTTGCACTAAACCATTTCTCGTTATATAGTTCATTTTTCTATAATGCAAGTGAGCCATCCTACGATGCCAAAGAACGGAATCAGACTCAGAAGCTTTAGATAACAAACATGTAGCATCCATATCTGGATTTGACACTTAGAGGCATAGACTTTAGAGTCCTTTGAGAACTTCCAACTAAATCTGATAAACCTTGATTTTTCTACGTGGAAGCAGCGACTAAGCAATAACTATTCTCATCTCCCAACATCTCAGCTTGCTCAACAGAATTTGAAAAAAGCACTTGCTCTTGACCCAGATGGTTCAACCGTATTTGGCTTCTTAGCTCGATAAATCTCCGGATTTTGTCTGACATCAGTTAGAGTTTCACGTTTCTTAATATTCAACTCAAACCCCCTCAAATGCACTATCACCGTATCAAGAGTCATCTGAACATATGTAGGATCACGTTTGATCAAAACCGAACAATAATCCCACTGAGATGGTAAGGCATCTAGGAATTTCTCATTCTTTTCAGCGTTCGTTAGAGTCACTTTATGATTTCTCATCTCCGTCATGAGATGGTAATACCTATTCACCAACTCATCAAGTGTCTCATTCTTCATCGCCTTGAAAACTAAGTGCTGAGCTTTCAGAAGTTCTTGTTTTCCCTTTTTCACTACGTCATCTCCTTCATACCTATTAGCCAAGGCATCCCAAAGTTCCTTTGATGTAGAGTATGATTCCTGCTCAAAAGTGTGCAGAATATCCTCTGGCAGACACATAGTAATACAACCATATGCCTTGTGTTCAGCTTCGAACATCCTTTTGTCATCATCCGAAAGAGCAGTCCATTTAGCCTTTTCTTTAACATCAGCAAAACTTACAGTTGCTTGGTTGAAGCCATCCTTTATGCAGATCAGCATTCGAACATCTGTCCATCTTAAATAGTTCTCAAATCGAGTTTTCCAAGATGGATATTCCTCGATCCTTAGAAGTTTCGGAGGAGATGTGGATTTACCCACAACATGTTCCATCTCCATTAAACGACTCAACAACTTTTGATCCATATTAGAGATTAATGAACCTAAAGTTGCTCAAATTTTCAGATCCAAAGATTGAATTACAGAAATTGAACCAAAACTTCAAGAAAGTTTTCAAGTTCAAAGATCAAACAATTTCAGACCAAAATTTAAGCAAGATTACATGTTCAGAAAATCGTATGCAAGAACCAAAGATTATCAAAGCTTACAAGTTCAAAAACTTGATGAACAGAAACCAAACTTACACTCAAGAGAGTCACAAGTTCAATATTCAGACAAGTCTCAAACCTAAACTTAAACAAAATTTCAAGTTCTTCGAAAAATCAATGAGTAAGATAAAAGCATCCAAACTTGATCACGATTACAAGTCCAAAACTTGTTCAACCGAAATTAAACTTAAACTCAAGAGAGTTATATGTTCAATAATCAGCCAAGTTCAAACCTAAAGGTGAGCAAGATAGCAAATTCTCGAAAAGTCCTTTTCTCAAAACAAGAGAAATGAGTTTATATAGACTCACACCTCAAGAACTATGAAAAACAGAAGATGGAATCGACTAAGAATAGGTCAAGGTCGAGCTCGGGCTAGAACAAGGTCGAGCTAGGAAGGTCGAGCCTAAGCTAGGAGGCAGGTGGAGGTGTAGGTCGAGCTAAGGGGAAGGTCGAGCTCGACCTGGTCGAGCTTAGCTTGCTTGGTCGAGCTTGGCTTGATCTGGACGAGTTTGACAGTAACGAATGAAGCTTGATGTTCCGAATACTCAATTGTGGTTGAAACCTTAATCCCGAACCAATGGAATACCTCTAGTGGCTCTGATACCACTTGAAAGTCCCTTTGCCACCGGATCTAACAAGATTAAGTATTTAATGTATAAGCGCGAAAATTCTTATACAAAGCAATCAACACAATATATTAACACGAACACGAATATGAATAAACTGGAACCGTAAATTACTTCAGTAATTGCAATTACAAGTAAATACGAAGTTCCTAAACACGAGAATATGAAAGAAACAAAAGCTAGAAGATTAACCTTAAACATAAGGTTTAATCTCTATTTATACTAATATACATGGACTTAAACGGACCTAGAATGACATGGGCCTAAGCCTTGACTCAACCTTGACCTCGACCTGGTCAAAGGTCGAGCTCGACCTGGTCAATGGTCGAGCTTGACTTGGTCAACAGTCAAGGTTGACTTTATTAAACACATGATTAACATTAGACTTTTACATAAACTAACGATTCAAACTACTTTTCACAAATGCTGTTGTCACTAGAAAATGCACCAACATCCCCCAATTAGTCCGGGTCTCCAATTTTGTTTGATGGGCTAGTGTCATGGGTTATGACTAATCACGAATTCCTATCTATAATAAGTATTTAAAAAAACTAAACGGTGCAACCTCTTAGTTATTTGGTCATCTCCTACAAATGTTTCAGCCGTACCTATTTGAAAACTGCAGTTTTCTTACTCTTAATAAACTAAGTCACTGTTCACCTCCCGTGATTAAAAGCTAGAAGCTCAATGATTTCATGAGGTTCACCTTTTGTGTTAATCCATTTAATTTTTTTTTTTCTGTGACAAATATTAATTGATGTTTATTATATGGACGTGTTTGGCACAAGCGTTTCAAAGAGATTTTAAGGAGCTTTGATTTTTAATTAAAACTTTCTATTTTAGCTTTGTTTGGTAACAATCAGCTATAGCTCATAGTTTTATACAAAAAAAATTCATAAATCAAACGCTACTTTTTAAGTCTCATTTTAGTTGCCAATGTCAAACTTAATCCATAACTACTCTAGTCATTTCAAAGTAGATATATTTTTTTTTATAAGAAACTTAGAAAATTGGGCAGGGTATAGGAAGCTAATAAAAATCTTAAAATTAGTCCTGTTTAAAGTCACCAAAAAGGTTGAGCAACTAGGTCATTCTAGTGTTGATAACTCCTCATCATTGTCTTTAAATATAGTTTGAATATATATATACTTTTGTTATCTGCTGACCGGATAAAAGATATTGGCGTTTGTTAAAGACTAAAAAAAAAATTTCTCAAAATTTGTCTCACTTGTGACAAAATTGGGCCGACCCTATGACGACTCTATTGTTAATGTATCCAGAATTTCTACTATCGTTTTCATATTTTGTTTTCATCATGTAACGAAAGTTTGATTTAGTATGGGTAAGGAGGATGGAGGGGAAAGCACTTTCATGGCCTATGGCCTAGTGTGTCACTTGGTTAACATTTCTAGAATAAATAGAGACGTAGAGCCGGGCTAGATTTTCGATAGGAAAAGAGATAGAGGAGTTGACTGTAGTGGAGGTAATTCGGATCGACGATATGGAGTTCATCGAGATGGTCAACCATTTTTGTTTTTAACCATGAGAGGGAGGTTATTCAGGACCCCCCGGCTGCAGAACGAGGGGCGGTACCGGCTTAAGTTTCCAACCTCATTCCTCATCAAAAAGAGTGTGCGGGTATATTATTATTATTATAATTGTTATTATTATTATTAATTTATTTATTTTTTTCGTTGCGATGATTAATTTGTTCCAAGAATGAAAATTTCGAGATGAATCCTAGATAATGACCAACAATAAGAATTATCCTCGATGATTAGTTCGAAACGTTATCTAAACTAATCATTTCGTGATTACATTGTGTAGTCATAACAACGTTGATCGAGAGTTTCGATAATAGCATCCTATCACCTCAAATCGTTACTTCTAACTGGCTCCGAGTTCTCATTGTTCGAGTCTAATGTGACGACCATCAGAACAACATCGATGTGCTCGTCGTCCATGTTGTTCACGATTATTTACAAAGAGAATAAATATTTATCAGAGTTGGGAAACGAATTTGTTAACGCTAAAACTAAAGGGACTAAGAGTGACGATTCTGAATCCACAAGGAGTAAAAATGACTATATTGGATATGATGATCTCATCATAAGAGTTTGATCAGACATGTATCAATAGTGTCTACGCGTTATCTACCCGCTAAATTTAAACATCCTTAAATTTAACTTTTCTATTCGGTAAAGCATACCTAAGCATGTAAGCTAGTATAGTGGGTCAGGCGTTGATCAGGCTAGTAGATCGGGTATTGATGCTGGAGATAGAGGAAAGGCTACAGCTATTGAACAAGATAGAGAGCCTTCGGTGCATTCAGATGATGAGTCCAACAGTGATGGAGATGATGATCCTTACAGATCAGACGTGTTCGTCAGAGTTGGATCTAAGTTGATTCCTAAATCTCCAGTAGTCAATTTAGGAAGAAGAAGAGGAGGAGAAACTGATGAGGACTGGGAACCAGAACAACCACTACTTAAGAAAAGTAAACTTGTCAGGGCACAAGAGACTTCTGCTGCTACTGGTGGTCCAGTTATCATTAGTCCGGAGACTAATTAGCCACAACCACAGCCACGGACTGAAGAGGCTAGTCTAAGCCTTCCTGATTTGTAGAGACTGATGTCTGAGCAGAAACAACAACATAATAAGGCTATGAATGAGATGAGAAGCTTAATCAGGGATATGGCTGATGATTTGAAGGTTGTTAATACCAGAAATAGAATTCTTGAAGACAAGATGGGCTAGATCGAACGAGTAGTGTCCAAGATGTCTGATAAGTCTCTAGAGGTTGAAGGCAAGGTTATCAAGATAGCAAATGGTCTTATGCAGGGAGTTAAGATTCCTGAGGAGAAGATGCATGAGCTATATGACAACTATGTCAAATGGATAGCTGAGAGGGATAACTCAGGTTGTAAGGGTGATGAGCTAGCTAAGGCAGGAAATAAGGATGATTAGAATGAAGATCCTGATGCTCGAGTTACTCAAGAGCTAGGAGGAAGTTCTGTGATCAGAACAGAGACTCAGTAAGAGTCTAGCCAGGCTAGTTATGTTGGCAAGGCTACCTCAGAAGCTCTACAAGCTCAAAGAATAGCTGTTTACAGAGATAAACATAATAATTGAGCTTGAGGTGCCTTAAGCTAAATCAACCTGAAGTTATTATTCTCAAATGAAGCAGAAGAAGTAGATTGATGACAAAGACGAGACGAAGACATTTATTTTAACGTCTAGAAGCTATTGCCAAGGGGGAGTCTGTAAGTGCACGTCTATGTCAATAGCAGTCTGGATTGTTTGAGGTTAAATGTAATATGTCTTTGTCATTGTAATTGTCATTAATGAACTTTGTATTATTCATAGAATACTAGATTAAGTTTAAGCATTGAATGTATAATTAATCTGCTTGAGAGGGATTACGACCTCGTAATTGCAGGGACAATTACGAGGTGGCATATAGGAAATACGACCCCGTATTTGCAGGGTCAAATACGAGGCAAAGATACAATTACGACCTCGTAAAGGTGTCGGGCTGGGTCTGAAATACGAGCTCGACTCGCTGAAGCCCATGTCGAGTTTCCTATATATACCAGAACCCTAACAGGGATTAGGGTCGAACCTTTGTCGAATTTTCAAGCATTCTTGTGCCGGTTAATAGGTCAAAGGTTGTTCTGTTAGCTCGAAGAAGATCTGCGAGACAACAGATGATCTAGGGGCTTTCATTGTGAATCACCACGTTATAGAGAGGGATTTCGCACCTCTGGATAACGGGATCAAACTATTAACGATCCGCGTCAAGGGGACTTACACTTGCCTCATCATCGGCCTCGTGATCCTCGAACATCTCGTTGATCTTTGCCTCTAGATCAGCACGAGCGTCAAAATGTTGAACCTCATTGATAACATCATTACGTTCCAACATTTTCTGTGCAACCTCCACAGCGTCTTCCGCATTACCTTGACAGTGTTCCACTTGGAAGAACAAGTCATCGACAACTTCAGCGTTTATTAGGGGTTGTTGCACTGGAGGCTGTTGTTGCTGTTGTTGTGCTGGGTTGATGACTGCACCGAAGAAATGTCTGTCTGTCGGTCGAGCTGAAAGTGGGAGTGAACCTCTATACTTGTAATTATCACAGGACCCACCTTGTGCTAGATTGGGCAGACGGACATTGATGATCATCATGACGAATCGAGGATACATCAAGAAGTGCTCGTTGGCAGTTGCACCAATTTACCTTCTAATCTCGTTGAAGAAATAACGAGAAAAGTTGTATGGCTTGTTCAGCAAGAGAGATAACTTGAGACTGGGTCTCGATATTCAGTTTGTCCTACCCGGACTTCCTAATGCTAAGAGCAACCAAAACTACATGATTGAAGAACTTCCATTTCTCGTGAATACAGTTCTTCGTCAAAGTGTTTTGGTTAGGCTCTCCAACATACCCCATTCTTCTGTAAACTCCATATCTTAGTGCCAGTGGGTATGTGATGGGACCATGTGCTCCTCCCTCTTGAGCTTCAGTACCCAACCCAAGTATCTGGATCAAATCACTAGGAGTGAACTGGATGACCTGATTATTCATCGTAGCTTCAATCCTTTGATTATTTGCAACAATGTACCTAGTAGATGCCCAGAATTGACGAAGGTACATCAATCTAATTGCTGGGTTGGAAGTGAGAACTCTTCTGATTCTAGATCGTTGGAAGAACTCTAGAATCTGAGCAAACTCGGCTGCATTTTCTTGGCGGACATCCAAGTTAATCAAGTAGTTATGATTATTATGGAATTGGCTTTCTGCCATCTGCAAAACGATACAAACAACCAACAAACAAAATATTAGCAACAACAAATAAAATTGAACTTTAAAGTTTTTAACATTTTCTAAACCCTTGAAACTCTAAGTTTCATCGGTTTTGAAAAGATCACTAACTTTAACTATCGATTAAAAGTTTGAATCAATAAAATTCTCATGTTTTCAAGGATAAGGAAACCATTTGTTTCACTTTCTACTACAACATCGCCAATTATATTGAATCAACGTGTCAATATTAAAACTCTTAGCATTTTCAAAGATATTGAAACAATTTGTTTTATAATCCACTAAAACACTTTTAGTTTGAATATATGACATGATGAACTTTATCAAATTTATTCAAAACCAATTGTTTTTCATAAATTTTAAAGTCCAAAAATATAAGGCAAAAAGTCCTTTCTTATTTGACTTATCAACAACTTTCCCATTATGAAAATTTATAAGTCCTAGAATCGACGAATTCCTTATACACACTCATACGGTGACTTTACACACTTATGGTGTCAAGTTTGACTGAATATGACGTGATATAGTTTCATATTTTACTTATTCAAAAAATTTTATAAATAACAAAAATTTAATAAGTCATGAAACACGCATATGAAGTAACAACAAGCAAATGGTGACAAAACACACAAGTGATGTATTTTACTTAAGAACACGCATATTAGTCAAATTCGTGTTTGTTTTGATGATGTCATCACAACACGCAAAATTTGGGACTGGTTTGAAGATCTGGGCTCACAAGAACACGCAGGTTCAAGAACACGCATAAGAAGTGATGCCCCAATCAAACCCTAACCCAGATGATTTAAACACAAAAAACCTTTTATAATTGGTACAATAACATCCTACAGAATCGATTTAACAGTTTTTATGTTCCATTTCTCTACCCATAACATGTTTATAGACCCATTTAGTGATTTTATACCCAAAAATAAAACCTTTAAATATTTGGGTACTTAAACACGAAATCTGGGTCTAGAAGTTTTGTTAATCTTTTACTTTTGTTCAATAAGTGTTAAGGATGGTGTTTCTGGTGTCAAAAACACGTACAAATCAAGTTTTATGAATTGAAGGGTGAACAATGTTGGTATAGGGAACATGCAAATGAAATGGGTTTTGAGAGGAACATGCAAATGATTTTGGAATAAATCATTAAATGTGCATGACTTCTGATGCGTAAATAACGCAAATACTCAAGCACAACGAAAATTGAACAAAACGTAATTAAATATTTTTGGTATTTTCTGGATTTTATGAAATAAACAACAAAACGAGACGATAAATAAAAGGATAGATAAAAGAATCCACCACCAAGATTTATAAAGGCCAAACCACCGGAATCGAGGATAAAGTAAACACTCCAATCCACCACTATGTTTGATATAGCTCTAGCCACCACAAACACAGATAAAGGAATCGAAGATTTAAGATCTCACCACTATATTTGATAAAGGACGAACCACCACACATGAAGATTCTGGATAAGAAGTAGAGGTTACTCTATTAATTTCATTCAACAACATAATCTGTCTTTACAAAGAGAAATAAAGCCTTATTTATAGCCACAAGCTATTGCCTAGGAATCATCAAAATATAATATTAAAATAATAAAAGGCTGTCATGGAAAAAGGACAACCACTAAATTAGCCAATAGAAGTGGGCATGTGCAGTTTCTAGAATTATTCCCTTGGAAAATGGTCCCCACAATTGGCACATGCAAACCGTTAGGAAATATGTCACATCCAGTTGTCCAATCTTATCCCTATCCCTTTGATATATCCTTGAACATACTCAGGAAGGCTACGTATAAGGAATCCTTTTTATTAGACCAGAATCTAGTGAACTAATTATAGATACCCTGAACTAAAATTGGTGACGTTATTCTGGTGCATCTGGACTGGAGTTGATCACTGGTAAGCTTTACTAAAGGATCTTTACTGGAGACTGGATCTGGAGGAGCGTCACTGGAGCATGGATTTGGAGGATCTTCACTGGAGAAGTAATCTGGAGAATCTTCACTGGAGAATACATCTGGAGGATCTTCATTGGAGAGTACATTTGGTGGATCTTCATTGGAGAAATGCATCTGGAGGATCTTATCTGGAGAATTCCATCTGGAGCATTTCGACTGAAGTAACTTACTGGAGTTATTTACTGAAGTTGTCCACTGAAATGGTTCACTGGAGTGTGACTGAGATAACTTCACTGAAGTAAAACTGAAACCCATTTCTAAAGCCTCGTGACTGGAGAAAGTTATTGTAGCTTTGACTGACGAGTCTTCACTATAAATGTTAGCTAAAAGGTTGCTGAAACACAAACTGGAAATGGGCCACTGAAGTGTAACTGAGATGGATCTGGTAAAATTCATCACTGGTGAACGCTCGCTGAAGTATAACTTAAGTAAGTTGTTGAACACCCATCTCTGGCTAGTGTCACTGATGGATACTTGCTGAGGAACGACTTGTTGAAGTAACCTTCTCACTGAAGTGTTACTAGCTGTTTTGGACACTTACTGGTTGCATCTGGTGCTGACCAGTTCACTGGTCAGTTGAAGTTTCAGCGAGAATTGTTTCTGATCAAGACTTATTTTGTCACTGGCGGGCAGTAAGATCAGTAAGTCTTGTCTTATCACTTCAGTACTTGACTTAAGATAAGTATACACCAGTAGTTTAAATCCAATAAAGGATATCCAAGTGTTATTTGTTGCTTGCTGAACTTCTTTTGATAAAAACACGAGCCGAGTAGTTATGCGGAAATGGCTCGGGGTCATTTCTGCATCACATTCAGCACTGGTCCAGTGACATCTTCTCCTCCGTCACTGGACAGTCAATTTGTGTCTTTCCAAGCCGATATCCAAAACCTTCTTACAAGGGTGGAGGATATTCAGAAGACACTTGACAAGAACACCAAGTCAATCTCCAGATACCATAAAGATCACATGACAAATATTAAAGTGGTTGATCTGGGGATTAATAAGTTCTCTCAAAATGAAGACTTAGTTGTTAACAAGCTCAATGAGTTGGTCATCAGCTGCAATTCACTGGCAAACACCCTAAAGGAAGCTTTTGACCTTACTCAATACAAAGTCACAACCTCAATCTGCAGTTTGCTTGGTACAATTGTGAGAAATTCGGAACTGGATCTGAAGGTCATTGAGAAGCAGGTTAAGGAATTGGTTGATAAACCTGGCTTGGATGTGACTGAGTTTGGCCAGCAGTTCGCAACTTCAGTTGGCCAAAAGAGAGAAGAAACCTTGGCTGCAAGAGAACAACAACTTATTGAAAGGGTGATGTCTGAGATCACCAAGATTGCTTCTCCTCAAGTTGATCTGACCCCCATTACATCTGAAATCAACCAGTTGAGGAGCAGTCTGGATACATTGGCCAGCAAGGTATCTGATCATTCCACTGCAATTGAGAAACTGGTGACTGAAGTTGGTAAGGATAAAGAAAAGGAAGTGGTTAAAGAGAAGGAATTTGTTGCAACTGGGCTCTCTCCAGATGATGTCACTACACTTAAAGCCATTTAGATGAGTCAAATTGAAACAAGTGCTAATATTTTGACTTAGTCTAACAAAGTGAATCATTTATGGAGGACAGTTTGTATGGTTTGTGGAGTTTTCCAGAAGTGCAATGACATGGAATCATGGCAGCCTCTAGGTCGTTTGCCAAACAGCCATTCTGATTTTGAAGTTATAAGGAAAGGCCTAGATGCTTCCATGGGGGAAAGAACTGTCCATGCACCCCTTACAACTGTTGAAGCACTAGTTCAAGGAAGGGACATTGCTGTTGCTAGGGCCAGTACTGATGCTGGCCAACAAACACAAGAAATCTTAACTCAAAAATCAATTGGGCAACAAATGGATATAGCTACCAGGAATGAAGCTGGAAACTGGCAAATGAAACAGAAGCAAGAGAGTATCTGGCCGGTATACAATAGTGAAGACATTATCCAGGCAAGATTATAGAAGTGCAAGTGACAATCAAGCCTGGAACCAAACATTTGTATGTTGGGGTTAAGTACTCTAATGGACCAATGGTTTACACTGAAGATCCAGACGTTCACCAATATGGCCATGCAAAGCATGTGGAGATGCTGAGACTTTTGGAAGGTAAGCAAGTGAAGAATAAGTTTGAAAGGAGTTGGCTCTTTGTATTGCAAAATCTCATCAAGTTCAAAGAAAGTGTTGAAGAAAAGCTGAACTTTGATGCAGAAGATAAACAACCCATCTCTTCAGTTGCAAAGAGAAGAACTGGTGAAGGGCCATCTGATTAACTTCTTCTTCCAGTTATCTACTTGTATTTTCATTTACTTTCTTGTAACTTTTGTAATTTTGTTCATGTATATACAAGTTGCCAGATTGTAACCACAAGATAGATAACAGATTAAAACTAACGAACTTAAAAGTAAAAGCCAAAGCATTTGATTATCTATAAAAATACGTTGGAAAATTAGGTAGGTTTAATCAAACAAGTCCTTCAAGTTCATACTTGTATAGATACAAGAACTTAAAAAGACTTGGAAATATTTCAGGACAAATAGGGGAATTTGTTAGGTCCAGATTGACTAAAACTGACCAGTCTTTGGAGACCAGAAGATTTGTCCAGAAATATAGAAGTCCAGTTGCAATGTACAGTTAATGCAACTGAAGGCTTCCTCTAGTTTAGATCTGATCAAACCTGAAGACATTCCAATTAAAGTTGAAGACAACAAGTGGAAGATGGAGACTAACAATGGCAGTGAAGCCCAGTTGACATTCTATTCAGATAGAGACTGGAGGGGATCAGTTTAAAGCCTTTACAATGCTTTACACTGATTACGAGGAAGACCTTTTTGCTTTATGCAGGTTTTTTTTTGGTTAATGGGATACCCCTGTAAATTTTATACCATTACCAAAAAAAATAAAAACCAAGTAGTATGGCTGAAATACCATACTAGTTCATATGTATGACATGCCATACATACGTAGATCAAGCAACCGCAAACAAATAACCAATCCTACTACATATTACCCTAAAACAGCTAATATGAGTGACAAATTAATAAGGTATTATTCTAGTTGCGCCGAGTATAGTCAAACACCACCATATCTTGTGGTAAGCTCTAAGCATGCACAAAGCGATCAACTTGAGTAGTTTTCTTGAACTTCAAAGTAACTAGTTTGAGCCGAACTGTAGCAGCAATAAGTTCCCCAATGAGAACAGGAGGACGTGTGCTACTAGTGAACAATCTTTGATTCCGCTTTTGCCAAATAAAGTATGTTGAAGCCGCTACTAAGAGTCTTCAAATAACACTTCTTACTGAATAAGAAGTAGCATGAATCCGTAGCGTATCATAAATATCATCCCATCTTGAATCAACATGCTCCATTTGGGATAAATGACGCACTTGACACCAAACCTGTGATGAAAAGCCACATTAAAAAAATAAATGGTTATGTGAGTCCGATCCTTGTTTGCATAGAGGACAGCAAACAAGGTTGTAGTTCATATTTCTTCCACCATGCCATTGCATCATTATATCTTGAGTCTTCAACATACCATTAACAATAAGCCACGTCAAAAAAGAATGTCGTGGAATAGCTTGTGGAAACCAAACAATCTTGTACAAAGGAACTGCACTTTTTTTCTCCTTTAATGTGTCCCACACTACAAATGATGAGAATTCAACTTCTTTCCCATTAGAGTATTTCCAATACAGATAATCTTGTTTGGTTGGAATCATGGTTAAGGCAGAAATTGAATTTAAAACTAGATATAAGTCCAGCCAGGCAATCGGCCATTGCCACACTCCATCATAGCACAATTCAGCAACCTTTGTATTCAACGTATAGTCGGCCTGAATAACCTGTCTATTTGTCACAAATGTTCGAATTGGGCAAGCATCCGCCCATTTATCGAACCAGGCTGATGTGATGAGGCCATTCCCAATCTATGACCATTTATATGGATGAATTTGGTGCCTAAGTCGCAGCATTTTACGCCAGCCCCAACTACAATTAGAAGGAATTTGGACGTCCCAAAAATTTCTTACTTTTAATCTATATATAAGAATCCATTTTACCAAAGCGATTCCCTATGATTCAAAATACTCCAAATATGGGCAACAATCACTGCTTTATTAACATCCGCAATCCTCCTAATCCCAAGCCTCCCTTCTAACTTAGGAGCACACAATTTCTTCCAAGACTTTTTAGCTTTGCCTTTGATAAATGTACCCTGATTCCAAAGGAATCCCTGCATTTTTGCTTCTAAATCATTCAAAATTCTTTGTGGTAGAATAAAAACTGAAGCGCAAAAGATATGAGGGGATGAAAGCACAGACCTGATAAGGACTTATTTCTCCAGTCAGTGATTCTTTTCTCCATTCTTTCCATCAAGATTTGACAATCCTTATACACCAATCGAAAAGAAATAAGTGGTACACCGAGATATCTTACAGGAAGACTGCCTTCAGCAAAAGGCATGATTGCTAGAATCGCCTGCTTAGTATGATCAAGAACATTGCAGAAAAAAGCAGTGCTTTTTGGTAGGCTCAGTAGCAAACCCGACATATCACTAAATTCTTTTAACGAATCCATGAGAACTCTTACAGATCTAGTTTCACCTTGAGAGAAAATAAACAAGTCATCTGCAATGCACAAATTTATCAATTCCTGCTTTTCACACTGTTTATGGAATCGGAAGCCTGGTGTATTCATAACTGACTTTTGCATAATATGAGTGAGCACTTCCATAACCAGTGTAAATAAATACCGTGACATAGGGTCACTTTGTCTCAACCCCCTCTTACCTTGAAAGAAACCACAAAGATTATCATTGACACATATGGAAAAGGAGGTAGTCGAGACACATTCCATAATCCGTTTAATCATAATTGGATGAAACCCAAATCCGTTCAATACCATCTCCAGAAACTTCCACTCAACTATATCATAAGCTTTTTGAATGCCAATTTTAAAAGCACATCTGGGGGGGACCAGAGCTCCTATGATAATTATGCATAAGCTCTTGATTCAAGAGAATATTATCAGAGATTTTCCTACCGGGAACAAAGGCTGATTGATTTAAGCTTACAATATCACTCAAGCCCTACTTAATTCTATTCGTAATGATTTTACTGATACACTTATAAATAGTGTTACAACAAGATATAGGACGATAATCATTAACCGAGAAAGGAGTAGTTACCTTCGGAATTAGAGCAATAATAGTATGATTAAGTTTTCAAAGGATATTACCGTTGCTAGAGAATTCTTGGACAACAAGACAAACCTCAGGGCTCACCACACTCCATGCCTTCTTAAAGAATGCTGATGTATAGCCACGGGTCCTAGGGCCTTGTTCTCTTCTATTGCAAACATAGCTTCTTTGATCTCTTCATCTGTAACTTTCCTTTTCATATGGATAGCTTGGTTCGTATCAAGTCTTTTAGAGAATAGATCAGTGGACGGAATTCTACTTGTATTGCCATTCACACTAAGAAACTTAGAAAAAATGATTAACAAAAGCATTTGGTGCATCACCACCCTATTCATCATCAGTTTTATCAGACTTATTTTCACTCATGGTCCGAAAAATACGTGGCCCAATGACATTTACCTTTAACAGTCTGCCAACAGGTTCCAATCCCAGCAACCGTTCATTAATGATAGCAGTTACAAATCTTAGATACATCAAAAATCAATTAGAAAGATCTGTAGAGATGTTCGATCGAAGAATTTCCCATAGAAACTTAGCAAAGCTAAACGGCTTATTGTAAGTAAGGGCTATCATCATAGAGACCTCTCGTCCATTCAGAGCATCAAAACCGGTCTTCTTCTTACCAAAACAAGAAACAGTGACATGAGCGAAGAACCTCCGTTGTTCAAAGAAACCTACTTTCCTGACAAATTTACTAGAAAACACTTGTGACTTACCTTTTAAAGTAAAAACAATTATCATTTTAGGTTCAAGTTTTTCTGATTTGGAAAACGAACTCTTCACAGTTTCATGAATCTCACTTGGGATTGAGTGAGATTTGTCGAATTTATCAATTTCAATTGACTTATTAGAATCACTAGTCGGAGTTGTTTCAGCCAAAACCACTGACTTAGACTTATCGGACTAAACTTCCTCAGAAGTATGAACCTCAGGAAGTTCAGTAATTCTAGCTGTCTTAAAAAAATCTTCAGGCTTAACTGGATTCAACTCTATTTCATCAGTTTTGAGAAAAGAATAATTATCATTAAAAGGTGGTTCTACTTCACAATAACCCAACCCATTTTTTCCTTTCGTGTTAGGTAATATTTCAAAAGCATCTACCCTCTTTTGTTTCAAATGAATATCGTCTATTTTAAGCTTTAAAGCAACGATTTGAGCATTTGCCTCAACTAAGTCCTTTTGGGCTGTGCTTAATTCTTTAACTTTATTTTCAATAGTTTTTGTAGCAAGATTGATGATTTGACCTTGCTCACAAACTTTAGCTTTCTAAACAGTTCGATCTTTTCCATTTTCATTTTTAATTTTAAATCTTTAATTCTTTCTTGTAACATAGAGTTTTCCTCTTGTAAATTATGAATAGCTTGCATTCCTAAAGTATATTCATCATTGAAAGAGTAGTTACCTTCGGAATTAGAGCAATAATAGTATGATTAAGTTGTCAAAGGATAGTACCATTGCTAAAGAATTCTTGGACAGCAAGACAAACCTCAGGGCCCACCACACTCCATGCCTTCTTAAAGAATGCTGATGTATATTCATCATCAGTTTTATCAGACTTATTTTCACTCATGGTCCGAAAAATACGTGGCCCAATGACATTTACCTGTAACAGTCTGCCAACAGGTTCCAATCCAGCAACCGTTCATTAAGACAAACCTCAGGGCCCACCACACTCCATGCCTTCTTAAAGAATGCTGATGTATATTCATCATCAGTTTTATCAGACTTATTTTCACTCATGGTCTGAAAAATACGTGGCCTAATGACATTTACCTGTAACAGTCTGCCAACAGGTTCCAATCCCAGCAACCGTTCATTAATGATAGCAGTTACAAATCTTAGATACATCAAAAATCAATTAGAAAGATCTGTAGAGATTTTCGATCGAAGAATTTCCCATAGAAACTTAGCAAAGCTAAACGGCTTATTGTAAGGGCTATCATCATAGAGACCTCTCGTCCATTCAGAGCATCAAAACCGGTCTTCTTCTTACCAAAACAAGAAACAGTGACATGAGCGAAGAACCTCCATTGTTCAAAGAAACCTACTTTCCTGACAAATTTACTAAACCCAAAATAACCCATCCGCTCACAAGCTTTAGACTTCAAATCATTCGGAAAATTAATACGCTCATCTATCTGAGCAGCTTCCCCAAGTTGTAAAGCATCACACATTTGTTGCATACTAAAAGTCATTGCTTGACCATACTTGGAGGACGAAATTGTTGAGGAATTCTCCCCCTCAATGGTGTAGTAGGTCTGCCTGTGCTTGTTCCAACTGACACATTACCTTTAGTAAAAACATGTGGTTGATTTTTTTGTAATGACACCTTGATTCAAACCTTTACCCAAACCACTAGTTGACCTTCAATTTTCTTTTTGGATTCAACTTTTTCAGAGTGAGGAACAATGGTCAGGTGAGTCAATACTTTTCTTGTAAGCACAAATACTCGCAACATGTCCCTTTTCACGACACTTAAAGCAAATGATTTTCTCAACAAGTTTCTTTTGTGTAATCTTTTGTTCATCAGTTGACCCAGTCGATGAAGATTTCGATGTTTTAAGGTTTTCTATATGTGCAACTTTGTTATTAATTTCATCAAAATGTACTTTTCTTGGTAATTTTGACGGTGGTGTTAAGTACAAAACATCATTTTCTTCAACACACCAAACCTTATCAATTTTGTCTGGATTAAAACTATCCAAACTGTATTCTTTTTTAGAAAACACTTGTGACTTACCTTTTAAAGTAAAAACAATTATCATTTTAGGTTCAAGTTTTTTTGATTTGGAAAACGAACTCTTCGCAGTTTCATGAATCTCACATGGGATTGAGTGAGATTTGTCGAATTTATCAATTTCAACTGACTTATTAGAATCACTAGTCGGAGTTGTTTCAGCCAAAACCACTGACTTAGACTTATCAGACTAAACTTCCTCAGAAGTATGAACCTCAGGAAGTTCAGTAATTCTAGCTGTCTTAAAAAAATCTTCAGGCTTAACTGGATTCAACTCTATTTCATCAGTTTTGAGAAAAGAATAATTATCATTAAAAGGTGGTTCTACTTCACAATAACCCAACCCATTCTTTTCTTTCGTGTTAGGTAATGGTTAAAAAGCATCTACCCTCTTTTGATTCAAATGAATATCTTCTATTTTAAGCTTTAAAGCAACGATTTGAGCATTTGCCTCAACTAAGTCCTTTTGGGCTGTGCTTAATGCTTTAACTTTATTTTCAATAGTTTTTGTAGTAAGATCGATGATTTGACCTTGCTCACAAACTTTAGCTTTCTAAACAGTTCGATCTTTTCCATTTTCATTTTTAATTTTAAATTTTTAATTCTTTCTCGTAACATAGAGTTTTCCTCTTGTAAATTATGAATAGCTTGCATTCCTAAAGCATATTCATCATTGAGTCTACTTAAGCCTTCATTTCTCTTAGACAGATTTAAATACATGGCACAAATATCAGCAATAAAGTTAAAATTGAAATTTACCATTTGATTTTCTAGAGCAGAGACTCAAGCCATATAGCCAACGGCCTCCTTGATCTTTAAACCTTTGACAATATTCAACTTAAAGACTTCTACTCCACCATTCCTTTCATTGGTACTTTCAACGACCTTACTTTCAGAAGTAGATACTATTTCAGTCGACTTAGGTACCTCTTCTTCAGGTGATGCCACATGATCAACAATTTCAGCCATAAAAGCATTGGCTGAATTTCCCGACTCATCCACAAAAGTACTCCAATTGAAATTTTCAGCCTTTTCTTATGCAAACAATGCTTTAGATCCAGTAGAAGCCCCTGAGTTTTGATTCCCAACAATTTGATTTAGCTTCAAAAAACTAGTAGTTGCCTCTTGCTTCGGTCGATGGCACTCTCTAGCAAAATGACCGAATCCATTACAGTTTTAACACTTAACCTTGGATTTATCATATTTTACCTTTCCATTCATCAAATCTCTTCCAGTACGTCCCATGAAGCTTCTAGCTCTACAAGCTACCATGGCCAGTTGCCATTTGAGATCCATTTCTTCAAGATCATAAGGGTCCAATTGCTCATATTCTAGATCAGCAAACTCCGGATCTACCAGATTTCCAAAGATCAATGCCTCATAAGATGTCATGAAAGCAGCCAACAAATTGACATGACTTTCAGCTGATTTGACACTTAGAGGCATAGTCTTTAGAGTCCTTTGTGAACCTCCAGCTAAATCCGATGAAACTTGTTTCTTCTCAGCTGACGCAGCAACGAAACAACAACTAGTTTCACCATCACCTAACAGCTCAACTTGATCACCAGAATTTGAAAGAAAAGCACTTGCTCTTGATCCAGATCGTTCTGCTATATTTTGTAAAGTATGTAATTGAGCTTTTCTATGTGTTTTAGTGTGTTTTAATGGAGGTTATGTGTGAGTTAGTGTGTGTAAGTGCCGAGAGATAAAATGTGTGAGAGTGGAAAGATTGGATTGCTTGAAATGTGATCAAAGTTACAATGGAAAGCTGTGGAGGGGGCTTTATATACTTACTATACAATTTACACTAGACCCCCTTCCATACTTAAGAGAATTACAAATGAATACAAAACATTATAAACATACAAATCAACTACTACAAATTATATTTTCAACAATCTCCCCCTTAGTAGTGATTTGTTAAAAATGTATCCCAGATCCAAAAGTCTTTAAGCTCGATTCCTTGGTCTTTTCTCATGTGGATGCCAGAACCAGTTTTCACCTTCAGGTTTATCATCGGGAACTACCATGTTTGCTTCATAGTTTCTTGGAGGAATGTTGTGTGGTCCCAAAACATTACTAGGTTCATACTTGATCCAACATCCTCCTCTTCTCCTCTCCATGTACTTGGATTTTTTAACATTCTTCGCTTCCCTTAACATTCTAATACTCTCTCTGAAACCCAACCTTTTATCAATCTTGCTGATTACTTTATCTAGGAGAGCTTTCTTCTGATCTGACTCTTCATCTTCGGATAAGCAAAACAACACATTTTTGCAGAATTCAAGGGTTCCATCAGAGTAAGAAGCAAGGTCACATGTCTTAAGAAAGATCTTCTTCTTCCTACTGTTAAGAAATACTACACCAAGAGTTGGTTTTTTGAGAACATGACCAATGTTTAGTCTTTCTATGTCTTCTGTGTAAAGACTTTGATCTGGATACGGGACATTAATCTTCCTCTTCACCAACTCAAATCCAATCTAAAAATCTTCCAATGATGCATGTTGACTGACGCTTGACATGTATCTCTTTACTGCATCAAAGGCAATTAGATCCTCGTGATATCTTTGAATGGCATTCACATAGTGGTTGTAGAGGAAAATCAAGTCATCAACTGGCAGAAGTTTCAAATGAGCTTCATTGAATCGATAGATCAAGCCATTCTCTCTTTTAACATGAAAACAAGGTATTGGAGATATGAGTCATCCGTATCAAGATCACTCTGACAAGCACCACTATCCTGTACTTCTTCTGATCTTCAAGAATGCTTGGATTGTAGCTATCGACAAGTTTAAGGAGAGATCTATATTCTTCAACTTGTTTTAGATCCTTAAACTTGTACATAGCAGCAAATTCTGGTCTTCCAACTTTGAAAACTTTAGTGGCTCTACAGAAGATCGGAAATGCTCTTTCTTCCAAGAATCTTGATTTAATTGCAGCTTGCTTTGGTTTAATCCCAAGCTCAATCATTCTTGCTTGATCTCTGAGGAGTACCCCTATTTACAAAATTCCATTGTTCTTCTGTCGATTCTGTGGGGAAGTAGTCAGGAAGTGGTTCTTCTTCTGAAATGATGGCTTCTCTTAACACTTGTTTAAATGCAGATTTCTTGAAATCTTGAGAGACAACATCTGTAGTTTTCCTTAGCTCATCAAACCCTTCAAAATCGTTGAAAGAGTATTGCTTAGGAGTAGACACAGTTGGAATTGTAGACTTTTCAGCTTGATTCCTTGTTGAAGTACCAGTGGTAAAATCGTCTAGATCAGCAAATTCTTCAAACACTGGTTCTTCTGTTGATTTCTGAGTCTCCACAAATTCCGAAACATTCAACACAATGTTGTCTTTTATAGATTCTGCGTCAGCCTCTCCTTCAACAAATTCTAAAATGGCCTCATCAACAATGTCTTCATCAACAAATTCAATATCTTCCTCCTCTCCTTCTATCTCTCCCATTCCAAACACTTCTTCCAACCTCTTCCTTATTTCTTCTCTTTGCTCAGCATTTTCAATCTTCTGTACCTTCAAACCCAATCCTCTCCACATTTCATCAGATCTAGCCCTACACTCGGCTAATCTATCAATCTCAGCTTGAACATCCTCACCTCTGTCAACATTTCCCCCATCTTCAACTCTTTCCCCCATCTCCACATCTACATTACTTTCTTCTACTCTTGCCGTATCTACATTCGTTTGACCATCTCCTTGGTTCTCCCCCTTGGGGTGATCATCAGAATCAGGATCATCCCGTTTGGAAGAAACCAAGGCCGGTCGGCAAGACTCCAGAGCAATTAATCTAAGCTCAAAAGCAGCAAGTTTGGCATCATATTCGGTCTTTTGGGATAGTACTTGCTCTTTCAACGCTTCAACTTTACTTGCATGCTCCATTTTCCTTTCTCTCAACTCCAGAGCGTTCAACACCCCCTATCAATCATAGCAATGTTTTCACCTTCATCCCTCAAGATATCTAGCAAATGTTTGAATGTGTTCTCTTTATCTTGTTGTTTAAATGTTGATGAATTTTGTAGAGGTGTTGTTGTTGTTTGAAGTGGTGTTGTTGTTTGAGCAGATGGTGGAACTAACCCGGAGGTTGTTGGCACACTTATGGTGTGACCTAAATCAGCAGAAGCTGAGTCAGGATTTCCTGCAGATCCTTGGGGTAAACCCTCACCAACAGTTGGAGATTCAATGGCTTCACAACCAGAATCAAGGGGTGTCCTAGACTATGATAAATCATTGTCCAGGACTTGTTGTTGGGTAACACCTCTAACAACACCGAGGTCACTGAGAATGCCCGTCAATACAGTCTCAGTTTGATCCCGAGAAACAGCAGTGTCACCTTGGCGTTCATACTGTCTCTCAGTCTCATTTTGAGAACTATTGCCTGCGGCTAAAGCTAGCATAATGTTAGCTAAAGCAAGACTTCCAAGTTGTCCTAGAGGGTCACACACAGTGGGTCCCTCTCCACTTGTTCCGGCATCAGTACAAAACTGAGCTTGCTGGTCCGTGTCCCTAGGTGAACTAGACTCAAGTGCATGAAATGAAGACGAGAGGTGGGGCTGGTCCTCTCTTATTTCAACACTCTCATCCTCCAAATAAGGAGAGTGTGGTGAACGTGGTTGTTCCCCGTGTATATCTGAGACTAACTCCTGTTGTGAGGAGTTAGAATGGCTGGGTGAGGTTGGTGCATGCAAGAGTGGGGAGCTCTTGACTTCTACCTTAGAGTTGTCATCCCGGCTAGATTCATTGGTTTCAATTATTGGAGGGCAAACGTTTTCTTTACGCCCTTTACCTAGCCCGGACCTCTCAACCTCTCTGGTATTTTCAACTCCTCCCTCATTCCTTCCTTGTACCTCCGGCACAACCTCATCTCCAGTGCCCAAATCCTTAGAAACAACCTCATATATCACACTTGCAATAGTCGTGGTGATATCATCATCATCAAAGTCTGTCGAGGTACCAAAAGATTGATCAACATTGGGAGTACCCGATTCATCTCTTTGTAAGCTTGAAGAAGAAATAGAATGTCTCTGCTGGTGCTTCTTCTTTGTTATTTTCAACAACCCAGACTTTGATTTGATTCTTCGTGCTTGCATTTTCAATCTTCTCCCAGGGATGGGAGCGGGAATGGTTGAAGTGGTTTCAAGAATTGTAGATAGTTGTAGTGGAGAAAGAATTATTTGAATCGGTTAAGAAATCGAAGGAAGTGGTGTAGAAGGTGTTGTGGGAATAGATGGTGTTGACTGTGATGGTGGCGGTGTTGTTTGAGAAGAAGAAATTGGTGTGATCGGAGTTTCAAAAGATACACGTTTAGCTTTCCTCCTCGGTTGCTCAACAGTCCCCTCACCCCTATCCCCTCTTTTTCTTTTAATAACCCTAGGACCCTCACTTAGCTACCTATGCACAGTTGGGGTAGGAATCTGTCGGCTTTCAGACCCCAGAACCGTGTCTAACCATTCTCTATAAGTCCTAAGATGGGGACTGTTAGCCGGTACATGATTTAACAAGAATGGTGGAATAGGAAAAGGTTTTGCAAGCTCACTTCCTGTGCCCCTGAAATTGGATTTATACATAGCAATTACACATTTGAACGAGTCATTCAACATGGGGATTACATCAGTAGACTCCAGAACATCTTTAATCAACAATGTGAAGAATCTGATGTAAGGAATATACTTCCTTTCTTGCCTATCTTTGCTTTTTACTACTTGGGCCATTTTCTCCCAGACAATCTTTGCATAGTCACATTGAACATTATGAGTGATGGCATAATAAAGTGACAAATAGTGTTTTGTCATGGCATCTATTCCTTTCTGGGAGGGCATCAAGCATGTATTCAGAACATTATACATGGTGTGCCAGAGAGTTACAACATTCATTCTATTAAAATCTCTTAGTGATCCCAATTCCCCTTCATATCCAAGGGCTTTAACTGCAACCAACATTTCTTCAATAGATGACAGTTCTTCATACTCTTCTTGTTCAGGAAACCCGAGGATGGATCTGAATTTTTCTAGATTGAATTTGTAGAGATAGTATTTTCCTTCAAATTCCAATGTATATTGGAAGTAGTCTCCAGACTTCTTTCTTTTGTTTGCCTTTGTATATACAATTGATTCCCATAAGTCAAAGACGTACTTCTCTCAAACTATAGCTCCACTGGTTAGAGCTATGTTTAGGGGATGGTGATTCAAGATTTCTGTTATAATCGGGAACTTTGATGCAAAAGGAATGTGCAAAACTTGATTAACTTGCATCTTCATAGAGCACCTTCTTCGAATATTGACATCTTTTTATGAAATTTTAAGAAGAACCTGAAATGGAATCATTTTGCCAAAATATTGACCAGAGAAAGAACAAACTTTAGACATCACATAAAAATATACACAAGATAACAAATTAGACACACTATTTTCACAGACACAATGCTTCATATATATATATATATATTAAGTATGAGACAACAGAGGTAGTACACAAAGGCGTTCAATACATTGCTTTTCACCTTAATATATATAAGAAATCATTACAATTTATAGAATCACATAAGTATTTAATGATAAGATAACAAAGATAGTACACAAAGGTGTTCAGTACCTTGCTTCTTACTCTAATACTCATGAAAACTATAAATGGACTCACATATAGTACATGTACATTTAACAAGACATAGACAAGAAATTTTGGACAAGGAAGTAAATTTGACAAAAATTATTTATTTGCCGAGCTTAATGCTCGACAGATAATATAAGAGGAAAATTTTGTTCAGAAATATTACAAGTATGGAAAAATGGTTTTGGAACAACTTTTATGCAACTTGTAACATTTGCCAAGCTTAAACTTCGGTAAACAGAAGAAATGTGTCTGAAGTCTATGATATGCCGAGTAAATACCTCGGCATATAGAACAAATTGATTGAACTTCACATTTGATTATATGAAAAGTCCTTTGATTCAACAACAAGAATGTTACCAATTGATAAAGGAACATTTCATGTAAAAATTAGTTTCAAGTCATTTTGAAGAGATTTTAGCTGTTTGCCGAGCAAAATGCTCTGCAAATAGTATAAATTGAAAGTTGTGACTTAGAAACTTTTTCAAGGAAAGTGGTGATTTGCCGAGCTTATAGCTCTGCAAATGGTTTAAAATGACATAGAAAATTTTCATGTGAAATGTGTTGTTTGCCGAGCTTAGAGCTCTGCAAACCTCTTTATTTAAGAAAGACTTATGAAAATTATTTCTAGAAGATCTCATGAAAGAATTCAAGTGCAAAGTTCTGTAAACAATGTATTTTGGAAAAGATTTATATTGATTTGCCGAGCAAAATGCTCTGCAAATAAGAACTTTGGCACTTTGGAAAGCTTTTTCGAGTTCAAAGCTCTGCATTCATTGAAAATCCTTTGACAGGGTAGTGAGAAATTAATGGTTTGCCGAGCAAAAACCTCAGCAAATGGCAATTATGGGATTCAATCCTTGTGAAAGTATGAGGGTTAGGGTTAATTCTTCTAAAGTATGTCCAGCAAAAAGATCTCCATATAGTTGAAAACACTTGAAGGAAGTTTATGAAACCCCTTGTTTGCCGAGCAAAAATCTCGGCATCCTTTTAGAAAAGATGGATACTCTCAAGCCCAAAAAACATGAAGGTTTGAAGATGACCGTTGACACTTGTATTAATTGCCTAGCAAACACCTCCGCACTTAGAACAAATTCAACTCATTTCCAGAAATTACACAAACCTTCAAAATCAACCCAGAAAATTTGATTTGACGAAAAACAAAGCAGTTTAAAGTGAGAAACAACACTTGTATAGCCTAAACATGCATCTAAATACATCAAATAGTACATCAAAACGTCACATAACAGATAACGACCATGATCAATTCATGTAGGCATTTAATTAAACAGTTTGTATTCAAATGAGAATCAAGAATTTCTACCTTCAAAACGTGATGATCTGAAAAAGAAAGAAGATGAAATGAACTTAGAATCAATCAGAGAACACAACCCTTTCCAGATATAACCTAAACAACTCAACAACTTGAAATACAAAGTGAGAAGAAAATGATCAGATGATGATTTAGAGAAAAAAAGAAGTTGTTTTGAATTTGTGTTAGAAATTCAAAAATAGTGAAAAATTATAATTTAAATTAGTGGACTTACTTGTAGTTAGGTCATAGGTGAATGATTACTAAGGTTGAGGGGCTAATTGTGATAATTAGCATATTTGTGTATTTAGGTATAAATACACTCATACCTTAGATAATCATAACCTTTTCCCATTCGATTTTCACATTTAATCAAATCAGACTTTCAACACACACACTTTCTCTCACAACTCACTCACTTACACCAAGAACACACACACTACACAAATCCACCATTGTTAATCTAGAATTCAGGCGAGAAATCGTGTTATGACATGTGGTATCAGAGATAAAATCATTCTGATATCGATCCATAACTGAATTCGATCTCAAATTCATCAAAAATCAAATTCGAAAACCGTTTTTCTATCCGTCCACTGCTTCATCATTTTTCACCGCTCAAATCACATAAAATCATAGATTTTTGTTCACCAATAGATTCCTGATAGTCTAAAACATAATCCTGTCAAGTTCCAAATCAGTGTATAACTCGGGATTTGGTTCTGTTGTGTTTTTTGTTGAATTTTGTTTAAGGATTTGTTGCGGAGGTAAAAAACAAACATTTTACAAGTTATCTCAAGTATAACTCACAGTAATTTGAAAGATATTGAAGCTTTTAGAAGTCATCAATGGAGTTTTTGAAAATACCAGCTTTTATGATGAAGAAGATGATGCTAGGACGATCTTCATCAGATCGTCTCAGTGCTTGATATTTCACTTTTCATATTTTAAGCTTTGTGGCTTGTAGGACGATCTCCTCAAGATCGTTCTTGCAAGTGGTTGTGGTGTGAAGTATTTATTTGTGGCTAATTAATCCGAAAGGATTGGTTTGGTCAAATCAAATACTTGAGAAGTATTTGATACTTGAAAAATTTGTGACAGAAAGCTAGGACGATCTCCTCAAGATCGTCTCAGCTCACTGATTCTAGGACGATCCTGACAAGATCGTCCCAGTTTCTTTGAAAAGTTGTTGTGCTTTGGTTGATCATTTGAAGTCGTTGTGATTGGGAATCACACACTTCCTGGGTAACTAATCTCATTGATTGGTTTTGCTCAAATTTCTTTCAATCCATTTCATACTAAAACTCTGTCCAATTTTTACAAAAATACTTAGAAAATTTCTTCAAGTATTCAACTCTAGGACGATCTTCCTCCAAGACCGTCTCATTTCTAGAATTTCAAAACGATTCTCTCAAGATCGTTTCATTTCAAGTCATTTCATTTCATTTCTTAAATTCAATTACAAAACTTACTTCAATTCCAATTTCATTCCATACTTAACCAAATTTCTTTCAAAGGTTCCAAGATGATCTCATTCAAAATCGTTTCAATTGTCTTTCACTCAAGACGATCTTGCCTAGAACGATCTTCTTTCAAGATCGTTTCATTTCCTGATTTTTCCAAATGGTTCTTATTTCATTTCAAGTTTCAAATCAAATTTCTTTCAAATGGCTTCTCGTGAAGCATTGGCATTGGGTTCAGATACAAGACCTCCAGTTCCCTACCGTGGTTCCTATCGACTATGTAAGAAAAGATTTATGGATTATGTGGAATGTCAACCAAATGGTCACCTGCTTAAAGATTCCATTCTTAATGGACTTGCAGTTCATCGCCATCCCACCACTGGTGCAATACTCACTCTTGATCTTTTGAATGCTGAACAAAAAGATAGAACAGCTACAGATAACAGAGCTAGATCATGCTTATACAAAGCTCTACCAGATGAAATCTATGTCTCTGTTGATTCTTATGATACAACCAAGGAAATATGGGATGAGGTGGCAAGACAAATGGAAGGATCTGACGTGACTTCAACAATAAGATTGACAAATATGTTGACTGAGTTTGACAACTTCAGCAAATTGCCAAATGAATCTCTAGAGGCTGTCTACTGTAGGTTCTACAATGTCATAAACGAACTTAGGAAGAACAATGTGAAGAAATCATAGATTGAGTTAAACATCAAATTCATCAAAGCTCTTTGTCCAGAATGGGAAGATTTTGGAACACAGATTAAGCAACATCAAAATCTGACCAAGTTCACCATCCATAATCTTCATGAATCCTTCAAACTCAATGAACATCAAGTTCTAAACAATGCTTCATCAAGCAAAATGCTAGAAGTTGTATCTTCTGATCCTTTGGCATTGATTTTTGAAAAGAAGGTTTCTGAAGCTCTTAAAAGGCAAATGGTAGTTGTTTCTTCATCTGATGAGGAGGGAGATGATATGATGGCTACAAGAGATGGTGTCTCAGATGAACTATATCAAGCTCTTTTCGTGGTAACTAAGCATTTCAAGAAGAATTTCTACAAAGCGAGGCCAACAAACAACAATCTCCGCACTTCTTCTACAAGTGCATTTCCAAAGAAGGAACACTATCATTCAAAGAGTTATGAGCAAGGTGAAGGAAGTGGATCAAAACATGGTGAGAAGAAAGAAGGATTTGAGAAACCAGTTGTTGAGAAGGGTAAAACATCAGATAAAAAGTGCTACAACTGTGGAATTCCTGGTCATTTTGCTATTGATTGCAAGCAACCTCGAAAGCAGAACTATGAGTACTACAAGCAGAAGATGTTTTTAGCCAACCAAGTTGAATTTGGACATGCTTTCCTCGCTGAAGATGACAAATGGCTATTGCTCTCCGATGATGAGGATGAAGATCTCTCTGCTAATGTTTGCATTATGGTGAGGTTGGCCAAGGACAAGGTTTTTGAAGCAGAAAGCACTAATGATGAGTACCCGGATGATGAGGTAAATCTTGACTCTACTTTTTCATCAATTAAGGATAAAGAGTCATGTAAACTAGCTTTGTCAAACTTGACAACTCATATTAAGTCTTTAGCCAACAAAAACAAAAAGTTGCAAAATAGTATTTCATTGTTTAAAAGTGAATTTTCAAAACTTCTTGAAGAACATTCAAAATTACTTTTTGAACATGATGCTATTAAACAAGACTTTCAATCATATAAAGACCAAGTGTTGATTAAAGAATGTGAGTTGAATGCCTCTCCTGATTCTAAGTTATTACAAAAATGTCATAATCTTGAAAAGACCATTCAAGATCTTGAAAAAGCCAATCAAGATCTTGAAATTCAAAAGACCAAGTGTTGATATTCTCAATAAGAAGCTTCAAGAAGCTAAACCAAACAATGTTGAACTCGAAAGGCAGATTTCTGACTTAAATCATAATTGTTTTTTAAAAGGCGTTGAGATTGAAAATCTTGAAAAACAGATTGAGGAGTTTAAAAAGAATATACTTTTCTATCAAGAAAAGTTATATAAAGTTGAACAAAACCCTTTCTTGGATTTCACTGCCTATTTTAACAAGTCAAAAATTACAAAAGATGATCTTCTTCTCGGGTTGGGATTTGAGAATATCACACCATTGCAAAAAGCCAAGGATGAAATAGAACCTTTGTATGATGAAAATTTTCTTCGACTTGGTATGGTACAACAATTTATTCGTCCATTGGATAACGAATTTGAGACCGATGAAGTTGAGAAACCAAAAGATGAATTTTTGGTTAATTATGATGCTCTAAATGCTTCTTACAAAACAAAAGAGTCTTCAATTTTTAAATTGGAAGAAATTGCATCGAATTTTTAAAACCAAGAATTTGTCTGTCCCCCACCTAAACCAACTAAAATGTATATTCCATCAACATTTTTGGAAAAACAAATAGAAGGTTTATGTTAGAAATTCAAAAATAGTGATAAATTGTAATTAAGATTGTGGAATTACTTGTTGTTAAATCATAGATATATGATAACTAAGGATGAGTAGCTAAATATAAAGTTTAGCATGTGTAAGGACTTATAGTATAAATAGTCCTCATTCCTTAGGCATCATATACATACATGTACATATAACTATTTCAATAACAACCCTCATAATTCCCTTACACCTCAGTCCGTCTAAAAACACACACACACATACATACTCTCTCTCAATACACACACTAAACACACCAAGAACACACACACTTATATCTGCCATTGTTGAGATCGAATCTAGAGCAGAAATCGTGTTATTACATGTGGTATTAGAGCAAAACATCACTTTGATATCGATCCATAACTGTTTTTGATCTCAATTTCATCAAAAATCAATTTCAAAACCGTTTTTCATACCGTCCCCTGTTTCATCATTTTTCATCGTTTATATCACATAACATCATCAATTTTTGTTCAAATTTAGATTCCTTATAGCTTAAAACATAATCCTGTTAAGTTTCAAGTTTCAATTCAATCTAGAACTCGAGATTGAATATTTAGATTTTGGCGCTCAAATTTCGGATTTTGATTCTGTTGTGTTTTTAGCTGAATTTTGTTTAAGGATTTGTTGCGGACGTGACAACAAATGTTTTGCAAGTAATTTCACGTTCTAACTCCAAGTAATTTGAAAGATATTGAAGTTTTAAAAGTCACCAATGGAGTTTTTGAAAACTGATGTGTTGAAAAAGATGATCTCAGGACGATTCTCACTAGGACGATCTTTTGCAGATCGTCTCAGTGCTTGAATTTTCATTCGTTCATACTCTGTGTGTTGTGGCTTGTAGGACGATCTTCACAAGATCGTTCTAGCAAGTGGTTGTGGTGTGAAGTATTGATTGTGGCTAACTAATTCGAAAGGATCGGTTTTGGTCAATTCAAAGTGTTTTTACTTTGAAAAGTACTGACAGAAAACTAAGACGATCTTGCCAAGATCGTCTCAGTTACCTGACTCTAGGACGATCTTTCCCAAGATCGTCTCAGTGTCTGTTAAAAGTTGGTGTGTTTTGGTTGTTTAATTGAAGTTGTTGTGATTGGGAATCACACACTTCCTGGGTAACTGATCATTCGTGATTGGTTTTGCTCAAATTCATTCCTTCCAAAGTCATACTGAAACTCTGTCAAATTTTTCAAAAAATTACTTAGAAAATTTCTCAGTAACCCAAGACGATCTTCATCTTAAGACCGTCTCATTTTCCTTTCAAAGTTCTAAGACGATCTTAAACAAGATCATTTCATTTCCAAGTCTTTCATTTCTCAATTTTTCATTTTCAATTCTTTTAATTCAATTTCAATTCTCATTTTCAAAAATCCAAAAACATATTTCAATTTCAATTTCATTTCATACTTAGACAAATTCCACTGAATTTCTTCCAAGACGATCTTCCATTCAATCGTCTTGCCTTTGTTCTCAACTCTAGAACAATCTTCCAAAAACGATCTTCACCTAGAACGATCTTCATCAAGATCGTTTCACTTCCTGATTTTTTTTCAAACTCTCATTTCAAGTTTCAAAACAAATCTCTTTCAAATGGCTTCTCGTGAAGCATTGGCATTGGGTTCCGATACAAGACCTCCAGTTCTCTATCGTGGTTCTTATGGACTATGGAAGAAAAGATTCATGGACTATGTGGAATGTCAACCAAATGGTCACCTACTTAAAGATTCCATTCTTAATGGACTTGCAGTTCATCGCCATCCCACTACCGGTGCAATACTCACTCTTGATCTTTTGAATGCTGAACAAAAAGATCGAACAGCTGCAGATAACAGAGCTAGATCATGCTTATACAAAGCACTACCAAATGAAATCTATGGTTCTGTTGATTCTTATGATACATCCAAGGAGATATGGGATGAGGTGGCAACACAAATGGAAGGATCTGACCTGACTTCAACAATAAGATTGACAAATGTGTTGACTGAGTTTGACAACTTCAGCAAATTGCCAAATGAATCTCTAGAGGCTGTCTACTGTAGATTCTGCAATGTCATAAATGAACTTAGGAAGAACAATGTCAAGAAATCAGAGATTGAGTTAAACATCTATACAAGTTTGTAAGTCTAAAAATACAAGTTTTTGTTGAAGTTGTAAAAAAAATATTTCTAAGGACATCTCATAGATCACGATGCCTTAAGAAAATTTTCTAGTTTGTTTTTCTAACTTAACTATTTTCTAAAAATATGATGTAACTTGAAACTATATAGAAGATACTGAGATGATTGTTCAGTTACAAGTACAAAAATGAAATGAAATGAAAAATATTTACAACTACAAATATTTACAAAGAGATACACTACTTCTTCGCAGGCCTTGAGCCAGAAGGTGCTTCAGTAGCTTTTCTCTTAGGAGAGCTGATCTTTCCAAATAGTCTTTCCTCCATCTCAACTTTGGCCTTCATTTTCTGTTGGATCTTCAGCATCCAGGCGCCATTCAGATGAGACTTTGGTTTTCCCTTCAGCACATTGATCATCTCCTTATGCTCAGAATACCCAAACTTATGCACCGATACTTGCTCATACTCTTCTTCAGCTCTACCCTCTCTTTTTACAGTCAGATTAAACAGCTTCAGACCATCTTCCTTCAGAATTTGCACATCCAGGATCTTTGCAGGATGACACCTGTGTTTCATGTAGTAATCATACTGATCCTTCTCATGTTTATCCTTTACCTGAGCAACTTCTTTGGAAATGGGTACGAATGTAGAGAGGTCAGCATCTCGAGCATTTTTCCTTGAAGTCCTTGGGCCAGTAAGTTTGGGCTTCTGGGGTGGCCTGCAGATTTCTTTTTTAGCTTTCAGAATACTGCACATCACTTCCCCCTTTGGGAATCTCAGCAGGCATTCTTGCATATAAATCGATAGCCTGTTGCATGCCTTGCAGAGGTTCCCAATTCTGCTGGGAAATACTATCAGAAATTCCCTTAGACATAGATGCAAACTGAGCTCTTAGTCTGAAGGTGGAGTTCAGATTTAGCTTCTCATGCTCCAGGACTTCCTTCAGTAACCCCTTGTCTTCATCAGATAACATACCAGAGGGAGGAGGAGTAACAACTTCAGAAGTTTTCTTGAGCAGGGCCAGGATTTCATCCAGTTGCTTTGACTGGTTCTGAACTTGTTTATCAAGAGTTGACACAGAGTTTTTCATTTCAGTTATAGCTTTGTCAACCTTGTCATTTGTTGCTTTAGACACTTCAGAAACCAGTACCCTAACCCTCTCTTCAACCTTGTCAGCCACTGATACTGAAATCTGAGAAATGAGATCTTCAGAAAATATAGATTTCAGTGTCACAGAAACTTTATCACCAACTGAGGCACCAAGAGACTCTGCATCAACACTTGGCTTCTTTCCCAACTCACCTACTTCCTTTTCAAGTGCCAAGAAAGAATTTTGAATCATTAATAACCAGGATTGCAGATTCGCAACTACTGAACTCTGCGCATCCCTCTTGGTCAACTTAAAGGCTTCACCAATCGCCCTACTCAACCCATTGCAAGATGACACCAATTCATGCAACTTCCCAACCACCAAGCTCTCATTTACTGCTATTCTTGTAAATTCATTACCCATAACACCCTGGGCATCCTTCAGATCGGTTAGAGACTTGGTGTTGGTAGCCAAAGATTTTGATAAGCCCTCAACCTGAATGAGAAAGTTTTGGACTGCATTTTGCGATTTCTCTAGCTGAGCTTCCAAGCTTAGTGGTGCAGCAGTCAAAGTGGAAGCTGAAGCAACAAAAGGAGTAGTTCTGATGCTCGCCAGTGATTTTTCCAGGATTCTTTCTGAGGGACCATCAGACTCGGTCTCAGAATCCAGCTCTTTCTCTTATTCACCTGGCAGATCATAGGTCCTCCTTGGTGGAACATCATGGATTTGTGGATGAAGGAATTGAAGAGGTGGTTGAAAGACAGCAGAACTGACATAGGCAGGAGTTGTGCCTTGAGGAAAGAGAGGGTGTTGATAAGAAATTGGTGGTGGTTGATAAGGTGGATCGAGATCAATGAAGTGTTGTTGTTGTTGTTGTTGTGGTTGTTGTTATTGTGGTAGTGAATCTGGTTCTTCAAAATGAGTGAGGGTTGGCTCAAAATCTGAAAGATTCTCCCTCAGTAATTCTTCATAAAAAACGAAGTCTTCGAGGTTTCCCTCAGGTAGCTCATCTTCATCCCAGACATTTACATTCTGGTCAGATATGCTCTGTTCTAGATTCCCAGAATCCAGACCAGCTCCCAGTTCAGCAGCTGCTTCAGCAGGTCCATCGTTATTGGTCAGAGATGGGACTGCTTCAGACGATACCAGGTGTGCCTCAGTAACTCTTGTGCTGGATCCAAGAGTCTCATCATCGGCCGCAGACTTAGAAACCTCCATTCCTCTGGGTATCACCTGAGAAACATCAAAAGTTTGTGCAAGCAAAGAGTGTAAGATTTGTGAAGTTACAGGGAGTGCATGTGCAGACACAACTTCTAATGTGTGTTGGGCTGACACACCAATATCTTCACCATCTCCTCCTAAAGAAGTTTTGGAGATGGCTGCTTGTGGGTTTCCCATTTGACCTTCTTCTGAAACCTGTTTTGAGGTTTCAGAAGGCTGAGCTTGGGTACTAATATCCTTGGGTTGTAAGGATGGCCTAAAAGGACGCATTGTTAATAAACCCTTTGGAAATTCTGAGAAATCTTTTGGGAGATCCTCAGGTTGGTCAGTGGAAGATGAAGGTGGCAGGGTAGAACTTGTTTTGGGTTTAAACAAGTGTAGCGAATTGCCACTAGATCGACTGGTGGGTCTCACATTCTTTTGTGACCCGCCCAGTGATCTTTCTGAGCCAGCCGGTCGTGCTGTGTCAATTTTAAAGTCGTTACTAAGTACCTGAAGCATAGCAGGGGATAGTTCAGGTTCGTCCTCAGACTCAGTCATCTTGGAGAGGTCCTTGCAAAATTCAGTCTGAGAACTCTCCTGAAGGACGTCAGTGTAACCTTCTCCCAGAATCGCCAAAAAACAAATACTAAAAAATCTAGGGAAGGCAATATGGATGCTCCTCTTCCCCTTCAACTTAGTCAAAATCTGAGCAAACAGCATCTCAGCAAAATCTACCTTCATCCCATGCCACAAATAGTAGCTCATCTCGACCTGAATCAAGGAGATTTGATCCAGTCCTCCACTATTCCCTCCTAGACACTCTACAATTTGTGTCCAGAAGTATCTCCAGCACCCCTTGAAACCCGCAATGAAGATATGGCCCGATGTCTTCAAATTGCCATCATCATCAACGATCTGGTTGTGGCCAGTAACCAGCAAAACTTCCCTGAAGTTCACCCCTTTTTGTCTTTTCGTGTACGGGGTGTTGGGAGGCAAATAGTTCAGCCTCAGCGCCTCCCTAAAACCGTCAAGCGTCAATACGCACTTCACCGTACCTTCCTTCAACGTGAAGGCTATTGACTTTTCATCTTTGGCAACTTCGGCCGTATACCAAAACTCCAACAAGTATCGATGGTATAAACGCTCTGGGTCAGCAGTTAGAGCGTATGAAATGGGACAGCATTGAAGAAATGCATTTAATCTGCCCATAAGCCTTTCAGATTTGGCGTTAAGGGCTGCTTTAAAGTTGTTCATGTTGAAACGAATGGTTTTAGACTCAAAGTCTTTTGGCCATTGAGAGCTGGGCTTAACAGCAGATTTAGGTGGAGAATATTCGAAAGCATTGAGGGTTTTGGGTTCTTTAACGGATGATGAGGAAGCCATTTAAAAAGGAGATAGAATGAAATGAAGAAAAGAAGATGAAAATGTGTTAAGAAATTTTAGGGTTGGAAGTTATGAAAGAGGATGAAATGAATATTGAATACTCGAGAGAATGAATTGAATGTTTGAGAGAATGAGAGAGAAATATGATTGGGAGTAAATGAAAAATGAAGTAAATGAAAGAATGATTTTGGAAAAAAAAAGGTTTATATATTTTCAAAGAAATTCAAAGGATTTTCAGTTGAAAATAGATAAAAAGAATTTTGGAATTCAAACCAAAAAAAAATAATGATATTTTATTGATGGTAATTTTGATCGGGTTTGAAGTCCGAAATAATTTTAGGCGACACGTCCGCATTAAATGCTACAACGGGTATGACCCCACCTTTTCGAGAAAAATTCAACCATTTTTAATGCAAAAGCAATGATCATTTTCCTTTACGGCGCAAGTGGCATGACACGTCAGTAAAAAGGTATCCTGGAACAGTAAAAATCACGTGTCCACTTGCCAGCTAGGTATCCATTGTATAATAAAAGGTTTTGATGGACTTCAGATTTAATAATATTAAAGTTTTGAGAGAGGTTAAGGAAGTGCAATCTGAACCTTCTCATATTTTAGAAATTCTGAAGTCCTTCAGTTTCGGAATCATTTCAGACAAAGTGTTTTCTGAGGCAAAAATTCCCCCTGAAATGCTACACAGGATTTAGCATTCCTAACTCACTGATGAGATGTTTAAAAGTTTTGACATCTAAAGGTTTTGTAAACGCATCAGCTAGTTGTTTATTAGTGGGAATGAAATGAATTTCAATGTCACCTTTTAAAATATGATCACGAATGAAATGGTACCTGAGATCAATATGCTTGGTTTTAGAGTGCATTACAGGATTGTGAGATATTGCGATGGCACTTGTGTTATCACAAAATATTGGCGTTCTTGTGTACTTAACACCATAATCAGTTAGTTGATTTTTCATCCATAAAATCTGAGCACAACAACTTGCAGCAGAAATGTACTCAGCTTCAGCAGTTGATAATGATACTGCAGTCTACTTCTTGCTTGTCCAACTAACTAATTTGCCAGCAAGAAAATGACACCCACCTGTGGTACTTTTCCTATCTATCTTACAACCTGCATGATCAGAATCTGAATATCCCATGAGATCTAGACTTGAGCCTTTGGGATACCAAAGACCTAGTCTGGGGACACCTTTCAGGTATCGAAAATTTTTTTTTACTGCATTCTGGTGTGCTTCTCTGGGATCAGATTGAGATCGTGCACAAAGATATGTTGCAAACATTATGTCTGGTCTACTTGCAGTTAAGTACATCAATGATCCCACCATACCACGATACTTTGTGGGATCGACAAGTTTTCCATTATGATCTGAGTCCAAAGTTAATGGTGCAGAAATTGAAGTATCTTTAGATGAGACTGAATCAAATTGATATTTCTTTAATAAATCTTTGACATATTTTTCTTGATTAATAAAAATACCATCACTGGTTTGTTTTACCTAAAGACCCAGAAAATATGTCAATTCACCCATCATACTCATTTCATACTCAGAAGACATAATTTTTGAAAACTTGTCACACAATTTTTCATTTGTAGATCCAAACACAATATCATCAACATATACTTGTACAAGTAAGATATCACTTTTCTCATGCAAGATGAATAAAGTGTTATCTATAGCACCTCTACAAAAACCATTATCTAAAAGATGTCGAGTTAGAGTATCATACCAGGCTCTAGGTGCTTGTCTCAGACCATATAAAGCTTTGTTCAATCGATACACCTAGTGAGGTTCTTCTTTACTTTCAAACCCTGGAGGTTGATACACATACACAACTTCTTCTAGCTCTCCATTCAGGAATGCACTTTTAACATCCATTTGGTAGACTTTGAACTCATGATGAGCTGCAAATGCTAAAAAAATTCTGATAGCTTCTAGTCTTGCCACTGGTGCAAAAGTCTCATCAAAATCAATTCCTTCTTCTTGTACATAACCCTTTGCAACATGTCTGGCCTTGTTTCTGATTACATGGCCATCTTCATCTACCTTGTTTCTAAAGACCCATCTTGTCCCAATTGGTTCTTTCTTCAAATTGGGGGGACATGGAACAAGCTCCCAAACATTGTTCCTTTCAAATTGGTTGAGCTCTTCTTGCATGGCTTCAACCCAACTTGGATCTTTCAAAGCCTCGTCAATCTTCTTCGGTTCTATCAGTGACAAGAAACTGACGAATAAGCATTGATCGCTTGTGGCTCTTCTGGTCTGAACCCCTCTACTTGGATCGCCAATCACTTGATCAATTGGATGTGAGCGAGTCCATTTAGAGTAATGACCAGGATGAATAATGATATCAGTGCAAGAACTTCTCTGTCCTACTTCAGAAGATGGATTAGAATAAACTATTTCAGTTTCATCATCTTCATCATTTTGTAAATCACGATTTGCATCATGAAATTCTTCATTCTGAGGTATTTCAGGGGAAACTGATATCTGAGGAGTAGCACGCACATCTGATCCAATAGTCAGTTCAGTAGGTAGTTTGAATGTGACTGAAGGATAAAATGGAATGTTACTCTGCTGATTTGAAGTTGGTTATGAACTGGATTGAACAGAAACATGTTCAGAGACTGGTTTATCAAGGATTGCAGAATTTGATTCATCGAAGGTAACATGAACTGACTCATCAACCTTTTCAAGTCTTTTGTTATAGACTCTAAAGGCCTTGCGAATTGTTGAATAACCTAGGAAATACCCTTCATCAGCTTTGGCATCAAATTTGCCCAATTTGCTGGAATCATTCAGAATGTATACTGGACATCCAAAAACATGAAAATATCCAATATTAGGCTTTCTATTTCTGAGTACTTCATAGGCAGTCTTCTTATGTCTTTTGACATAAATGGAACGATTCTGAGTGTAGCAAGCAGTTGCAACAGCTTCAGCCCAAAAACATTTTGGAAGACCTGATTTATTCAACATACTTCTGGCAGACTCTATCAGTGTTCGATTCTTTCTCTCTACAACACCATTTTGCTCTGGAGTATGTGCTGATGAGAACTTCTGAGATATGCCAGTGTCAGTGCAGAAGGTTTCCAGAGTGGAATTTCTGAATTCAGTGCCATTGTCACTTCTGAGCTGACGTACTTTTCGCTTGTGCTTGAGTTCAATTTGTTTGATGAGGGCAATAATTTCAGCAGCAGCTTCACTTTTATTTCAGAGGAAGATTACCCAACAATATCTTGAATATTCATCAACTACAACTAGAGTATACTTCTTCCCGGCTCTTGTCTGAACATTCACAGGACCAAAGAGATCCATGTGTAACATGTGAAGTGGTTCATTGATGCTGAAATTTTCTTTGGTTTTGAAAGATGCTCGTTTCTTCTTTCCCATTTCGCACCCTGGACATGGCTTGTCTTTATTGAAAGACATGGCTGGTATCCCATCAGCAAGTTGTTTTCTTGACAATTTATTTATATTTTTGAAATTAAGATGGGATAGCCTTTTGTGCCACAACCAATTGGTGTCCTCATCAGCCTTTGTATAGAAACATTATTCAGAAGTAGCACTGTTCATGTCTACTACATAAATGTTTCCTTTTCTGGGAGCAATCATCACTACCTTCCAATCTCTGTTGAATATGGTACCTTGTGAAATATCAAACAAAACCTTAAAGCCATCATCACAAAGTTGGCTGACACTGATCAGGTTATATTTCAAACCATTCACATATGCAACTTTTGTGAATTTGACCTGACCATTATTCACAATTCCATATCCTTCAGTTTGTCCATGATCATCATTACCAAAAGTTATTGAGGGCCCCTCTTGCACCCTATATTCCTCCAGCAGGGATTTGTGACCAGTCATGGTTCTGCCAGCAGCACTGTCAAGAAACCAAGTATTCTTTTTGCGGTCACCCTGCACACACACAAAAATTTAGTTCTTTTTGGGAACCCATCTTTTGATGGGTTCACTGGACTTTCCCTGAACAGTCTCAGATTTCTTTGGTATGTGGGGAACAGATGGATCAAAGGGAATTTCAGTCATAATTTCTGATGACACAAAAACAGTTGGTTTAATGACCTCAGAAACCTTTTTCTTCTCAGATTTTTGCTTTTCTTGTTTAATTTTTTTTTAAAAAGGTTTTGGGTTTTGTTTGGGATTTTGGGGAGTGCTTTCAACATTTTTCAATCGTGCATTATAGCTTTGCACTTGCCTAGCCAAATTTTGAAATTGACTTTCAATCCTTAACAAAATAGATTCTTGATCAGACACCTGAGCTCTACCAGAATCTGAGGTAGAAGGCTCAGCAGGGATGACATTTTTCTTCTTTTTCTGGTTTTTGGAAACCTGATTTGAAGATTGAGGGGAAGACTTCTTGGATTTAGCCTTCTTGTCTGAAGCACTGGATTTAGCCTTCTTGAGGGGAAGACTTCTTGGATTTAGACTTCTTGTTCCTGGGCTTGATCAGTTATCAGTTTGGATTTTCCAAGATCTTTAAAAACAATTTCTGGTCTCATTTCTTTTAGAAGAGCATCAAGATCAGTTATTACAGAAGCAAGATGAAGATCACCAGTGCCATAGGCAATTCTTTGGTTTTCAAAAGTTTTCTTTATGGCAGCTTCTGGAAAAGGTGATTTCATCCATGATTTTATTATTTTTTGTTCCTTTTCTAAAATGATTTTCAGTTCTTCCTTTTCCAGTTCTAATTTTGAAACCATTGACTGATAACTTTTTAGGGTCAACTGAACATCTTTCAGTTCTTTCAATCTGGCCTGACTGGCGTTCAGTTTAGAAGAATTTATTTCAAAATTTTTAATACTTTCTGAACGCACAGTCTCAACATATGATATGTCGGCCTCAATTCGAACCAAAAGATCCAGTTTGAGTCCTTCATCATTCTCAAAACCAAATTCACTAACCTTTTTCATGATAATATCCACCCAACGACCAGATTCCACATCAGACTTAACAACATGACTTTGATCTTCACGAGCCATGAAACACATATCCCTTACTTCTTCTTCATCATCAGATGACTCGTCAGAATCCTCCCATTTTTTAGTATCAGCTACCATGCAGCTATTTTTGTTGGATTCTTCTTGTGCCATCATTGCCATGTGGGCTTTTAGCTTCTTGTACTTAGCCTTGTACCCATCATCTGGCTTTTGAAAGATAGAGTGGTTAGGGGCAGTGTGTGATGAGGAAGGTTGTGATGATCTGCATTCCTTCATAAAATGTCCTTTCTTTCCACATTTAAAACATTCAAGATTGGACTTATCAACAGTATTGTTTGAAGAAAATTGTTTGCCATTTCTTTTGGTTTTAAATTTAAAACGATTAAAGGTTTTGGCAATCATAGCAATCAGATCATCATCATCATTCTCATCACATTCATGTGATGCATAATCAGAAATACCAACTTTCATCAATTCAGCTACTATCTTCTTCACTGAGTCAGATTGATCACTCTCAGAAGATAGTAGGGTAGTATCTTGAGGTTCAGAATAATGAACCAGAGCTGACTTGGTAGATGAATGATTCTTTGCATCTTGCTCAGCCACAGCTCTCTCTGCTTTGTTTTCCTCAGTAAATCTAAAAGTACCGTACAGAGAGGCCAGAGTGTGGCTGTGAAGGGTGTTGCCTTGTCTTAACACCATGATCAAATTTTCCCATTTTGAAGGTAAAATATCACAAAATTTTTCAAGCAAAATTTCTTTGTCTTTTGTGACACCAAGAGCTTTTAATTGATTGACCAAATTTGTAAATCTTAGATATGTTTCAGTTAAAGACTCATTTGTTAATGCAAAAAATGCTTCATATTTTTTATTTAAAGAAACTTTTCTTGTGGTGACAGTTTCCTTTGTTCCTTCAAATTGTGTAAGCAATTCTTCCCACATCAACTTAGAATTATCAAGTAAAACAAGAGTGGGTTTCAAACTTTCTGGGACAGCAAAGAGAATCATGTTTTGTAATTTAGAGTCTAGGTCAGCCAAACGATGATCTTCTTCTGACCAATGATCTTTCTCTTTGGGTGTTAACCTAGGGGTCCCATCTTGATTAAAGACAACAGTTGATGCATTCATGGGAACAAAAGGACCTTCAACAAGAATGGTGGTCAAGTGTCTTTCAACACCAGCGATGTACTTGAGCATACATGCCTTCCAAGTAATGAATGTGTCACTATTTCCATTAAATTTAGGTATCGGATTGTTTGGAAAGTGAACATGAACACTGGGTTGAGCTGGTGGTGGAGGTGGTGGATTTTGATTCATATTAGCATTTGGGTTAGGGTTTGGTTGTTCGGTTCCAGACATCTTGTAGGATCAAAACAGGTATAACAACTTAATGATTTAACCTGGGAGGCTCTGATACCAAATGTAAGTCCACCTAACAAGATGTACACGAGATCAAGATATAAGGTTAGACAATAATAATCACAAGTTATATCAAGTAACCCGACTGGCAAGTAAATCGAAACTAGATGGGACTAGTTAGAATTACGATCCAGATATTGGATAAGAGTAATAAAGTATAATTGCTTGAAACTATATAAATTACTAAATATAATCAAGTATTATGGCAATGAGTCAAGATGTATTTTTCAATGTATTTTATTTATTGTTTATAAACAAAATACAAGAGTTGTTGCGGAACAAAGATGATCACACTTGTGAAAGTATCTAAACAACCCAGAAATACAAATGATCTATGTGACGAGGAATTACTCGTAAGGATACTTATAGTAATATCACACGTTGCAAGTGTGAGAAGTCTTATATTTATAGGCAAACATGTCCTGATGACATGGCAATATGCCGTACTAAATATGGTTGGATGGATTTGTGGGACAAATCCATAACACGTTTGTTTAAGGTAAAGTATGTAAGTTTCTTGATGTGACTTGACATACTTTATTCCCAACCTTTTTGCTAAAACTTTCTCAATCCCAGGTTGACAGTAATTAACCGGGTAAAGGTAGTTAAAGCTGCAAAAAGACTTTCCTCGTAATCAGTGAAAAAGTGTTGTAAGTACTTTTTCACTGAGCCTCTTCAGATTCAACTTCAGGTAAGATCTTCTCTGAGCTCTGCTTCTGAGATGATCTTCTTCCTCAGTCTTCAGTCTTTGACTTCCGTCTGAATGTCTTCAGTGTTGGTTGATTCTGAATCTGAAGTGAAGCTTCAGTGAGCTATATTCTGAATGATTTCAGAATCCTGAGCAAGCTTTCTTCACTGAGCTTCAACTATTTTGAACAAATTATACTTAGTCGATTTTCGACCTAACAAAGGTGTCTCAGATGAACTATATCAAGCTCTTGCCGCGTTGAACTAAGCATTTCAAGAAAAAGTTCTACAAAGCGAGGCCTACAAATAACAATCTTCGCACTTCTTCAACCAGTGCATTTCCCAAGAAGGAACATTATCATTCCAAGAATTATGAACAAGGTGAATCAGCTGGATCAAAGCTTGTTGAAAAGAAAGAAGGCTATGAGAAACAAGTTGTTGAGAAGGGTAAAGCATCTGACAAAAAGTGCTACAATTGTGGTATTCCAGGTCATTTTGCTATTGATTGCAAACAACCTCGTAAGCGGAACTATAAGTACTACAAGCAAAAGTTGTTATTAGCCAAGCAAATGGAAGCTGGTCATGCATTGTTTGCTGAAGATGACAAATGGCTATTGCTCTCAGATGATGAAGATGAAGATCTTTCTGCTAATGTTTACTTTATGGCGAGGTTGGCCAAGAACAAAGTTTTTGAGGTTGAAAGCACTGATGATGAGTACCCTGATGATGAGGTAAATCTTAACTCTACTCTTTCATTAGTTAGAGATAAAGAGTCACTAACTTTAGCTCTATCCAACTTGACAACTCATATTAAGACTTTTGCCAACAAAAACAAAAGTTTGCAAAATAGTATTTCATTATCTAAAAGTGAATTTTCAAAACTTCTTGACGAATATTCAAAATTACTTTTTGATCATGATACTATTAAATAAGACTTTCACTTATATAAAGAAAGGATGTTGGTTAAAGAATGTGAGTAGAATGCCTCTCCTGATTCTAAGTTATTAAAAAAATGTCTTAATCTTGAAAAGACCATTCAAGATCTTGAAAAAGCCAATCAAGATCTTGAAATTCAAAAGACCAATGAATGACTTCGGGCAAATGCTAGACAAATGGATGTTGATATTCTCAATAAGAAGCTTCAAGAAGCTAAACCAAACAACGTTGAACTCGAAAGGAATATTTCTGACTTAAATCATACTTGTTTTTTAAAAGGCGTTGAGATTGGAAATCTTGAAAAACAAGTTGAGGAATTTAAAAGGAATATACTTTTCTATCAAGAGAAGTTATATAAAGTTGAACAAAACCCTCTCTTGGATTTCACTGCCTATTTTAACAAGTCAAAAATTGCAAAAGATGATCTTCTTCTCAGGTTGGGATTTGAAAATATCACACCATTGCAAAAAGCCAAGGATGAAATAGAACCTTTGTATGATGAAAAATTTCTTCGACTGGGTAGGGTACAACAATTTATTCGTCCATTGGATAACGAATTTGAGACCGATGAAGTTGAGAAACCAAAAGATGAATTTTTGGTTAATTATGATGCTTTAAATGCTTCTTACGAAACAAAAGAGTCTTCAATTTTTAAATTGGAAGAAATTGCATCGAATTTTCAAAATCAAGAATCTGTTTGTCCTCTACCTAAACCAACTAAAATGTATATTCCATCAACATTTTTGGAAAAACAAATAGAAGGTTTACAACAAAAGGTGGATTCTCAACAAAAAGTCATTGATCATCTCAAGTCTCAAAGTCCGAATGTAGAGGATAAATTGATTGTTGTAGATACTAAGAAAGTTTGTGTGAATGTTTCTACTCAAACTGATCTAATTGATTTAGTAGAACATTCAACCCAAACTACTTGTTTTTTATTCAAAAATTTTTCCACTCAGACCTTGACTGATTCTCTTGGATGTACTTATCAAGATATAGCTACCTCTACAGCTGATGATTATGTGCAATCTGATTTATCTTATGACGAACTTGCACATAGTTTAGTTTTGGTATGGTACTTTTATAAGTTTTTCACATGCAATAATCTTGATAAGTTACTTGTTCACCCTAAGCTTAGTGCTAGTATAGGTGTTGATACTTCTACTCAAATTTCTTGTGAAACCAAAGATGTGTCAGTTCAAGTTGACCTAATTTCTGAGACTACCCATGATGTGAAGTTAGATCCCAAGATTCCTGATTTTTCAAAAATTTCAAAATAATTTAAAACTAATCAACCTCCGGTGAAATTCTTCACAAAAGATGATTTTAATAAATTCATGGAGGGAGAATATGTTTTTGATTCAGAAACTGAGAAAAAGATTGAATCTATCAAAATCAAAGTTGAAACAAATGAGGAATCTCAAAACTCATTTTCCAAAGCTCCAACTTCATATTATTTAGATTATCGGGTTAAGCCAAAACTTGTCAAGACTGAAACAAAGAATCATACCCCAGTCAAACATGTCAAGAAGAAACAAGCTGAGACCACACCAAGATCAAAATATCATAAAGTGAAACTTCCGAAAGACTATCCCAATGTTTCTTCATCTAACTCTCACTCTAGTTCTTTACCTAAGGTATCTAAGTCTAGCTTAGTTTTGCTAACTAGGGATATATCTAATGGTGCAACCAGATATAGGGATAGATATTGATGGTTTTCTCATGATAAACCAAAGAAACAAGAAGTTTTCTCACCTCCAAAAGACTCTAAAAGGATGAAAGTTTTCAAAACTCCTTGTTCTAATATTCTTAGTGTCAATTCAACAGGTGGAAAGAGTTTAATTAGTGATACTAAATGGGTTGCTAAGTTATTAGAACCTAAGATCACTAGTAAGCATGTTGAGAAAAAGAAGAAGAGGAGGAGGAGAAAGAGTCATAATAAGAAGAAGAGAGTTCCTATTGATTTGAACAATTCATCTTTGAAAAACAATGTTAATAATGCCAAGGCAATGCCTTGTGGGTCTGTAAACAATTTTAATTCTCGTGCTGGTTTGAATGCTTGTATACATGTTACTTTTAATTCATGTGTAAATGTTCGTACTTTTTATTCAAATGTGCTTATTGATGATGTGCTTGTTAATGCTTATGTTGATTCTAAAGCATGTTTGAATGCAATTCCTAAGTTATATACCCTGCTTGTGTTAACTAACCACAAAGGACCCATCTTCAAGTGGGTACCTAAAGTCGGTTAAATTTCTTTGATTGCAGGAAATAACCATCTGTTTTTGGATACTCGATTCCGGGTGTTCAAAACACATGACTGGCAATAAAGCATTGCTCAAGAACTTTATTGAACGATTCATGGGAACTGTTCAATTTGGGAACAACAATTTTGCTCCTATCTTAGGTTATGGAGACATTGAACGCAATGGAATTGTCATCAAGAAAGTTTATTATGTTGAAGGATTAAGTCATAACTTGTTCAGTGTTGGACAATTCTGTGACAACAATCTTCACCACCGGCTCCTGATAATTCTTATCAAGTGAATGTTCAAGAACAACCTACCCAATTTACTCGGAAAACAAATCGATGAACACTCCAATTGAGTATGTGCCACTTGACTTCGATCATCTATCATATGAGGAAGCAGCTCTACCAAGCTATGATTCCATCTCTCAACTAAACTCAGGTTTTAATGATGATGATGTTGATATTCATCAACAAGATTCTCTTCCTCATGATCGCAAATGGTCACGTATGCTGAAAGATCATCCTACTGATCAAATTATGGGAGATCCACAAGCTGGTGTAACTACTCGTACTTCAGTAAACGAGTGCCTTGTTCCACTTTCTCTCAGCAACATCGAACCCAAAACCGTCTCTGAAGCTCTTCGTGATCCAGAGTGGGTTAAGGCTATGCAAGAAGAACTCGCACAGTTTGAAAGACTGAAAGTATGGAGATTAGTTCCAAATCCGAGAAAAGATGATCCAATTGGAACAAAGTGGATTTTCAAGAACAAAAAGGATGAGAATGGAGTGGTAGTAAGGAACAAAGCTCGACTTGTTGCAAAGGGTTATTGCCAACAACCTGGTGTTGACTTCGATGAAACTTTTGCTCCAGTTGCAAGAATGGAGGCCATTCGGATTTTCTTAGCTTATGCCGCATTCCGAAACTTCACTGTGTTTCAAATGGATGTGAAGACAGCTTTCTTGAATGGTGACCTCAAAGAAGAAGTTTACGTTGAACAACCAGGAGGTTTTGTTGATCCTAAAAGGCCAAACCATGTCTACAGGTTAGACAAGGCTCTCTACGGTCTTAAGCAAGCACCCCGTGCATGGTATGATTCCTTAACTACTTTCTTATTAAGAGGTGGCTTTACCAAAGGCACAATTGACCCTACCCTGTTCATTCGTAAACAAGGTAAGCATGTTCTTGTTGTCCAAATATTAATGCTGATAAAAATGGGAAACCATTTGACCAAAAGAGATATCGAAGTATGATTGGTTCATTGTTGTATCTCACAGCATCTCGCCCAGATATAATGTTTGTAACATGTATGTGTGCTAGGTATCAAGCTGCTCCAACTGATTTACATTTTCAAGCTGTGAAACGAATATTTCGTTATCTGAAGGGTACACCCAATTTAGGTCTCTGGTATCCAAGGGATACTGGATTCAATCTAACTGCTTATTCAGATGCAGATCATGCAGGTTGTAAGCTTGATCCCAAGAGCACTTCTGGTACTTTACAATTTTTAGGTGATAAAATTGTGAGTTGGTCTTCCAAGAAACAGTATTGTGTGTCACTATCAACGGCTGAAGCTGAATATGTGGCTGCGGCTAGTTGTTGTGCTCAAGTGTTATGAATGAAGATGCAACTAACTGATTATAGTCTGAAATATGATCATATCCTCATCTATTGGGATTCTCAGAGTGCCATTGCTATTGCTGTCAACTCAGTAAACCACTCTCGATCAAAGCATATTGATGTGAGATATCATTTTCTCAAAGATCATATTGAGAAAGGTGACATTGAGCTCTACTTTGTGGGAACTGACTATCAACTTGCAGATTTGTTCACAAAACCATTGGACGAAAAGAGGTTTAACTTTCTTATCTCTAAGCTTGACATGTTAAATCTTGAACCTTAAATTATTTTGTTCTTGATACATTCTAGAAAAACAAAATACAAAATTTGAAAAGATAAAAATAAATACAAAAATAGAAAATCTTGAAAACAAACAAAAAGATTTTTTTTCATAATGGTTTACATATACCATGTATGTAACCCGTGCTTCATAGTTTTATTTATTTCAAATTGGCTTGCATATACTCTGTAGGAAACCCATTTTTATCGTCTTATTTATTTTCAAATGGCTTATACATACTCTGTGTATAACCCGTTAACTAATTTTATTTATTTGAAACATACTTTGTTGTTATACATATAGATTGATATAAGATAACAAGGAATTGAACGCCTTTGTGTACTTCTGAGTGGTCTTATATGAATATATGTGTGTAATAGCAATTGATTACTTCCGAGAGCTTGAAAAACTCAATTGTTGATATGAGAAGCAAAGGATTGAATGCCTTTGTGTACTCCCAAGTTGTCTCATCTTGAACAATTGATTGACTTAAAAGTTTGCTTAAATGTTTTATTGCATCGAACTTGTTGATGTAAGATGCGAAGGATTGAACACCTTTGTGTACTCCCTAGCAATCTTACTATGAATATTGTTGTTGAAGCAAAACTTTATGTTTCTTAAAATTTTGTTCACTTTAGACTCTAAAATAATTTTTCTGTATATATCACAACAAAGATTTTACTCTTTTTGATTTCACATAAACCAATTTTTGCTCTACCTTTCTATGAAAAACATTCTTGATCTACTCTTGCATAGATTAAGGGGGAGTTTGTGATTTCAAAACTTCAAATGTGTTTTAAATCTTTTTCATACACACAATTGATGATTTTCAAATGATTTTCAATCAATTGAAGTTCGGTGATTAGTTTGCACATGAGCAATCCGTTCACTCCATGAACTTTATCATCACCGATGAGTTCTAACCCCGGAGTATTCAATTCTTTCATTAGATTGTAAGGGTATTTTGAGTGATGATGGGTTCATGCAAATAGGATGGAGGAAGTAAAGTTGAAAAATGAGAGGTTAAGGTGATATGTTGTGAGAAAAGGGTTAAAAGAAATGATACCCTTCCCTAAATTCTCAAATCGCCGGGTTAAACACATTTATATCGGATGTCATTTGTTGATATCTTGATAAAGACTTCATGGACCCCGTGAAGCGATGCAAATCTTTACCTAACCACTCAAGTGTTTCTTTACATATACTTATTTCATTTCTCACGGAGATTTTCACATTTCTATTGACTCTTCATTTGGAAGATGTTGATATTGAATAAGGGTGACATTCTGCTCCAGTCCCCGACTTCATTTGATCACGTTGTATCTAGAGCTATCTTGATTGATCATTAATTTGATTCTTATTCATTTCCTTAGGACACATTCGAGTCATATCTTTGTGATATTATTGCTTATCTTTGTGATATAGCCGGAACATTTGTAGTGATATCTTTTGATATTCCACGATGATCAAATGGAAATCCTACCAATGCTAACATTTTTTCCAACGTTGAATGTATGTCTCATAATTACATTTATGTGATTATTGAGTGAACGAGAAGTCTAACAGTGACCTCGGATTTTACCTAAAAGTCTTTAAGGATAATATATTGTGGTTATCGAACGCTTCGACTGTACTAACCATGATTTGTATTCTTTGAAGCAATCTCGTGGTTGAAAAGCCGCAGACCGAACTATGTTACAACATTGCTTTGTGCATGTCTCAATGATACATAGGAAATCCGAAAAATGTTATATATTTCTATCGGTCATTTCATTAATCCTTTTGATTTTTGAATATGTTAACGGATCATTCTTATCCGGTTTCAAATCTCATCTCACAAACACAAAAACCACCAACACCATACTATAACGTTTGTATCCACAACTTCAACCTTACATGTTAGTTACCCTTAGGATTCTTTGGGTTGGGCTAATGGTTTGTGTTGATGCGTTGATGATTGATATTTCTCCATGTGAATCTAGTTTTGGATTTTGATATTTCTTTTAGCATTTTATCAATCAATGTTTGCATAATGACATTGGTTTCCAACTTTGTCATTATGAGGGGGAAAAAAGATTATGATTGATTAGGAAAGAAATAAGAATAATTTGATGGAGAAGAGTTTGTGCTTGGTTTGTGCAATTATGGAGTTAGTATGTGAAAAGGTGTTGTGTATAAAAAAAAATTTGAAAATTGAATGAAAATTACACAAAATCGAGCTATGGATCGTTCAGGTTAATGTGTCAAAGATTTTCAAAACATTTCAGTCAATTGAGCTCAAATGTTCAGTAGATTTTAGTTGATTGAGATCTTGACTTAAAAAAAAAAGAAGGAACTGAGATGAATACAAAGATAAGAATGAAACCGAAGATGAAAGGATATTCTCTCAAGATGGAACAAATGTTCAAAGATGCTCCAACAAGGTTTATTCTCATGAATTGAGGGGGAGCATGATTACTTCATAAGAGACTTACAAACTTCATTCAGATGTTTACTCTCCAAAGTGTTCAAGTCAATATGACAAAGATCAAAGCTACAAAAAGTTGTAAGTTTGGTTAGAAGATTCAAGACAAAGAAGTAATGCTTAAAAAGAGTCTTCATCAACATACTTCATTAAAGATCTTCAAAGTCATACAATAACACTTATTCAAGAAGCTCCAATGCATATATCAAGGAGGAGAGTACAAGCTCATGATACTTCATTTCAAGAATTTGAATTTCACTCAAGAATCAAAGATTGAAGAATCAAAGCCAAGTTTATACCTTCCGCATTTCAAAAGACAACTCTGATTGATGATTCAACAATCTTCAAAGATTCAAAACATACACACAATCTTTATTCTCTGTTCAAAAATAACATTAAGAATCAACACATGATTTAACTTCAAGAAGTCCAAGACCAAGAATGAAACAAGTTCTCCAAAGACAATGAGAAAGCTTTGAAGACTTGATTCATCACACCAATTGTCTGCTCCACCGGGCTCATCAAATTCATTCCTACAAGACAACATAACACGTACTTCATTTATTACAATATATCACTTAGGGGGAGAATGTTAAAAATTCAAAAATAGTGATAAATTGTAATTTAAATTAGTGGACTTACTTGTAGTTATGATTACTAAGGTTGAGGGACTAATTGTGATAATTAGTATATTTGTGTATTTAGGTATAAATACCCTCGTACCTTAGATAATCATAACCTTTTCCCATTCCATTTTCACATTAATCAAATCAAACTTTCAACACACACACTTTCTCTTTCAACTCACACACTTACACTAAGAACACACACACTACATACACTACACAAATCCACCATTGTTAAGCTCGAATTCAGGCGAGAAATCATGTTATGACAATTTGAAAAGAAGTAAATAAGCCCCGCTCATTTCTTCTTCTTTTTAATAAAAAAAAACGGGTCATGGATCTGGGTCGACCCGCGTGTCAACCCAGATCGCGTCTGATGTGCTTTTGACATATTTGGGCTTCGCAAGACACATTGGGCTTAAGATCTTTTGAATTTTCTCATAAAATTGGGCAAAAAAAAAACAAGGTTTTTAAAATATTAAAAAATTTAAAAAAACAAATAGAAGAAAAGTAAAAAAAATAAACAATAAAACAAATCTTTTTGACTTTTTATCTTTTCCAATTTTGTATTTGATTTTCAAATTTTAGAAAAACACATAAATGAAAGGTAAAATTTAAACATAACAAACAAAATAAAACACACATATTTACACGCATTTGCATACTCCCCCTCGAATTAAGCATACAAGAAAAAGATTAATTTACAAACTCCCCCTAAAATCATGCATTCTACCCTTTTTTTTCCCCCTCAAACATTGCATGTAATAAAAAGTAAAACACATCAATGTTTGAAACAGAAAATGAACATAGAATACATAGCATGAAAACATTTAAGTTTGTAAATCAAACATGCCAAGTTTGGTTTTAAGAAAATTGAACCATTGTTCATCCAGTGGTTTAGCGAAAAGGTCAGCCAACTGGTAGTCAGTGGGAACAAAATAGAGTTCGATGTTACCTTTCTCAACATGATCTTTTATAAAATGGTAACGAACATCTATATGCTTTGTTTTAGTATATTGTACTGGATTTTAGGATATAGCAATGTCACTCTTAGAGTCACAGTAGATGGGAATTCTGTCAAACTGAAATCCATAATCAGTTAATTGTGTCTTCATCCGTAGAACTTGTGAACAACAGCTAGCTGCAGCAACATATTCAGCTTCTGCAGTAGATGTAGATACACAATTTTGCTTCTTTGAAGACCAACTTACCAACCTATCCCCTAAAAACTGTACACTTCCCGAAGTGCTCTTCCTATCCAACTTACAACCTACATGGTCAGCATCCGAGTATACAACTAATTGAAAGCCAATATCCTTTGGCTACCACAAACCAAGGTTCACTATGCCTTTAAGTTAACGGAAAATCCGTTTGACGGCCTGAAAATGTCTTTCTTTGGGATTGGCCTGGTACCTTGCACACATACATGTGGAAAACATAATATCCGGGCGACTGGCAGTCAAATACATGAGTGACCCTATCATACTGCGATATTTCTTTTGATCAAAAGATTTACCATTTAAATCAGCATGAATTTTTGTTCGAGTTTCCATGGGTGTTCCAATTGGTTGACAATTTATCATATCAAACTTTTTCAACATGTCAATAATATACTTATTTTGACAAATAAATGTACCATTTGACAACTGTTTTACTTGGAGACCAAGGAAAAAGTTTAATTCACCCATCATACTCATTTCAAACTTGTTGATCATTAATGCAGAAAAATTCTTACAGTACTTAGGGTTGGTCGACCCAAAAATTATGTCATCAACATATATGTGGATTAAAATAATGTCACTACCTTGTCTTTTAATGAACAAGGTAGTATCAATTGAACCTTTATTTAATCCAGAATTCAAGAGAAAAGCAATGAGAGCGTCATACCATGCACGAGGAGCTTGTTTCAAACCATACAAAGCCTTATCTAACCTGTAGACATAATCTGGATGTTCAGAGTTCACAAACCCTTCTGGTTGTTCAACATAGACTTCTTCTTTAAGAACTCCGTTCAAAAATGTTGTTTTGACATCCATCTGATATACAGTAAAGTTCTTGTAAGCAGCATAGGCAAGAAACATGCGTATTGCTTCAATTCGTGCAACAGGCACAAACGTCTCATCATAATCGATTCCATCTTGTTGGCAATATTCCTTTGCAACCAAACGTGCTTTGTTGCGTACAATAACTCCGTTTTCATCCTTTTTGTTTTGATTGGTTCTTTGTTCTTGTAAGGATTCGGAACCAATCACCACACTTGAAGCCTTTCAAATTGATTAAGTTCTTCCTGCATAGCCTTCACCCAATCTGGACTACCTAGTGCTTCATTCATTGTTTTTGGCTCAATTATACTCAGGAAATTCACGAACATGCATTCATTCACAGATGCAGATCTTGTCTGTATTCCGGAGTCTGGATTACCAATGATCTGAGTGATTGGATGAGATCTAGTCTATTTGGTTAAATGAGGGAGAGGATCATGTGGATCATTTAATTCTTCACTATCGACGAACGTCGGAGTATGTTGTGCAGTTATTTGCTCAAATGAAGTTGCCAGTGGTTCAACAAAATCTTCAGTGGCATAAACTTCTGGGTTAGTTGCAGGACTTGTCACTTGGGAAATATGAGTATGTGGTCCTTGAGACTCAGAAGTGGCAGTATGAAGATGAGATTCAGATAATGGTAAAGATATATCTGAATTGAGTGATGGTGATGACTCATCGTCTCCATTTGGTGCTGAAGAAGTATTCATTGTACTGGAAACTGCATTTGTTTCTAGATTGGGTTCAGACATTCTTGGGTGATCATGGTAGAATTCTTCAAAAAAAATATCCAAATCCTCTGTTATTGGAGTACTAAAATGAGATTTGACATTGGAAGCGGTTATTGTTGCGGAAGCTTGTGGTCGGTTAAGTTCGGGTCTTCAACTGTTTTGTTCAAGAACCATACCAGATAGTTCATCAAATCGAACATTCATACTCTCAACTATCTTCTTCGTCCGACGATTGTAGACACAATACACAAATATGCCTCATCACCTTTTGGTTCAAATTTACCCAAATTGTCTCGATCATTGAGAACATAACAAACACATCCAGAAATGTGGAAGAAGTTCACATTGGGTTTCCTCTTGTTGATCACCTCATATGGAGTTTTATCAAATCTCTTGTTGATAATGGACCTATTCTGTGTAAAACAACCAGTAGCTACAGCTTCAGCCCAAAGATTTGGAGGTACCGTTGAATAGGCAAACATTGTCCTGGCTGCTTCAACAAGAGTGCGATTTTGACGTTCAACTACTCCGTTTTGTTGAGGTGTTCTTGTGGCAGAAAATTAATGAGTAATGCCTTGTGATTTAAAGAAAGAATCAATTGTTGCATTCTTGAATTCTATGCCATTGTCGGAACGAACAATTCGAACAGATGATTGAAGATTGACTTGGGTTTGTTTGATGATATTAATGATTTCTTTTGGAACATCACTTTGGGCATGAAGAAAGAAAACCCAAGTGTAGCGAGAAAAATCATCAACAATCACAAGAATGTATCTCTTGCCATGAATGCTTCTGACTTTCATTGGTCCACATAAATCCATATGTAAAAGATGCAGAGGACTTTTGGTACTCCGATGATTCTTTGGTTTGTGAGATGCCTTCTTCATCTTGTCAATAGCACAAGCTGGGCAAACATGTTCGGATTCGTACTTGTAATCAGGAAGACCTTCAACAAGTTGTTTGTCTACTAAAGCGTTGATAGTTTGAAAGTTAAGATGAGACAAACGACGATGCCATAACCATGAGTTTTGTACGGAGGCTTTCAAAAGAAGGTAAATGTCAGAGTCTAGAGTTGGAACATTATTTAGATCCATAGTGAACAAATTATTGTCCCTTGTTCCAGTGAGAATATTTACCCCATCTGCGGTTTGAACTTTGCATTCATATATCTTGAAAAGCACTTGAAGATCATTGTCACAGAATTGTCCAACACTAAAAAGATTGTGACCTAATCCTTCAACATAGGAAACTCTCTTTATGGTAATTCCATTCTTGACAATGTCTCCATAACCAAGAATAGGGGCAACATGATCATTTTGGATCTGACAGTTCCCATGAACTTCTCAACAAAATTAGAAAGTATAGACTTGTTTCCAGTCATGTGACGAGAACATCCCGAGTCAACATACCATACACATATCAGATATTCCTGCAAAAACAAGTTATGATGGTAAGATCCCCACATATACTGGGTCCTTTCGGGTGAGAAAGGGAAACAATATGCAAATACACATATATATAAACGATGTCACACAAACATGAATTTATTCAAATTTAACAAGTAAACACACATAATTATTCAAATTGGACAAACAAATTACAGAAACACACAAAGATTAAGCACATGTTTTCATACAAGCGGGGGTGGTTCTAGATGTATTATCCCTATCTACTGAATTTGATATACGAACTATCCACACTTGTTTGATTTGAGTAGAAATGCCATTAAGCTTGATTTTTCTAGAAGCATATAAAAATCTATCTTTTGGAATCCATTTACTGCTACTAGTTACGCACAAGTCACCTGAAACATGAACATTCTTTGAATTAGAAATCAAGTTTTTCTTGGAGTTCTTGCCAGGATTTTTCTTGATGGTTTCACTACTCACATGACTTTTCTGAATATTATTTGGTGACAACCAACCATACTGATCTTTGTGTGAGTCCACCTACACAAGATGTTAATCAAGTACAAGATATAATACGAATATAATAATAATGACAATTATATCAAGTAACCCGACTAGCAAGTGATTCTAATCTAGATGAAGACTAGTTAAGAATCATGATCCAGATGATGGATATGAACAGGTAAGATAATTAACAACAATTGCTTGAAACTATATAAATACTAAATATAATCAAGTATTATGGCAATGAGTCAAGATGTATTTTTCCAAGTATTTTATTTATTGCTATAAACAAAATACAAAGGTTGTTGCGGAACAAAGATAATCACACTTGTGAAAATATCTAAACAACCTAGAAATACAAATGATCTATCAACGAGGATTTACTCGTAAGAATACTTAGAGTAAATAACACACGTTGCAAATGTGAGAAGTCTTATATTTATAGGCAAACATGTCTTGATGACATGGAAAATGCCGTACAAATATGGTTGGGTGCATTTATGGATTTGTTGGACTAATCCATAACATGTTTGTTTAAGGTAAAGTATGTAAGTTTCTTTGATGTGACTTGACATACTTTATTCCCAACCTTTTGCCAAAACTATGCCAATCCCAGGTATAAAGTTATTAACCGGGTAAAGGTAGTTTAAAGCCTGCAAAAAGACTTCCTCGTAATAAGTGTAAAAGCGTTGTAAATACTTTTACACTGAGCCTCTTCAGTTTCTTCTTCAGATAAGATCTTCTTTGAGCTCTGCTTCTGAGAGGATCTTCTTCTTCAGTCGTTAGTCTTTGACTTCAGTCTGAATGTCTTTAGTGTTGGTTGATTCTGAAACTGAAGTGAAGCTTCAGTGCGCTTTATTCTGAATGACTTTAGAATCCTGAGCAAGCTTCCTTCACTGAACTTCAACTATTTTGAACAAATCATACTTAGTCGATTTTTGACCTAACAAATTCCCCCTATTTGTTCTAATATAGTGCATGCATTTTAGACTTCTATCTATACAAGTTTGAAAGCTTAAAAATGCAAGTTTTGGTTTAAGTTGTAAAATATTTCTTAGGACATCTTATAGATCATTGATGCCTTAAATTTTTTTTTTTTGTTGTTTTTCTAACTTAAACTATTTCCTATCAACTTGTTGTAACTTGCAACTATATAAATGATACTGAGATGAGTTAAGTTACAAGTACATGATAAGATGAAAAGTATTTACAAGTACAAATATTTACAATGTAAACAAGCTACTTCTTTGCAGGCCTTGAGCCAGAAGGTGCATCAGTAGCCTTCCTCTTGGGCGAACCAATCTTCCCAAACAGCCTTCCTTCCATCTCCACCTTGGCCTTCATCTTTTGTTGAATTCTTGACATCCAAGCGCCAATCAGGTGAGACTTAGGCTTTCCCTTCAGAGCATGTATCATTTCTCTATGCTCAGAGATCCCAAACTCATGTACAAAAACTTGCTTATATTCTTCTTCTGCCCTTCCTTCTCTTCTTACAATCAAATCAAACAACCTTAGACCATTTTCTTTAACAACTTCAACATCCAGAATCTTTGCAGGATTAGACATGTGTTTCATGTAATACTCATATTGATCTTTCTCATGTTTATTCTGAATCTGAACAGTGTCTTCAGAAATTGGTATGAAGGTCGAAAGGTCAGAATCACGAGCATGTTTCCTTGATAATCTTGGGCCAGTAAGCTTTGGCTTCTAGGGTGGCTTGTTCAGTTGCCTCTCAACTTTCTAAACTTCAGCTAGAATTTCCTTTTTCTTTATTTCCATCTCACTCATTCGATTTTTGACCAAGTCCTCAATGGACATCTTAAATGTGAGACTTTCTAGCTTTTGTTTTAGAGGTGAGTAATTCTTCCCACACTCATATTCTTCCATCTCTGCCAAGGCTTTCTGCACTCTTGGATCATTCTTGATTTTCAGATATCTTTCCAGTGAAAGACCAAGAGCTGCAACATCCAAATGATCTAGGGTCCCCATCTTCAGATGTTGTTCCCTTTCTTGTCTTCTATTATCCCTCCAGATAACAAATTGGTTGGAGACTTATTTCTGCAAGGCCTCTAACTTTTTGTTGTCCGCATCAAGATTATGCAGAGGGTAGCCTTGTTCATCAACCACAAGTCTAGAATCCTTTGACTTGGGTTCTTCAACCATCTAGGCCTTGCCCTTATCCTTCTTTTCTGCTTCCTTATCTTTCTTCTCAGATAGTTGTTCCCCCTGAGCATGTGCAGATGCACTTGCTTTAGTCTCAGCACTTTTCTTTGTCTTTTCAATCATTTCTTGAGTGTTAGACAATAGACCAATTCCCCCTTCGGGGACCTATGCAGGCATTTTGGAATAAGCATCAATTGTGGCCTATGCAGGCATTTTGGAGGTTCCCAACTCTGTTGTTCTAGGCAATCAGAATTGCCTTTGCTCATGGTTGAAAATTGTGCCCTTAACCTGAAATTGGAGTTAAGGAGCAACTTCTCATGTTCTTGCACATCTTTGAGCATGTTTCGATCTCTCTCAGAGAACATATCAGATGGAGGTGGGGCAACAACTTGTGGTTTCTTGAGAAAGGTCAGAATTTCATCCAACAATTTTAACTGGTCCTGAATCTTTTGATCATGGCTTGACATAGAATTCTTGACTTCAGTAACGGCTTTATCATCCTTATCATTTGTATCTTTTGTAAGTTCAGAGACCATCGGTCTGACCTGCTCTGTAACCTTTTCTGTCACTGAAACTGAAATCTAAGAGATTAATTCCTGAGAGATTGCAGACTTCAGTTTCTCAGCCACATTTTCACCAATAGAAATCCCAAGTGCTTTATCATCAAAACTTGGTTTTTTCACCAACTCATTGACTTCCTTCCTGACTGCCAAGACATCTTGTTTCATCATTTCAACTGAGGAAGTCAGATTTGCAACAACAGAATTCTGAACATCCCTTTTGGTCAGTCTGAAGGCTTCACCAATAGCCCTGCTGATGTTATTACAAGCATACACCAATTCATTCAGCTTCCCAGCCACCAATCCTTCATTGCCAACAATCTTTGTAAGTTCTGTACCCATGAAGATCTAGGCACCCTTAACATCTGCCAAGGACTTGGTGTTGGCGGTTAGAGATTTAGATAAGCCCTCAACCTGAAGAAGTAGGTTTTGGACCTCGGCATGTTATTTCTCTAACCGTGCTTCCATGCTCAGAGAAGGAGGAGGTTGAGCAGAAACAAAAGCAATAAAGGGAAGTGTACGAAGACCAGCCAGAGTTTTATCCAACATAGCATCTGAAGGACCCTCAGATTCAGTCTCAGAATCTAGTTCCTTTTCTTGTTCTTCTAGTGCATCGTAATTCCTTCTTGGTGGTACATCATGAATTTGTGGGTGAAGATGTAAGAGTTGTGGTGTGAATCTGGGAGATGTGACATATGCAGGAGTTATATTTGGTGGAAAGTAGGGGTGTTGATGTGAAATTTGAGGAGGTTGATATGGAAGATCATCTTGTTGAAGTTTGTAACATTTCTTGGTTATTTAGGGGAGGAGGCATTGGGGCGTTCAAGAGGTTGAAGGTTGGCTCAGAATCCGAATGATTCTCCTCCAATAAATCCTCATCAAACTCAAAGTCAGCAAGAGAATCAAGATTCTCTTGAGTTAGCTCATCTTCTTCCCAGATATTAGTCGACGCTGCTATCTGATCAGATATGCCCTGGTCCAAATGACTGGCATTTGAACCAGCACCTGGTTCAACATCTACAACAGCAGTTGCATCGTCACCAGTCAGAATAGGCTCCACCGAAGCATCTTGGCCTGCAACAGTCAATAGCGGAGTTGCCTCGGTAATTCTTGTGCTGTCTCCAAGAATCTCTTCATTGGCCGTAGAGGTTGAAACTTCAGCTTCCCTGGGTATCACCTGAGAAACATCAACAGTTTGTGCACATAGAGAGTGTAAGATTTGTGAAGTTTCAGGGGGTGCTCGTGCAGACTCAACTTCTAATGTGTGTTGGGCTGACACACTTACATTTTCTTCACCATCTCCTCCTAAAGAATTTTTGGAGATGGTTGCTTGTGGCCCTTTTGACCTTCTCCTGGATCTTGTTGGGAAGATACAGAAGGCTGAGCTTGGGTACTAATATCCTCATGTTGGTCAGTGGAAGATGTAGGTGGCTGGGTGGAAGAACTTGATTTGGATTTAAACAAGTTCAAAATTTTGCCACTAGATGCACTGGTGGGTCTCACATTCTTTTGTGACCCGGCCAGTGATCTTTCTGAGCCAGCTGGTCGTGCTGTGTCAGTTTTTTTTTACCAAAGAATAAAATGATTCTGTTCATACTTTCGAATGATTAAACGTTTCACAAGAAGTAAGCTGGATTTATTGTCATAACCTGCATTTTCCAACAAATTGGATCTATTTAAACCATGATCATGAGCAAGTACATAAATATACTCCTGAAAGATAAGTGGATATAAGAAGTAGTGTTGTTGAGATCTATCTATTACCTGAAGCATTGCAGGAGATAGCTCAGGTTCTTCCTCAGATGTGGAGAGTCTAGAGAGATCTTTGCAGAATTCAGTTGCAGAGCTCTCCTGAAGATCATCAACATATGCGTCTCCCAGAATATTGATAAAGCAGATACTTAGGAACCCTGAGAACGCAATATGCACACTTCTTTTCCCTTTCAACTTTGACACCAACTGGGAAAATAGCATTTCGGCATAATCAACATCCATTCCATGCCACAGATAATATCCCATCTCAACTTGGATCAAAGAGATCTGATCCAAACCACCATGGTTCCCACCAAGGCACGCAACAATTTGAGTCCAGAAATACCTCCAACAGTTTTTAAAGCCAGACAGAAAAATGTGTCCAGAGGTTTTCAAATTTCCATCACCATCAAGCATTTGGTCATGGCCCATGTTTAACAAAACCTCCCTGAAGTTTGTTCCTTTCTTTCTCTTCATATATGCAGAGGATGAAGGCAAGTAGTTCAGATGTAGAGCCTCTCTGAACCCATCAAAAGTGATACTGCACTTCTTAGTTCCATTCTTAAGAGTGAAGGAGATAGATTTTTCATCTTTACTGATCTCCGCAGTGTACCAGAATTCTAATAGATACCTATGATATAGATTTTGGGGATCTGCAGTCAAGGCATAATGTAAAGGGCATGATTCAAGAAATCTGTTTATTCTGCCCATGAGAGTTTTGGATTTGGCATTTAGAGCCGCCTTGAAATTGTTCATATTGAACCTGATGGTTTTAGGTTCAAAGTTTTCCGACCATGATGAACTTGCCTTCACCGCCGGTTTAGGAGGAGAGAATTCAAATGCTATTAGAGATTTGGGTTCCTTTGATTGTTTAGCCATTTGAAGATTGTGAATGGAAAAGAAAGTGAAATGGATTTAGGGTTTGAGAATGTGAATTGAATGAAGGAATTTTGAGAGAATTTTGATAGAGAGAGAATGATGATTGGGGAGTGAATGAAAAATGAAATAAATGATGGAATGATTTTAGAAAAAAGGTATTTATATTTTCAAGGGAATACGAAAGGATTTCCACGAAAATAAAAATAAAAAGATTTTGAATTTCAAACCTAATAAAATTTAAGTAATGTTTTATTGAAAAGTAATTTTGATCGGGTTTGAAATCCGAAAATAATTTTAGGTATACGTCCGCATTTAATGCAACAACGGCCATGACCCCACTTTTTCGAAAAGTATTCAACCGTTTTTAATGCAAAAGCAATGATCATTTTTCTTTACGGCGCAAGTGGTATGACATGTCAGCAAAAAGGTATCTTTGTACAGTAACAATCACGTGTCCACTTGGCAACCAGGTATCCACTTATATAATAAAAGGTTTTAAAGGACTTCAGATTTAATATATTTAAACTCTGAGAGAGGTTAAGGAAGTGCAATCTGAACCTTCTCATTTTCTAAAATTCTGAAGTCTTCTCATATTCTGAGCTATTTCAGACAAAATAATTTCTGAGGCAAAAATTCCCCCTTAGAGAAAAATTTCCTTTATTTGAAAAAAAATATTTTTGTCAATTCCCCCTGAGATGCTACACAGGATTTAGCATTCCTAACTCGCTGATGAGATGTCTAAAAGTTTTAACATCCAAGGGTTTTGTAAAAACATCAGCTAGTTGTTTGTCAGTGGGAATAAAATGTAGCTCAATGTCACCTTTAATAATATGATCTCTGATGAAATGATACCTGAAATCAATGTGCTTGGTCTTAGAGTGCATGACAGGATTGTGAGAGATTGCAATAGCACTTGTGTTATCACAAAAGATTGGAGTCTTTGTATAAGTAACACCATAATCAGTTAGTTGGTTTTTCATCCACAAAATCTGAGCACAGCAACTGGCTGCAGAAATGTATTCTGCCTCTGCAGTGGATAGTGATACTGCAGTCTGTTTCTTGCTTGTCCAACTAACCAATTTGCCACCAAGGAAATGACAACCACCTGTGGTACTTTTCCTATTTATCTTACAACCTGCATGGTTAGAGTCTGAATAACCCATTAGATCTAGACTTGAGCCTTTGGGATACCAAAGACCAAGTCTGGGAACACCTTTCAGATATCGAAAAATCCTGTTTACAGCTTTTAGGTGTGAATCAATGGGATCAGACTGAAATCTTGCACAAAGGCATGTCGCAAACATTATGTCAGGTCTACTTGCAGTTAAGTACATGAGGGATCCCACCATACCACAATAAAGTGTGGGATCCACTTGTATTCCATTTGGATCTGAGTCGATTGAAAGTGGTGCTGAAATAGGAGTGTCTTTGGATGAAACTGAATCAAATTTATATTTCTTTAAAAGATCTCTGACATACTTTTCATGATTTATAAAAATACCATCTCTGGTTTGTTTCACTTTAAGACCCAGAAAGTATGTCAGTTCACCCATCATACTCATTTCATACTCAGAGGACATGATTTTAGAAAACTTATCACACATTTTATCATTTTAGACCCAAACACAATATCATCTACATAAATTTGTATAAGCAAGATATCACCTTTATCATGTAAAATGAATAAAGTGTTATCTATGGTACCTCCAATAAAACCATTTTTCATAAGATGTTTAGTAAGAGTATCATACCAGGCTCTAGGTGCTTGTCTCAGACCATACAAAGCTTTGTTCAGTCTATACACCTAGTGAGGTTTTTCTTTACTTTCAAATCCTGGTGTTTGATAAACATACACAACTTCTTCCAGTTCCCCATTCAGGAAGGCACTTTTAACATCCATCTGGTAGACTTTGAACTCATGATGAGCTGCAAATGCTAAGAAAATTCCGATAGCTTCAAGTCTAGCTACTGGTGCAAAAGTCTCATCAAAATCAACTCCTTCTTCTTGTGCATAACACTTTGCAACAATTCTTGTCTTGTTTCTGATTATATGGCCATCTTCAACCACCTTGTTACGAAAGACCCATCTTGTCCCAATTGGTTCTTTCTTCAGATTGCTGGGACATGGAACAAGCTCCCAAATATTGTTCCTTTCAAATTGGTTAAGCTCTTCTTGCGTGACTTCAACCCAACTTGGATCTTTCATAGCCTCGTCAATCTTCTTCGGTTCTATCAGTGATAAGAAGCTGACATATAAGCATTGATCGCTAGTGGCTCTTCTGGTCTGAACCCCTCTACTTGGATCGCCAATAACTTGATCAATTGGATGTGATCGTGTCCATTTAGAGTAATGACCAGGATGAACAATGATATCAGTGCAAGAACTCCTCTGGCTTACTTTAGGAGATGGTTCAGAATAAACTATTTCAGTTTCATCATCTTCATCATCTTGTAAATCACGATTTGCATCATGAAATTCTTCATTCTAAGGTATTTCAGGAGAGGCTGATATCTGAGGAGTAGCACGCACATCTGATCCAATAGTCAATTCAAAAGGTAGTTTGAAAGTGACTGAATGATAAAATGGAGTGTTACTTTGCGGATTATTAATTGGTTCTGAATCAAGATGATCAGAAACACGTTCAGGTGATTGATCAGTTTTATCATTATGGTCAGATTCACCAAAACTGATAGGACTTTCTGAAGGTGGTTCAGAGACTGGTTTATTATAAATTGCAGAATTTGATTCATCAAAGGTAACATGAATTGACTCATCAACCTTTTCAAGTCTTTTGTTGTAGACTCTAAAGGCTTTGCGAATTGTTGAATACCCTAAGAAGTAACCTTCATCAGCCTTGGCATCAAACTTGCCCAATTTGCTGGAATCATTCAGAATGTATACTGGACATCCAAATACATGGAAATATCCAATATTAGGCTTACTGTTTCTGAGCACTTCATAGGTAGTCTTCTTATGTCTTTTGACATAAATTGAACGATTCTGGGTGTAGCAAGCAGGTGCAACAGCTTCAGCCCAAAGACATTTTGGAAGACCTGATTCATTCAACATACTTCTGGCAGCTTCTATCAGCGTACGATTCTTTCTTTCTACAACACCATTCTGTTCTGGTGTGTGTGCTGAGGAGAAGTTCTGAGATATGCCAGTGTCAGTGCAGAAGGTTTCCAGAGTGGAATTTCTGAATTTAGTGCCATTATCACTTCTGAGCTGACGTACTTTTCGCTTGTGCTTGAGTTCAATTTGTTTGATGAGGGCAATAATTTCAGCTGCAGCTTCACTTTTGTTTCTGAAGAAGATCACCCAACAATATCTTGAATATTCATCGACTACGACCAGAGTGTATTTCTTCCCAGCTCTTGTCTGCACATTCATAGGACCAAAAAGATCCATATGAAACATATGATGTGGTTCAGTGATGCTGAAATTTTGCTTGGTCTTGAAGGATGCTCTCTTCTTCTTTCCCATTTCATACCCTAGACATGGCTTGTCTTTGTTGAAGGACATTGCTGGTATCCCATTTGCAAGTTGTTTTCTTGACAACTTATTAATATTTTTGAAATTGAGATGGGATAATCTTTTGTGCCATAACCAGTTGGTGTCCTCATCTGCCTTTGTGTAGAAACATTGTTCAGAAGTAGCACTATTCATGTCTACTATGTAAATGTTTCCCTTTCTTGGAGCAATCATTACTACCTTCCAATCTCTGTTGAATATGGTGCCTTGTGAAATATCAAATAATACCTTGAAGCCATCATCACAAAGTTGACTGACACTGATCAGGTTATATTTCAAACCATTCACATATGCAACTTTTGTGAATTTAACTTGACCATTATTCACTACACCATATCCCTCAGTTTGTCCATTTTCATCATTACCAAAAGTTATCGAGGGCCCATCTTGCACCCTATATTCCTCTAGCAAGGTCTGGTGACCAGTCATGGTTCTGCCAGCAGCGCTGTCCAGAAACCATATATTCTTTTTGTGGTCACCCTGCACATATACAAAGATTAGTTCTTTTTGGGAACCCATCTGTTGATGGGTGCACTGGGCTCTCCCTTAGAAGCCTCAGATTTCTTTGGTATATACGGAACAGAAGGATCAAAGGGGATGTCGGTCATGATCTCAGATGAGATGAAAACGGTTGGTTTAATGATTTCTTTAACCATTTTCTCTCAGATTTTTCTTTGATTTGTTTGACTTTCTTTGAAAAAGGTTTTGCGTTTTGTTTAGGATTCAGAGGAGTGCTTTCAACATTTTTCAATCGTGCATTACAACTTTGCACTTGCCTGGCTAACATTTGAAATTGACTTTCTATCCTTAACAAAACAGACTCTTCTTTAGACACCTGAGCCCTACCAGAATCTGAGGTAGAAGGCTCAGCAGGGATGATATTTTTCTTCTTCTGCTGATTCTTATGAACCTTAGACGAAGACTGAGGGGAAGGCTTCTTGGATTTAGCTTTCTTATCTGAAGCACTGGTCTGGCGTGCTTCAGATTTTCCCTCAGGTTGTTCCTGGGCTTGTGCAGTTACAATCTTTTGTTTACCAATTTCTTTAAAAGTAATCTCAGGCCTCATTTCTTTAGGAAGGGCATCTAAATCAGTAATAATGGATGCCAAATGAAGATCACCAGACTCATAAGCTATTCTTTGGTTTGCAAAAGTATTTTTGATGGCAGCTTCAGGAAAAGGTGATTTCATCCATGATTTAATTATTTTTTGTTCTTTTTCCAAAATAATTTTTAATTCTTCCTTTTCCAATCCAAGCTTGGAACCCAGAGATTGATAACTTTTCAAAGCCAGTTGAACATCTTTTAGTTCTTTTAGCCTTGCCTGACTGGCGTTTAGTTCAGAAGAATTTATTTCAAACATTTTAATGCTTTCTGAACGCACAGTTTCAACATATGAAATGTCAGCCTCTATCGGAACTAAAAGATCCAATTTTTGTTCCTCATCTTTCTAAAAACCAAAAGCACTAACCTTCTTCATTATTATGTCCACCCATCGATCAGATTCCACATCAGCTTTCACAACATGACCTTGATCTTCACGAGCCATGAAACACATGTCCCTTACTTCTTCTTCATCATCAGAGGACACATCAGAATCCTCCCACTTTTCGGAGTCTGCCATCATACAACTATTCTTGTTGGATTCTTTTTGTGCCATCATTGCGATGTGGGCTTTCAGCTTTTTGTACTTAGCTATGTACCCATCATCATTTTTCTGAAAAATCAAATGGTTAGGGGCATTTTGTGATGAAGAGGGTTGTGATGATCTGCATTCTTTCATAAAATGTCCTTTCTTTCCACATTTAAAACATTCCAAGTTGGACTTGTCAATGGAATTATTTGAAGAAAATTGTTTGCCATTTCTTTTGGATTTAAATTTGAAACGATTAAAAGTTTTGGCAATCACTGCAACAAGATGCATAATCAGAAATACCAGCTTTCATTTTTTCAGCTACCATCTTCTTCACAGAGTCAGAATGATCACTCTCAGAAGATAGTAGGGCAGTGTCTTGGGGTTCAGAATAATGAGCCAATGCAGAACTGGTTGAAGTATGATTTTTAGCATCTTGCTCAGCCACAATTCTCTCAGCTTTATTCTCCTCAGTGTATCTAAAGGCACCATACAAAGAGGCAAGAGTGTGACTGTGAAGGGTGTTTCCTTGTCTTAACACCATGATCAAATTTTCCCATTTAGAAGGTAAAATATCACAAAACTTTTCCAACAAAATTTCTTTGTCCTTTGTGACACCAAGAGCTTTCAACTGAAGAAGATCCTCTTGAAGAAGAAAATGCAGAAACAAATACCAAGTACCAATTGTTTTTGCTCATGGATCTGAAGCAACTGAACAAGCTCCAGGTTTAGCCTCCAGTTCCACCCCTCAACAATAAACTTTGACTTCTCAGGTGAAGTCCAGTGAACCCATCAAGAAAAGATGGGTTCACAAAAACAACTAATGATTTTGTGGGTGTGCAGGGCGATTGAAAGAAGCATATCTGGTATCTGGACAGCGCTGCCGGATGGACTATGACAGGATGTAAGCCCCTGCTGGAAGAGTTCACTGTCCAAGATGGACCGAAAGTGACTTTTGGTAATGATAGTAGCGGAAAAACTGAAGGATATGGTGTGCTTAACAATGGACAAGTCAAATTCACTAAAGTTGCATTTGTAAATGGTTTGAAATATAACCTGATCAGTGTAAGTCAACTGTGTGATGATGGCTTCAGAGTTCTGTTCGATGTTGCACAGGGAACCACTTTTAACAAGGATTGGCAAGTGGTAATGATTGCTCCAAGAAAGGGAAATGTGTATATCATGAATATGGAACCTGCTCCAAAAGAGCATTGTTTCTATACCAAGGCTGATGAGGACACCAACTGGTTATGGCACAAGAGACTATCCCATCTAAATTTAAAAAATATTAATAAGTTGTCTCGTAAACAATTAGCAGATGGGATACCTCTTATTTCCTTCAAGAAAGAAAAGCCATGTCCAGGGTGTAAGATGGGCAAGCAGAAAGGAGCCAGTTTTAAAACCAGGCAAAACTTCAGTATCACTGAACCTCTTCACATGCTTCATATGGATCTATTTGGTCTAGTGAATGTTCAAACTAGAGCTGGAAAGCGTTATGCTCTAGTTGTGGTTGATGAATTCACCAGATACTGTTGGGTGATATTCCGTAGATCCAAAAGTGATGCAGCTGCTGAAATCATCTCACTCATCAAAAGAATTGAACTCAAGTATTCTCCAGTGCCCTGATTCTCAACATAAACATCAGATATCACACTTTCAATTGTTTGTGCGATATGTTCATCGTCAAAATCTGTCGAGGTGCCAAAAGTTTCATCAATATCAACTGTACCCGACCCTTCTCTGTGCAAGCTAGAAGATGAAGAAGAATGTTTCTTTTTGTGCTTCTTCTATGTGATCATCAATAAACCAGATTTGGTTTTAATCTTTTTAGCTCGCATTTTCAATCGTCTGCCTGGTATTGGAGTAGGGATATTTGTTGTTGTTTCAAGAATTATGGATGATTGAGGTGGAGAAAGAATTGGTGGAATTGGAGAAGAAACAGATGGAAGTGGTGTAGCAGGTGTTGATGGAATTGGTGGTGTTGATTGAGATGGTGGTGGTGCTGTTTGAGAAGATGAAATGATAGGTGTAATGGGTGATTCATGAACATGTTCTTCTTCAAAAAAGAAACTCTTTTTGATTTCCTTCTTTTTGGCACAACAGTCCCCTCTCCACTAACCCCTCTTTTTCTTTTAGAACTCCTAGGACCCTCACTTGGCGACCTATGCACAGTTTGGGTAGGAGTCTGTCGGCTTTCAGACCCCGTAACTGTATCTAACCACTCTCTATAAGTCTTAAGATGGGGACTGTTAGCCGGCACCAAGTTTAACAAAAATGATGGAATTGGGAAAGGTTTAATAACATCACTACCAGTGCCTCTCAAATTTGATTTATACATGGCAATGACACATTTGAAGCTGTTGTCCAATTTAGGAATGACATCAGTTGAATCAATAACATCTTCAATTATCAAAGTGAAGAATCTGATGTACGGGATACACTTTCTTTCTTGCACATCTTTGGCTTTCACAACTTGAACCATTTTCTCCCAGACTATCTTGGCATAATCATACTATACGTTGTGAGTGACAGCATAGTAAAGTGACAAAGAATGTCTACTCATTGCATCTATCCCTTTCTAAGATGGCATCAAGCAAGTATTCAACACATTATACATTGGTGCCACAAAGTAGCCACATTCATCCTCTTGAAGTCTCTTAATGAAGACAACTCTCCTTCATATCCCAATGCATGAACTGCAGTCAACATTTCTTCAACCGAAGGCAGTTCTTCGTATACCTGTTGCTGAAGGAATCCCAAAATAGATCTGAATTGATCTAAGTTGAATTTTCACAAATAGAATTTCCCTTTTGATTCCAGAGTATATTGAAAGAAGTCTTCTGATTTCTTTCTCTGATCAGCTTTTATGTACTCAACAGATTCCCATAAGTCAAACACATACTTCTCAGGAACTATTGCACCATTGGTGAGAACAACATTCAGAGGATGATTGTTAAGTATCTCGGTTATGATTGGAAATTTAGATGCAAAAGGTATATGTAAAACTTGATTAGCTTGCATCTTCATTAAGGCACCTTCTTCAAACATTATCATTTTTTTTATAATTTTAAATAAAGCCTGAAAGAAAAACAAACTAACCAACATTTGGCCAGAAAAAAACTTTAAACACAACACAAAGAAATAAACACATTTGAACAACTTAGACACATTATTTGCACAAAGACAATGTTTCGTACATATACCAAAAATGAGACAACAAAGGTAGTACACAAAGGCGTTCGATACCTTGCTTCCCACCCTAAAATATATAAGAAACATGACAATTTATAGAATTACATAAGTATTAAAAGTTAAGACAACAAAGGTAAAGGCGTTCGATACCTTGCTTCTTACCCTAATACCTATGAAAACTATAAATGACCACACATAAGACAAATATATACAAGTACTTAACCAAAATAAACTTGACACATACTAAGTAAAGAAAGATATTAGCAAATCACAAAGTTAAGATTTGATTTCTTGTGTTTGCCGAGCTAAGATCTCGGCAAACAACATGTTTTGGAGAAACATGTTGCCCAGAAAAATACTTAATGGAAAATTTTATTTTGACAACAAATTTTGAGATCTTGTTGTATTTGCCAAGCTTAAACTTCGGCACACAGAAGAAATGTAAGTTTAAACCATCAGTTTTGCAAAGTGTATGAAGTCTAGTGAATGTCGAGCAATTACTTCGGCAAATAAGCTAATTCAATTTGACTTCATGGAAATGTATGAAAAATACTTTGATTTGAACAACAAGAATGAGTAACAATTGAAAACACTTGAATGAGTTTTTGTGAAAACAATTGTTTGTTGAGCAAACACCTCGGCATTCCTTATTAAAAGAAAGATATTAACAAGTAAGCCCAGAAAAATATGAAGATCATTAACACTTGTATTGTTTGTCGAGCAAAAACTTTGGCGCTTAAAACAAAATATTCAAACACTTGGAAAAATTACCCAGCCCTTTGATGATCAAACCCAAAAATCTCAAATAAGCAGATTAAAGAATCTAAACCAGATAAACATCAAATATAAGCTCTAATCATGCATCTAAATACATTCAAACACATATCATATCAACTAACAAAGCATGTCGAGCATGATCATGTCTAAGAGACATTTTATCAAACAGTTTGCATTCAAACTTAAAAATGAGAATATTACCTTAAAAAGAATCATTTGATCGATGAAAAACACTAAAATAAACCTAGATAAGATCACAAACACACCCTCTTCTTTGTTGATTACCCAGATGATAATAGGTATTGAGTGAATGAAAGATAGGATAATTGGTTTTGAGAGAAAATGAGTCAACCAAAAATGTTTTAAATTTGAAAAGAAATAAATGAGCCCCGCCCATTTTGAGATTTCCTTTTTAAATGCAAATCCGGGTTACGGGTCCGGGTATGACCCGCGTGCCAACGTGGGCCAACCTACATTTTTGGGCTTTACATCATTTTGGGTACTCGAACACAAAATGGGCTAAACCAGAAAAATAAAACAAAACACATAAAAAAAATTAACTAATACAAAAAATACAAAAAATAAAAAAAACAATAAAAAAAATTTTCTTTTCACATTTTCCAATTTGGTATTTGGTTTTTTAATTTTAAACAAACACACAAATAAAAGAAAAATTTAAACAAACATGACAAGTAATAACAAAAACACAAATATTTACATACATTTGCATACTTCCCCTCGAATTAAGCATATAAGAGAAAAGTAAATTTACAAACTCCCCCTAAAATCATGCATTCTACCCTTTTTCTCCCCCTCAAACATTGCATGTAATAACAAGTAAAACACATCAATGTTTAAAACAGAAAATGAACATAGAATACATGGCATAAATGCATTTAAGTTTGTAAATCAAGCATTCCAAGTTTGGTTTTTAGAAAAATGAACCTTTGTTCATCCAGAGGCTTAGTGAAAAGGTCTGCTAGCTGGTAGTCAATGGGGACAAAATAGAGTTCGATGTTACCTTTCTCAACATGATCTTTAATAAAATGGTACCGAACATCTATATGCTTGGTTTTTGTATGCTGAACTAGATTGCAGGATATTGCAATGGCACTCTTTGAGTCACAGTAGATAGGGATTCTCTCAAACTGAAATCCATAATCAGTTAATTGTGTCTTCATCCAAAGAACTTGTGAACAACAACTAGCTGCAGTAACATATTTAGCTTTTGCAGTAGATGTTGATACACAATTCTGCTTCTTTGAAGACCAACTTACCAACCTATCCCTTAAAAACTTTACACTTCCCGAAGTACTCTTTCGATCCAACTTACAACCAGCATGATCACCATCCGAGTATGCAACTAACTGAAAGCCGGTATCCTTTGGATACCACAGACCAAGGTTCACTGTGCCTTTAAGGTATCGAAAAATCCGCTTGACGGCCGGAAAATGACTTTCTTTGGGATTGGCCTGGTACCTTGCACTCATACATGTAGAAAACATAATATTTAGGCGACTTGCAATCAAATACATGAGTGACCCTATCAAACTGCGATATTTCTTTTGATCAAAAGATTTACCATTTAAATCAGCATGAATTTTTGTTCGAGTCTCCATGGGTGTTTCAATTGGTTGACAATTTAACATATCAAACTTTTTCAACATGTCAAGAATTTATTTATTTTAACAAATAAATGTACCATGTGACAACTGTTTGACTTGAAGACCAAAGAAAAATTTTAATTCACCCATCATACTCATTTCAAACTTGCTAATCATCAATGCAGAAAAATTCTTGCAGTACTTAGGGTTAGTCGACCCAAAAATTATATCGTCAACATAAATCTGGATTAAAATAATGTCACTGCCTTGTCGTTTAATGAATAAGGTAGTATCAATTGAACCTTTGTTTAACCCAGATTTCAAAAGAAAAGGAGTGAGAGCATCATACCAGGCACCAGGAGCTTGTTTCAAACCATACAATGCCTTATCTAACCTGTAGATATAGTCAGGATGTTTAGAGTTTACAAAGCCTTCTAGTTGATCAACATAGACCTCTTCTTTGAGAACTCCGTTCAAAAATGCTATTTTGACATCCATTTGTGTAGATGCAGATTCGTTGTGACAATCGCAACATAGATTTGTTTATCGTTTATGTTTTTAGGAAGTTGTGTGTAATCATTTAAATAAGAAGTTGTGTTGATATTTAATGATTACATTTGAACTTCAATATTATATTTGTTTGTGTTTTGTATTGTGTTTGTGTGTTATATATTGTTTTGCAGGTACAAGAACATAGAATCAAGGTTTATAAGTGTCGTAGAACACTTAAACGATGATTGGATGTTATGTACGAGTCAAACGAAGTCAAACAAAGAACAATGGGTCGTCCCTCGTGCTGACGTCATCAGCCTGAAGGATCAGCCTCATGCTGACGTCAGCACAAGGCAGATCGGTAGATTATTGTTTCAGGCCTAATACGTAATTAAGGCCTAAGCCCACACGATCCAATACGTAACTAGTATAAATACAAGACCTAATCTACGAAATTAGGTTAATGATTTACGAATTCTTGATAGATATTCACGAATTTGCGAGCTAAGGTTATTTGTTCCTTCGTGTGTTCTTCTACACGAACCACAAGCCTTGTGCATCTCCTTGGGTTGATTAATTACTTATTAATTAACAAAAGGCAATAGCAATCTAGTTATCTCAAGAGGATTCCACACTCTTGACATAACGAATCGCATCTTATTACGATCCACGCAACAATAGGGTACCTTACAATTTGATATACAGTAAAGTTCTTGTAAGCAGAATAAGCAAGAAACATGCGTATAGCTTCAATTCGTGCAACAGGTGCAAATGTCTCATTATAATCTATGCCATCTTGTTGACAATATCCCTTAGCAACCAAGCGTGCTTTGTTTCGTACAACAACTCCATTTTCATCTTTTTTTTTCTTGAAGATCCACTTGGTTTTAATTGGTTCTTTGTTCTTGTAAGGATTCGGAACCAATCTCCACACTTCAAGCCTCTTAAATTGATTGAGTTCTTCCTGCATAGCTTTCACCCAATCTGGACTATTTAGTGCCTCATTCACAGTTTTCGGTTCAACTATACTCAGGAAGTTCACAAACAGACATTCATTCACGGAAGCAGATCTTGTCTGTATTCCTGAATCTGGATTGCCAATTATCTGAGAAATAGGATGAGATCTAGTCCATTTGGTTGAGTGAGGAAGAGGATCTTGAGGATCATTAAATTCTTCAGTATCAATAAAACCCGTAGTATGTTGTACAGTCACTTGTTCAAAAGAAGTTGCCATTGGCTCAACAAAGTCTTCAGTGGCATAAGCTTCAGGATTAGTGTCGGGATTTGTCACTTGAGAAATATGGGTATGTGAACCTTGCAAATCAGAATTAGCAGTATGAAGAGGAGAATCAGATAATGGGAATGATACATCTGAAGAGAGTGATGGTGATGACTCATTGTATCCATTTGGTGATGAAGAAGTATTAATGGTACTGGAAACTGTATTTGTATCTAAACCGGGTTCAGACATTCTTGGATGATCATGGTAAAATTCTTCAAACAGAATATCCAAATCCTCTGAGGTCAGAGCACTGAATTGAGATTTGACATTTGAAGCGGTTTTTATTTCAGAAGCTTGTGGTTGATTAAGTCCGGGTCTTGAACTGTTTTGTTCAAGACCCATTCATGAGAGTTCATCAAACCGAACATTCATACTCTCAACTATCTTCTTCGTTCGACGATTGTACACACGATATGCAATTGATTCTCGTGAGTAACCAATGAAGTATGCCTCATCACCCTTTGGTTCAAACTTTCCCAAATTGTCTCGATCATTGAGAACATAACAAACACATCTAAAAATGTGTAAGAAGTTAACATTGGGCTTTCTTTTATTGATCACCTCATATGGAGTTTTGTCAAATCTCTTGTTGATAATTGACCTATTCTGAGTAAAACAAGCAATAGCTACAGCTTCAACCGAGAGATTTGGAGGCAGCTTTGAGTAGGCAAGCATTGTTCTAGCTGCTTCAACAAGAGTTCGATTTTGACGTTCAACTACTCCATTATGTTGAGGTGTTCATGTGGCAGAGAATTGATGAGTAATGCCTAATGATTTAAAGAAAGAATCAATTGTTGAATTCTTAATTCTATGCCATTGTCTGAGTGAACTATTCGAACTAAGGATTGAAGATTGACTTGGGTTTGCTTGATGAAATCGATTATTTCATTTAGAGCATCACTTTTGGCGTGAAGAAAAAATACCCCCAAGTGTAGCAAGAATAATCATCAACAATTACAAGGATGTATCGCTTTCCATATGCAAAAGATGCAATGGACCTTCGGTAATAAGATGTTTCTTTGGTTTGTGAGATGCCTTCTTCATCTTGCCAATAGCACAAGCCGGACAAACATGTTCACTTTCGTACTTGTTATCAGGAAGACCTTCAACAAGTTGTTTATCCACTAAAGCATTGATAGTTTGAAAGTTAAGATGAGACAGACGACGATGTCATAACCAAGAATTTTGTGCAGATGCTTTTGAAAAAAGGCAAATTTTAGAAGACGGAGTTGGAATATTATTAAAATCAATGGTGAACAAATTATTGTCCTTGTTCCAGTGAGAATATCTACCCCCTCTTCAGTTTTAACTTTGCATTCGTACTTGAAGATCATTGTCACAGAATTGTCCAACACTGAAAAGATTGTGACCTAAACCTTCAACATAAGAAACTCTCTTGATAGTAATTCCATTCTTGACAATGTCACCATAAGAGGAGCAATATGAACATTTCCAAATCTGACCGTTCCCATAAACTTCTCAACAAAATTGGTGAGTAATGACTTGTTGCCAGTCATATGACGAGAACATCCCGAGTCAATATACCAAACACAAATGAGATATTCCTGCAAAGACAAGTTATATTGTTAAGGTACCCACATATACTGGGTCCTTGCGGGTGAGAGGGATAAAATGCAAATACATATATACACAAACATAAACAAACAAGAGCACACAAACATGATTTTATTCAAACATACCAAACAAACACACATAGTTGTCCAAATTTTGAAATACGAATTACAAGTTAAACAAAGACACAAATTAAATACAAGTTATGTTACTAGCGGGAGTAGTTCTAGATGTATTAGCACTATCTATTGATTTTGATCTACGAACAATCCACACTTGTTTGATATGAGTTGAAATGCCATCAAGCTTGACTTTTCTAGAAGCATGTAAAAATCTACTTACTGCTACTAGTTAAGCACACGTCACCTAAAACATGAACATTCTTTAAATTAGAAAACAAATTTGTCTTTATGTTCTTGTCAGGATTCTGTTTGATGATTTCAGTGCTCTTTTGACCTTTCTTAATATTATTAGGTGACAACCAACCATACTGATCTTTATATTTAGTAATCCCTGAGATTGTGTCTCTAACTACCTTTAAAGTTGACTTAGAGGTTGTCTGAGAACGCCTAGGAAAACTAGAGTATGTATGAGTCTTCGGTTGTTTGTTACCTAATAATTCATTCTGCATCGGTTTTGAAACCTTGGAGAGTTTTCCTTCTTTTGGTGACTTAACTTCATATTTAACTTTAGTCGGTTTTGGGTCACCAGAAGTCTTGAATGCATGAGAACTTGAGAAAGCTTTTGTGGGCTTTGGTCTTGTCAACTTACCTTGTTGGGTATGTGATGAAAAGTATGATCTTGGAATCTTTGTCTCAGTAAATTCAAGTTTGTTTTCCATAACCTTCTACATTCACATTAAGTCTATATCTAAGGTTTTACATAACATTTTGCATTCACATAAAGTTTATGTCTAAGGTATAAAATAACCTTCTACATTCACATTACGTCTATGTGTAAGGTTCTATACAAAGTTGATAATCTTTCATACTCAAATCAAATTTCTATATCATGATCCTCAACTAATAAAAATATAACTATCAACATCTTGTAATTACTATATAAATAATATTATATAAACCTGATGTTTTTAGCTTTGTCTTCAACACTTCAGTCTTTTGCTTAGAGATCCTTCTGTTAGATTGACTTCTCTGCAAATACACTGAAAAAGATAATTTCGAGACATCAAAAATCATTTGCTATACCCGAAACTTGATCTTCTGAAACTTCATATTTGAAAAGCAAACTTCAAACTCTCTATATCATCATGATAATCAACTAATGCACCATAGCTTGTTGTAGTTCTCCCTCTCAACGATAGATCTCTCCGTATTACGCATATGCAATCTTCCTTCTTGGATCTAATGCTCGAGTCCCAGCTCGCTTTGCATAACCGGCATATAATAGAAAAGTAGAATTTCCAACAGTCAATCCTTTTTTTTGGGTAAGAGGGTAGAAATGTACTCCGGTTAGTATATATATCACCCAAAAAAACAATAAAGTTCAGGCGACATGGCTGAATACCAAGTCGATTAGTACATATAAAGCAACAACCGGAAAAAATAAAAGCAAGGAAAAGTGACATGCCACTTTTCACTAACCTGTGAAGTCCCTCACTCGATGGTTTAACCCACAAGTGTAGAATAACAAGTCAAGTAATCACTAGATGGCGACATGGCTGAATACCAAGTCGATTAGTACATATAAAGCAACAACCGGAAAAAATAAAAGCAAGGAAAAGTGACATGCCACTTTTCACTAACCTGTGAAGTCCCTCACTCGATGGTTTAACCCACAAGTGTAGAATAACAAGTCAAGTAATCACTAGATAGGACTAGTATGAAACTTCAAGTAAGCACTAGAAAGGACTAGTATTACGATAAATATAAATGCAAGAATATATATAATGTAATACGTACTTAAGCAATATAAAGATAAGCAAGTAAGTAAATGGTGAGACACAATGTAATTTTCAAGTGTATTCTATTTATTGATGTTAAATAAAATACAAGGTTGTTGCGGAACAAGATATTACAAAGTAAGTATCTAAACAACCTATGAATTACAAGTGATCTAATCTTTGCTAAATAAACTCTTTTATAAAAAATACTTAAAGTTGTGAAGTATGACTGTTTAGATCGAGAGTAATTGAGCAAAGGTCTAGAACGCTGACAAGGTATGACTGTTTCTTCGTAATCAGTGTTCAGACTTGAAAGGTCTAGAACACTGACAAGGACTCCAGTCAGGTGATCTGGTAAGTCTTCCAGTGAGCTCCGCTATTTGTTAGACTTCTTTCTTCAGACTTCAGTCTTCGACTTCAGTGAGAATGTTCTTCAGTGGAAAGATCTTGACTGGAGTGAAGTCCAGTGAACAAATCTGGTGGAATCCAGATTTCTATACAAGTAAGTTGTTCACTGATCTCCACATAATTTCTGGACAAGTCTTCAGAGGGATCCAGTAGTCACGTCTGGAGCGAGTCCAGTAAATCTGGACCTAACAAATTCCGCCTATTTGCTTAGAAATTATGCAAGGATTTTCAAGCTTTTATCTATACAAGTTTGTGCTTGAAAAATCCTTGAAAAATATGACTAAGTCTAATTTGAATTTCTGGAGAGCCACTTTATAGATCATTAGTGTTCCTAGTTTGTACATTTTAATTTATAGACTTAATCTGGATAAGTACTTGTGAAAAAGTAGGAATTGCAACTTATATTTACAGACATCAACTGGAGGAAAGTTACAATTTTATCAACATAAAATAAATACAAGTACAATATCAGAGTCAGGCCTTTTTCTTTTCAGCAAGCCCAACTGGCTCTTCAGTAGCCTTCCTCTTTACACCTGGAGATGAAGACGTAGTTAGAGAAGTCCTTAAGCCCAGTTCCATCTCCATCAATTCCTTCCTCATCCATTCCTTGCCAATCCTCTTCATAAAGTATTTAACATCCTGGGAGACATCTTTACCCCTGAATGAAAGACCAATCTCTCTTAATTCTGACCACCCAAAAGCCCTGATTGAAGTGTCTTTTCTTTCATCAGTAAAGTTCCCTTCTCTGAAGAATTTGACATGGAACTTAGAGAAGTTGTCATGATTTTCTGCCAGATGGATCTCAGCACCCAGTATTGACCAGACATCAGCTCTAAATTGTGACAAATGTTCATACTTTTCCTTTGTCTGAGCCCTTTTCATCATTTCATCCACTTCCTTGGAGACCTTTCTCTGTTCAACAACTTGTTGAAATTTTTCTTTATTGATTCTTTCAGTTGTGTTCAAGGGAATGAAGGTGCTAAGATCAGCATCTCTGGCAGCTTTGGATTTTCTGGTTGGTGCCTTGGGCAAACCCTTAATCTTTTTCTTATATTCATGCTCCAGAGCAGTTGCATTACTCCTTACTTGTTGCTGGAGATTTTTTAATTCTTCTCTTCTCTGAGCAATAAGATCCAATATGCTCACACCATAAATTTCAGAATCATATACTTGTTCATCCTGAGCATACATGGATAGAATATAGACGTCATCCAATGCATCCAGACACTTCTTCAGCCTGGGATCATCCTTCATCTTTTTGTAAACTTCAATTTATACGCCTAACCTGCCAGCGTTGTAAGAATCCAGAGTCCCATGCCTGGCCATATCTAACTGGTAGGCAATCAAGTCATCTTTTAAGTTCTTCTTGAAAATTTCAATTAAGATGCACTCTTGCTCCAGTCTCTTTGCCTTGGCCTCATCAGCAGACACATATTCCTCTTCTGCTTCATCTGTTTGTTCCCCAGACACCACTTTCTTTCTTTTGAGACTTTTCATTGTGGTAGGGATGTCTGTGAACTCTTCAAATACCGGCTCACTGGCATCAGTACCAGCAGCCTCTTCATCAACTTGTCCACTGGCTTCAGTACCAGTGACATCTTATCCAATAACCTTCTTCCAGACTTCGATCTTCTTCTTAAGATCAACAACCTTCTCTGTACCAGAACCAGAACCTTCCCCCTTGGAAGCATCTCCAGATTGAAGATGATTCCACACCTGATCCAGCTTATGTCTGTCAGCAGAGTCAAATGTTCGACCAGACACTGGAGCAATGTTGTTCACAGTTTTCCTCAACTGCATCACTTCCTTTTTAATTATTTCAAGATCTTGAGGAAAGTGGCGAGGCAACTGGGCGTCGATCATCTTCATTACTTCAAGCAGCAACCCATCACGAAGATTTCTAAGGAGAGTTTTAGACACCTCCTCAGTGATTTCTTTCAACATATCTCCCCTGAACTTTCTAACAACTTCATCACTGAGGGTGATGACCACTGAGTTTTTCTCCAGGGTGGCCTGCTCTCCAGAGAGCTTATTCTGGTGGTCAAATTCTGAACATCACCAGTCAGACTTGCCAGAGGTTGAGCAACTTCAGTTTGAATGGCAGTCTGAACAGTTCTCACCACATCCCTTTTGATTCCCTGGACTGCAATTTGTATTGATTCAGAATTTCTATTTGTTGCCACGACAAGTTCATCCAGCTTCTCAAAGACTATCTTCTCATTTCCAGCAAATATGTTCATTTCTGATTTAAGATTATTGGAAATTAAAGTTTTGAAGTCAGAAATAACCTGAGAAGAAGCCTGAAGTGATCTCTCCAGGTCCGCCACCTTATCAAAAAGACCTTGGACCTCGGTTGAAGAAGAAGAGGAGAGACCACTGGAAGGATTGTTGATTCTGGTAATTGATGATACTGGCATCACCCTTGTGATATTTTCAATTGGTTGGGTGACTGCCAGTGGTTCAGAATGATGAATTTCTGGTGCAGAAGGTGATTCAAAAGTTGTAGTTGGTGTTTGTTCTAGAAGAGGTGTTGGTGTGTTTTCTGGAGGTGAAGGAGGCATATCAGATAGAATTGACTGGGAGACAGAGTGGATGGTGTGATCAATATCCTCTGACGGTTCCACCAGCCTGGTCCTCTACTTGTACATTCTCCACCCCAACATTCAAATCAATCTGAGCCACCTGCTCCAGATTATCTCCTTCAATCTGCCTAACTTGTTCCCCCTCAACCTCTTCAACTATTAGGGACCCATCAGCAGCCATGATGTCCCTACTTTTAGCAGTTGCTACTGGTATGACAAGAGGTGATCTAGACCCTCTTTCTTCTTCACCACTTCCTTCTACTTGTACTGGGGAAGTGGTTGCGGGGGCTGTTTCCTGACCAATTTCTCCAGAATCTTGATCAGATGATTCTAGAAGGGATGATACTAGAACTCCGTCTCTCCTAAGACGACGAGTTCTATTCCTTGGCCTGGTGGGATTAGGTGGAATTTCAACAATATTCTCACCAGGCTGCTGAAGATCTGGGACGATCTGGGAAATAGGTTGCACCCTTTCAGCAGTAACATCATCAGCAATTTCCTCATTGCTATGAGGCTCACCAGCAATCTCCTCATCAGGTGATGATGCAATTGCATCTTCTTGAATTCTGAATTGATAAAGCATCACCGATGGAATGTCGACCTCAGTAGGAGATGAGGTCAACTGGTTGAGGTCCCTCAGATATTCACACATTGAAAAATGAGTTGTATTTACAGAGTACTCATTCTTCAAGGCCCTTCTAAATATGATGGATAGAAATTGAATAAATGGAATGAAGGCTTTCCTGCTCTTGACCCTCAATCTGTCCAGCAGATCATTAAAGAAGATCTGGGCAAAGTCCACCCTGTACCCATGCCATAAGCCGTAAGCAATCTGGAACTGTGTCTGGTTTATCTGATCTAAACCTCCAGAACTGCCACCCAAACACTCAACAAGGTGAGTGAAGAAATATCTCCATGAATCTGTCAACATGCTCATATATATACAGTGCCCTTCGTAAGCAGCTGACCATTCTCGTCCACTATTTCTGTGTGCCCCATCAACCTGCACACCTCCCTGGTATTGATTCCAGATGGAATCTCAACAGGCATTTCATTCTCATCGAAGTAATTCATCCTCAGGGTATCTCTGAGGGAATCAACAGTAATGGTGAAGTGTTTGGTGCCTTGTTTTAATGTGTAGTGGATGGATTCATCACTTTTCACATACACTGCTGTATACCAGAATTCACAAAGATAGTCGTGATACATTTTGCCCGGATTTAGGGTTAGGGCACCATAGAGTGGACTACTCAAGAAGAAGGTGTTCAACCTTCCATTGATAGAAGTTGTAGAGTGATTTGTTGAGAGTTTGGCCATCCAGTTATTCATGTTTATGCGGATGGCATCAGCAGAAAGAGATATATGGTTTGTCTTCTTGACATTTTCAGCAGGAGTATAATTTATGGCTAGAAGATTTTTAGGAGATGGTTTAGGAGCCATTTGAGATATATGAAAATGAAAGTGAAAGAATTTAAGATTGAAAAACAGAAATTTAATAAGAGAGATGATGATGATTAGAGAGTAAATGAAGAAGGAAATAAATGAAAGAATTTGAAGATATGGGAGTAAATGATTTTCGAGATGAAATTGAAAGTGAAGGTAAATGTGGGTATTTATAGAGGAAAGAGAAAATGGAATTCAAAACGGTAAGTTTGAAAAAGTTCAAAACAGTTTTGATCGGTTTTGACATCCGCATTTAATGTTTTCCATCACACATAAATGTATGACGGTTGACAGCCCATAAAAATTACCAACTTGCACTTTTTGTCTTCCCAAGGTAACAAAACCATCATTTAAATTGAGAAAGTCATGCCACGTAAGGTAAACAGTAACTGTCTAGATGAAAAATTTGTAAGGTTGGCATGCACTATCCTTAAGTATTAAAAAGAAATGATTTGACACACAAAGACTCATTTTAATGCATCTGGAGGTTGACTGGACACTCCAGTTTCACTGGTGGATTAGGCCAGTAGAACATGCATTAATGGTACACTGGAGGGACACTCTAGTAAGTACCAAATTTGACCTTTCTGGTAATCCTCAAACACGCACATCAACTAATATAAACAAATGAGAGGGACACATTTACAAAGCAACAAAAGTCACTTAAAACACGCACATCAACTTATCCAGTATTAATGAGAGGGACACATTTACAAGGTACTAGAAACATTTGTTGGATTAGGGATTCGCTGAGGAACTCAGCGAGCTCACTTATCTGCAAGCATATTCGATCTTCAAAGTCTAAAGGATATGTTCAATGACTCACCGTCCAGTATTTGTTAGTCAAATATGAGCGGGAATTTGAAGATTAGAAGAATGGTCCCAAGGACACGTGTTGAAAGATCAAGATGAAGACATGTGACCTTGTACTACTTCGTGGCAGTGAAGTTTCTCTTTCATACCGTTTTTGGAAACAAACAAGATGAAGGAAAGAGGCTTCTGCAGATCTGAATGATCCACCAATAGATAGTTGACAACCTTTATGTGTCAACATCTACTAGAGTAGTCATGTGATTCCTTATCTGCCTATAAAAGGAATCACTTGACCTAGCCACCAATGGTGTTGGTGTGTTCCACTGTTTTTACTTTATTCTCTCTAAGTAAATTTGTTAAGTTTTTGTGTGTTCAAAAACTTAACATATATTTTCTGTTTATTATTTATTATTGTTGTAAAACAACCATCCATGTTTTCATCGTTTAGTTTAATATACATATAACTAAACAAAGTTCTTTACTTCTCATCTCTATTCTTGTTATTTCGTATTTACTTTACGAGTTAGTTAATTAAAACACAAGCAGTGCATTCTAGGACCATCAAGTGGTATCAGAGCCTCCGTTCCTAAATTATTGGAACAAGATCTGTTTGCCTCTTGTGTTTACATTATTTTCTTTCTTTTCTTTACATTTAAATCTAAATTTTTTTTCTTTTCTGTTCTAAAAGATGTCGTCTGTACCCACTCTTGTTAACACACGTGCCTTTGGTTACGTTTCTATTCCTCCAAAATTTGAGCCAAAGGACTTTGGCTCATGGAAGGAACGAATGTTACTACACATAGTGGGTGTAGAACCATACATATGATGCTCCTTACATTCCTACATATGTTCAAAGGACACCAGGTGCAACACCTGATGCTCCTGAAATTGTAACAGATCTAGTCAATCTTGACTCTAGATTGAAAAACATGATCATCACCACCCTTCCCACTGAGGTGATGAAACTAGTCATTAAATTCCCCACTTCAAAAGAAGTCTGGGAAAGACTAGTAAGCACTTATGAAGGGTCAGCTGACTTGATTAAATCCAAGAAAATTGACCTCAAACGTGCTTATGAAATTTTTTTTTCTCTTCCTGATGAAAGTCTCGAGAGCACATATACCCGATTTAAAGGGTTGCTCAATGACATGACAAACATTGGCATTACCCATGACAATTTTGAGGTATGCCATAAGTTCATCGATTCTCTTCCTCTAAAATGGCAGAATCTTAGACAAATCCTCCGTACCACCAAAAAGGTTCAAGAACTGGATCTTGAGGAGTTGTTTGGCACTCTTCAATTTGAAGAGAAGGCCTTGGCTCAAAACATTAGAGCCTCTGCTGAATCTAGGAGACATGCTGGCTCCTCTTCTGCTACCAGCACTTCTACAAACCCCTTATCTGACCCTCTCGCTCTCATCTCTTCTGAGCCCATCTATCCCAATGATGGTGCCAGCACCTCTTATCTTCCAGCATCCTTTCAAGCTCTTGTTGAAGAGCTTGATGCTGAAGAAAAACAGGAAATGTTAAGTGATTTTGTAGAATTTGCCTTAATCGCTGGAAAGAAGTACTCCAGGAAATGGAGCAACCGTAAGTCGGTTGCTCCATATAAGCCTCCTGTGGATAAATCACAGGAGGAATGCTAGAAATGTGGTAGAAAAGGCCACTATCAAAAAGAGTGCAGGGTTTCTATCCCAACTCCTGCTGCTCCAAAATTTAACTCATCTAAAACTGCTTATGAATACAGGAACAAGTATTATCAGCTCAAAGCCAAAATGGCTGAAACTGAAGAGGCCAAAACACCAGGCAAAGGTCTGGTCGTTGAAGAGCATGACTGGGCTGATTCAAATGACTCTGATGATGAGGAGTATGTTGACGCCATGTGTCTCATGGCTCTGGCTGATAGTGATGCGCTGACAAAAGACCAAGTCTCAACAAGTCAGTGGGTCAACGTCACTGCCAAAAAGGTACATACTCTTCTTTCATCTGCTGATGAGGACAAAAAGGTACTCTCCTTGTCATGTGATCTTCAGTTCATAGAGACTCTGCGTGCTGAAGCTCACTCAAAACTCCTTTCAGTAAGTTCTGAATTGAGTGAAAAATCTGATAAACTCAACAGACTGAAGAATGTTCATGTTGAACTTCAGTCACATGAGTTGCTGACTCAAAAACTTCAGCTTGAAAATGAAAAACTCAAGCTTGAAGTTCTCAACCTCAAGAAGATTGTGACCTCCTGGTCAAAAGCTTCTAAGTTTCATCATCAATGTCTTAATGAACAAGTCCCTGCACAAGTTCAGGCAGTAATAAGTGGAGATTTTGAATCTGCTGCCTGTATCGCTGACATGTTTAAAGATGATGTGAAACCGGAAATCACAATTCCTCCTTCTGATATCTGTTGATGCATGTTGATGTGACAACGGCAACTTAGATTTGATATGTTGTTTAGATTGAGACATTATGTTAATTTAGGTCGTATCTATATATGTAATTGATAGATTATGGACTTTATGTTATGGTAATGATCGATTACATGTTTTGGTGTTATATATATGTGTGTTATGTATGATGTTTGTTGTGTAATATACAAGTACAAACATAATATGTGTTAGGATTCCTTAAGATGAAATACTTAGGAATATAACTAAGTCTTGTATCTAACGAAGATAAGGTATATCTTCGTTAGAGGCAAACGAAGATAAACTTCGTTTGGTACAAACGAAGATTAACTTCGTTACATGGGCTGGGCAGCTAAGTTCGTAAGAACAAAGCCCAGCAAGCCCAGTTCGACTCAAAACATATATATACGAATGAATACTCTAAAATAAGTATTACGTTCGACATACAAGTACACCAGACACCTAAGTTCGTTCTATATCTTATAGAAACGAAGATAGCATAATACGGCTGATTATTTACTTGATAATTAGTGATATACCAGTTTACTAATCAAACTAGTTATCTCATGAGGATTCCGCACTCACGACATAATCAAAGACGATCTCGAGAGCGATCTATAGCTATCGAGGGACTCACAAGTGGTATCAGAGCCAATCGATTTCTTATCGAAGGTTCGAGATCGTTTTGTTTCATTCTTTTCTCTGAAAATCAACCTCCCGATACCCTTACTGTCGCTAACTTCGTTTTCTCAAACGAATTTAGCAAACGAACTTAACCTCATCTTCGTTTCGAGTTCTTCCAACGTTTTTAGCTTTATTTTCGTTAAGTTCCTTCCAACGAATTTCAAGTTATCTTCGTTACTCTCACCTTACGGATTTTGCTTTATCTTCGTTTCTTTCCTTCAAACGAAGATAATTCTATCTTCGTTTCCTTCCTGCAAACGAAGTTAATCCTATCTTCGTTTCTCTCATTCAAACGAATTTAAGATCTATCTTCGTTCAGTGCAGAAATTTACGAAATGGCTTCCTCGTCAACCAACACTGATGTTGCTCAATACCTGAATTCTCTTGTCTATCATGATCATCTTGTTGGACGTACTAATTCTCCACCGAAGTTAGTTTCATTGGCTGACTTTTGGGCATGGAGAGGTCGATTTGAAGATTATATTCAACGGGAAGATTTGAACATGTGGATTATGATCACTGAAGGATATGAATGGCCAACTCTTACTGTAAACGGTGTTACAACTAATTACAAGGTAGGAGAGTTAAAAGGTGAAGAAAAATCCTTGTATGCTGTTGAAGTTAAGGCTCTTTCTACTCTTAGGATGTGCATTCCTCAAGAATTAGTGCACTTGTTTCCTAAACAGGAGTACAAGACTTCAAAGCAACTGTTCGATGCTATTGAAGCTCACTGTGAAGGTGATCCATTATTGAAGCAAAATCGAGTTAAGATGCTTAAGAAACAATTTGATTGCTTTAATGCTACCAAGAACGAACTAGTTGAGGATCTTATCTTGAGATTTCAACATCTTCTTGCTGAGTTAGCCTATTTTGATCTTAAGTATACTCCTACTGAGATAGTGGATAAATTCTTGGATGGTCTGCCGAAAGCTTATAAAGAATTTCGTCATGGATTGCAAGAAAGAGCTGATTATGCATCTCTTCGTATAGATGGTGTTATATCCACATTAAGAAACAGAGAAATGAAGGATAAGGCAAAGGATCTCCAAGACAACTTCACACAAGATCCATCTCTTTATCATGCCACTATGAAGAATCCTACAGCTGATATTAATGCATTCTTTTCTGGGGTTGGTTCTTCTGGCACGAAAGAGGGTCCTAATTGTGTTATGGATGGAGATGATTCTGCAGGTTTCATGGCTTCTGATGCTGGTTTCAAGGCTCGAAAGACAAATGAGAATGCCAAGCCTGGAAATATGTCGTTTGGTAACATTTCATCTACTTCTGCTGGTTACAAGTCTATGCCTATGGATATGAAATCTGCTGAGGGAAGGATGAATGTCTTTGCCGCAATGTGTGCTGCACATGAAGCTTTTGTTGCTGGGAGGATCACGGATCCAGCACTCATTGATGAAGATTATGACCAAATAGATCCAGATGATGTTGAAGAAATGGATCTGAAATGGAATTTGGCGATGATCACCAGGAGAGTGCAAAGGTTTATGCAGCGAACAGGTCGACAGCTTATTGGGGGTACTCAGGGCTTTGACAAGTCAAAGGTTAAGTGCTATAATTGCGATGGCTTTGGACATTTTGCCAAAGAATGTCAACGACCAAAGAGAGATGTCAACATTACCCCTACCCGTCAAGATAGAGGTGGTAATCGTCCTTTTAATCAGAATGCAAGTAGAGCTTTCTTGTTGACTGAAGATACTACTGGAAATAGCAATGACAAGGCTATCGTAGCTGCTCAACCTGATGGTTCTTATGTCTGGAATCTTCCACAGGATGAGACTAATAATGCTTATTTGGCCGAAATAGTTGATGATATGGCTCAAATAGCAGATTCTGTTGAGGATTTCTTGGACACCTCAGTTTACCACAGTGATGAGCATCTGTATGAAAATGCTCAAAGCTCGAACTTGGAATCTTCTACTCAGGTATATGACACTGATTCTGAGTCGGATGAAGAGGTTGAGGTTGCTGATACGAAAGATTCTGGAGAGGTGAACGCTGCTGAGAACAAAGACGATTCTGCTACTGAAAAGGTTGAAAAGACGATTGAAGAGCAGATGAAGGAGTATGAAATTCCAGCAGGCATGAGTGTGGATGACTTTGTCGCGTACATGGCAGACTGCAAAGAAGCAGATCAACAGGTATCTTATTCTCTTCGTACTATTGTTCATGTTTGCAAAATTGTTAATCGAATGTTTGATGAAATTGAACAAAAGAATGAACGAATTAAGCATTTAGAATCTGTTGTTAATGCTGCTCATGAAGAAAGAGATAAATTGATTAAAAAAGATTTAACTGTCACTGATAGAGAAAAATTTTTAAAGGATAGGATTAAATCTTTAGAGTCTGACATTAATGCTATGAAAGACAAAGTTAAACATGTTGTGGCTGTAGAAAGAGTAGGTGGTGAAGCTTATGCATTATTAGCTAAAAAGTGTGCTACTATTGAGAAAGAACTGGCTGATGCTAGAATAGAAATAGTGGACTTACAAGCTAAGGTTGATTCAGCTAGACATGATGAGCTTTTGATGCATATGCAAAAATTTGGGGACTCTCCATCTAAGAGTTCTGACTCTGCTAAGGTTTCTTACAATAGCATGCCTCCTCCTTTCAACAATAATTATACTCCTGTAGAACCTAATATCCCGGAAGTCCTACTTCAACCTAGTGTTGATGTTGGTAAATCTCAAGACTCGTCTCCTAAGCCTACTTTGACTGAGGAGACAGCAGCATCTAAAGGAGTTTCTTCTCAACCTACCAAGGAAGAGAAATTGAAAGGTGTCGTCCTAGATTCGTCCACTTCTTATGGTCAAAAAGACAGTATTACTCACTTTACACTTCGTAAGAGTAGTAGGGTCTACACTGAGTTAGAATTTCCGTTATCATCAATTGACCCTAAGAGGATTGATAAAGTCTGGGATGTTGATATTAAGGATATGAAGCGATTAAGTCAGTTGCGTCAAACTCCTTTACCTAAGCAGTCTAGGGATAGTCAATCTGAAGATGAATTAGTTGTTAATGTCGAAGCAACTAAGGCTTTGAAGCATATCTTAATGCCTGCTCGAAAGAAGTCCCCAAGTAAGTCTAGGATATCACCGACCAAACGAGACCATAAGGATCCTAGTAAAACAAGTAAATCAGTGGACAATAGTGAATCTGTAAGTACCAATAATAAGGTAGATACAAAGAAAAAAACTAAGGTCCTCTCTTGCTTTGCTTGTCATGAAAAAGGTCATGTTTACAGTGTATGTCCTAATCGACCTCGGAGATTGGGTTCTCCTTCAAAGGTTTCCACCTCGGAAGGAAAAAGGGGGTTGGGTAATGATAAACAGGTTTATAAGGCTAAAGAAGTTCAATCTTCCACAAAACCGTTTACTATACCTCAACGACGTGAATCTCCACCAAAAGGTTCTTCTCCTATGGGACAAAGATTCACTACCCTCAGTGGGAGTTCGAGTCGGTCACAAACATCTCCAAGTCGTAATTCAATTTATAACCGACTTCACTCGAGTGTTAGACCCTCTTTTGGCCTTCATTCCCCAAGACCTTCTCCAACGAGCGGTCAGACGTCTTCTCCAGTGAGAAGACAAGTTGAGAATCAAGTCACACCCACGGCTTCTAGCAATGGATATTGGACTGAACTGATTCTCAAGGATGAGAAGGGACGACCCAAACCTATGAAGGTTTGGGTCCCCAATGATAACTAATATTTCTCATTTTATGTGCAGGGAGTTCCTAGGAAACCTATTCATTTGTGGTACCTTGACAGTGGATGCTCCAGGCACATGACAGGGGACAAGAAGCTCTTGTCCAATTATACTGGTATAAATGGGTCATATGTTAGTTTTGCTGGTTCCAAGGGCGGCAACATCACCGGTCAAGGAGATGTCGTCAATGGACAACTAACTCTAGAAAGAGTTAACTATGTGGAACAACTTACTCACAATCTAATGAGTGTCTCACAGATCTGTGATAAGGGCAACAATGTTCATTTTACAGAAAAGGAGGCATACATCTTGAAGCCGGGTTTTGTTATTCCAGAAGAATGGATTATGCTCAAAGCTCCTAGGAAGAGAGACATCTATGGTTTAATTTTAGGTGTTGATAATCCAAAGGAGCCCCTTTGTTTGTTGAGCAAGGCAAATGAGTCTGAATCTCTCCTATGGCATCGTAGAATGGGACATATCAACTTTCGGAAGATGAATGAACTTATCAGTCTTGGGTTAGTTGATGGTGTGCCTGTTAAGAAGTTTGGGATGGAAGATAAGTGTGTACCGTGTTTGAAAGGGAAGCAACATAAGAATCCGCATAAATCCAAAGTACTCAACTCTATTTCCAAACCATTCGAATTACTTCATATGGATCTCTTTGGTCCTGTGAACAAACGAAGCATTGGAGGGATGTCTTACTGTTTAGTGATCACTGATGATTACTCGAGGTACTCATGGGTATTTTTTCTGAAGACCAAGGATGAGACTGCCGAACGATTTATGGATTTTGTCAAGCAAGTTGAAAATGTCCATGGAGTCAAAGTTAAGAGAATCAGGAGTGACAATGGTACTGAGTTCAAGAATAATACTATTACTGTATTTTGCTTGACCAAAGGAATTCAACATCAGTACAGTGCACCATATGAGCCACAACAGAATGGAGTGGCTGAACGGAAGAACAGGACGTTAATTGAGACAGCCAGGACGATGCTTGCTGATTCAGGGCTTCCTATTACTTTCTGGGGAGAGGCAGTGAATACAGCTTGTCACATTCTGAATCGGGTTTTGACAGTTAAACGGTTTAAGAAGACTAGTTATGAACTATTGCACAACAAAAAGCCCAATTTACAGAATGTTGAGCCTTTCGGTGTTCCGTGCACTTTTCTTAAAACTCTTCCTCAAGGGAAATTTGAACCTAAATCTGAGGAGGGTTTCTTTTGGGCTATGTTCCAAGTACACCGATTAGGCGAGTGTACAATCAGAAGACTGGCAAAGTAGATCTTGGTACAAATGTCGTAATTGTCAGTCACAAACCTGCTGTACACCTTGGTCCTGCTAATCATTTTGATTATGACGGTGTCTTCACTTCTTTTCGTGGTCCTGTTTCTTTTGCAGGTGTTCCAACAGTGGAGGATGTCGTTACTCTTCATGATCCTTTGGATGGTGGACCGGTTTCTGGTTCTTCTTCTGGTTCCTCACCAATAGTTGAGCCTACCTCTGAATCTGGAGAATCTAGTGGGACAAAAGTAGCAGATTCAACCTTAGAGCCTGCTCCTATAGTTCCTACTGATCCTTTGCATGTACCTCTACCTGATTCTCCTTTCTATGATACTGATGACACGGAAGGTGAAACTCAGGAGGAGCCTAACACTCCAGATTACAAAACTCCAGAGCAACATGTGCAGACGAATTTGGGAGATGATCTTTCTGTCGATAAGGTTCCTCAAACCAGAGTCCACAAGGATCATCCAGTCAAGCAAATCATTGGTGATGCTTCTGCCTCTGTTCGCACGAGGAATCAATCTAAGAAACCGTCGTGTATGTTTGCTGAAGTTAAGGATACTGGGGCAATTACTTGGTACTTGTATTACTGCTTTATCTCTCAGGTTGAGCCTAAGAATGTTGGAATGGCTCTTAAGGAACCGTCATGGGTTGAGGCGATGCAAGAAGAATTGGCTCAGTTTCGGAAGCTTGAGGTATGGAAGTTAGTTGACTTACCTCCGGGTGAATCTCCTTTAACAACGCGTTGGTTTTTCGTTGTAAACGCGATGACAGAGGTGTAGTCACTCGAAATAAGGCTCGATTGGTGGTTAGAGGATTTGAGCAACAAGAAGGTTTTGATTACGATGAGACATTTGCACCTGTAGCTAGACTTGAAGCTATTCGATTATTTCTGGCATATGCTAGTTATAAGGGTATTAAGGTGTATCAGCTTGATGTAAAGAGTGCCTTCTTGTATGGTGATATTAAAGAAGAAGTGTATGTCGAACAACCTGCCGGGTTTGAGGATCCAGACTTTCCTAATAAAGTATATCGTCTCGATAAGGCTTTATATGGTTTACATCAGGCTCCTCGATCGTGGTATGAAAAATTGTCAACACATTTGAAGGAAAGTGGTTTTACCAGAGGTTCTATAGACAGCACGTTGTTTATTAAATGGAAAGGGAAGGACTACTTGCTTGTACAGTTCTATGTCGATGACATCATTTTTGGTTCATCTGATGACAAAATGTGCAAGGAATTTGAACAGAGCATGAAGGCTAAGTTTGAGATGAGTGCTATGGGGGAATTAACCTTCTTCCTTGGACTACAGGTGGATCAACTGAAAGATGGTTTCTTTATACATCAGACCAAGTATGTTAAAGATTTGCTTACTCGGTTTCGCATGTCTGATGCTAAGGATGCTGTTACTCCCATTAAGACTAATCATGGGTTGTGTCCTGATAAGCCTAATGATCCATCTGTCGATGCCACTCAATATCGAGCTATCATTGGATCCTTGATGTATCTGACAGCCTCACGTCCAGATATTACCTTTGCTGTTTCTATGTGTGCTAGATATCAGGCTAATCCGAAAGAGTCTCACTTGAAAGCTGCAAAAAGAATCCTTCGTTATGTGAAAGCCAAGCCTCGTCTAGGTCTTTGGTATCCCATGTATGGTTCTTTTGACTTTGTAGCTTATACTGATTCGGATTATGGTGGTGACAACTCGGATAGGAAATCAACGTCAGGTGGATGTCAGCTTTTAGGGGGGAGAATTGTATCGTGGCAGTGCAAAAAGCAGACATCTGTTGCACAGTCATCCTGTGAAGCAGAGTACATTGCTGCTGGATATTGCTGTTCTCAGGTGCTTTGGATACAGCAACAACTGCGCGATTATGGTATGAATATCTCTAATACTCCTATTTGTATTGATAATAAGTCTGCCATAGATATTACCAAGAATCCGAAAAACTTTAAAGTCACCAAGCACATAGATATAAAGTATCATTTCATACGTGACTGTTTTGAGAAAAAGCTTATTCATTTAGAAAAGGTTATTACTGATGATAATCTTGCTGATTTATACACTAAAGCTTTTGATGGACCTCGTCTTGAGTTGTTATTTCAACTCAATGCTATGAAGAATGCCGAGTAGTTTCTCTCAAAGAACTTAAATGTATTTTTCGTGTCTTTGTAGTATAAGTTGTACATAGATAGTGTCATAAAAATACAAAAAGAGTTGTCTTAGTATAAGTTTGTATATATCTAGTGTCAAGAAAAAAAAATAAAATAAAATAAATAAATAAATAAATATGAATAAAGTAAGGTTACTGCGCTAAATGAGTAGAAGTGACGATACTTTAGCTTTTAAGCCTGCTTAATCGTAATATAACTGCTTAGTTCAGTGATTACAATTTGGGATATATCGGTAGACACAAAGTACCAAGGTTTCCTTCAATCTGAACTTAAATTGTATAATGTTCTTGTGGGAAACGTATTCAGATATATGGCTGAGATTGCTTGCTTTTCAGTAATGAATTGATCTAGTCCTTAAATTTTGTGAAAGATCTAGCATTACTATAAGATTTGTTCAATGAATAGGCACGAACCTCTACCAATCATGAACATAAAAGTAAATGTGATATTGTTATGCAAATCAATTATATGCAAATTAAGGGGCTAATGTGGTCTTTGAGATTCGGACAAGTATGTCCTCGGGGTATCTTTGTATACCTAGCCTACCTAAAGCTTCCAACTTGGGATAGGTTGTCAGAAAGTTCGCTACATGGATCTCATAGAAAATCACGGGTTCCTTATAAATCATGAAATGCAGAAGCATATATGTGAAATCACAAAGTAATTCAATTCAGTTATCCACAAAGTGTCTCATGATTGGTTAAGGATGTTCTTGAATATATTGAATATTTTTTATCTTAGTGCTTGTATCGATTACGAAAGTATATCTGAATGTGGGTTACATAAGTTCGCAAACTATTCAAATGGCATATTAGGCTACTCGGTTACATGGTGACTGTCCTTGGCCAGGGTATGTCGAAAGTGTCATAACTCAATGGAAACTGGATGTACCGAGTGTTTAAGAGGACAAACATACCGGTAATCGCTGTTGGGTCACGGTTCAGAACTTATAATAAGAGAATTATTTCTCACTCGCAGGCTTATGTAACATGCTATACTGATCTAATCAGCAGTAATCATGCTTAATGTGAATAATGTATAAAGTCTAGTTAATTAGAATTTAGATTAGTTTATTATTCTGCAATTTTTATTCTGTGTTATTTTTCTTTTTAATTGAGTCAAAATAGTATTTTTATAAGTTCTTATTGCACGAGAGATCCTATTCAAATTCTGAGTATATTTTTGCTGAATTCCTTCATGTGAATTTTTAATGAGGTTGTGTAGACTGTTCACAAAGAAGATTTTTAATATGGACATTAATTTGTTTAAAGTTTAGAAAAAGATCTTTTCAAGTGTAATGTGAAATGTCAAAGTCATTTGAAATCTCATGATTTTCACTTGTCACCAAATTATTAATCGGTTTGTTTAAATTTGTGTGGTGACATTTTAGGGTTTGACAAGAAATGACCTCCCTTGATCTTTTGTTAGATTTTTAGTTATTTCATATTTGTTAACCCTGATTGAGTATGATTGTAACTTGAATTTTCTGCATTATACTGTTTTGTTCTCAATGCGTTGATGAGTTCTGTGGTAAGTGTGCAGTGTTCAGGTTAAGAAGATAACGTTGGAATGCTGACTTCTGTTACTGCATTGTTATTTACATGGATGATATCATTACGATAAGATCCTTGGTGTGTAGTGATAATATTTGTGATGCAGATTAGAGCATGTGAAGGATGAATACATGAACTGGTTTTTGGAATGGTTATTTATTTATGATTCATGTATTTAATGAAAATAATTAAATTTGATATTAGTTTCCTTTGAATTTCATGCTGTGATTTATGACATACTTTTGGAAACTTTACTAAGTTCTTCAGTGAATTTTTGTTGGATAGTTCATTGTTTGTTAAGTGTTTCAAGATGGTTTGCTGTCATGCATATCTATGATCCAAGGAAGTTCTCGGTGTCATAATCATATTGGTAATGAGGTTCATATTTAAATTGATTATTTTCAGGATAGCGTTTAAACCATGGGTTTTCATTCAAGATTATAATGTTCGGTTATCTACTTACATTATGATTATGAATTTGGGTGCTAAGCCAGTTTTTAATACAAGGCATGAACAGGTTGCTATCTAACGAGTTTTTGCTATGTACAGATTGTGATAAAGGGTTGTGTTTTGGAAGATTGCTTGGATGAAACTCTGAAATTTTTGCTGAACTACGGAATATTTTAGATTTGTTCTTACGAAGATAACTGCTATCTTCGTTCGACACACTTTTGTTCAAACGAAGTTTATCTTCGTTTGGCTAACTTCGTTTGTGAAGTTATGCCCGACCCATAGTTGGCCCATTGTTAGTTCCATATATAAAGGGGTTTTTCTTCGTTATTTCTTTATCAAACGAAAAATACTCTCATTTTCGAGCAAAACCCTAAAAAACACAAACTTTTTTCTTTTCTCTCACTTTAATTCGTTTTCTTGATTCATTGTCCAAACTGAGATCTAAGTAAGTTTTTAATGTTCTTTTCATTCACGAATATGATTCAGGTTCCATGTATCTTCGATTTGATTTGTGTTGATTATGTTTATAAAATTCTTGTAATCATTCACCTGGTTTGATCAAACGAATTTAGACTTGTGTGAACGAATTTAGACTTTAGTTCAAAACGAATTTAGATGTGTGCACATGGACTTAGATTTTGAATTGAACGAATTTAACTTGGGTAGAAACGAAGTTACTTTTATGCCTTACGAACTTAGACCCAAGTTGATGAGGAACGAATTTAGCTTAACACCCTTAGGTTTATTCAAACGAACTTAGACTTCGTTTATAGGTTACGAACTTAGAAGATAAGTTTTATAACTTACGAACTTGCATGTACAGTTTAGTCTTAACGAACTTAAACTTCGTTAGGTGTTAATTTAGGTTTAATTCTTACGAACTTAAGACCTATTTTCGTTTAGTTATTACTTACGAATTTAGCTTCTATCTTCGTTCTGTCTACTTAACGAATTTATTGGTTATCTTCGTTCAGACTTGTTTTGCGAAATTAAGGATTAGGGTTTTTCACATTAGGGTTTTTCACATTAGGGTTTTTTTTCAAATAAGAGTTTTTCAATTCTGCAATCCATTTATCATGCTTATTTATATTTGTTTCGATATTGTGATTGGTTTTGCAGAAATGGCTCTCGCTCCTCGTCAATTTGTGAAAAAGCACAATCTTGCCCTGAACCTAGATCCAGATCAGCATAATTGCGAACATTTTCATGAAATGTTCAACTACATTGCTCGCTCGCGATTATCTTTTGCTTTTTGTGATTCGCCGAGACTGATTAAGCTGTATATTGATTCTTTCTGGTCCACTGCTCATGAAGTCATGGTTGATGGCCAAAGTTTTGTACGAGCAACTGTTGAAGGCACAACATTTGATTTCAATGCTGAGTCGCTCCGCACTATTTTGCATCTAGGAGCAGAACCAGACGTCGAAGAAGAGGAAGATGTTGAAATGACTTACGAGTTCGAACTCCTTCTTCGCTGCTTTCAGAGAATGGGATTTGTTGGCCAGGTCAAACTTCCTTTTGACAAGAGTGGTTTTCAGATTGCGTCGCAGATGGTTGCTTTGGTATATAATCGCCCTTATCCTTTCTCCCGATATTTTTATCAAGAGTTTGTTGATCAGATTAATGCTAGGGGGAGAAAGCGATTTCTTCTATATCCTCGATTTGTGATGGCTATAGTTAGACATTTTTGTCCAGACTTAGAATATGACCAAGGTCCTCGCTACGTTCTTCATGCTTGGCCTTCGCGTCTTTTTGCTGATCTAGAGGCAAATACGAGTAATGTGGCTAGTCTCCATGATCCACCACTTTTTGGTCACCTGATTAATCCAAACTATCAATCTCGTCTTGAGAATGATATGTTTGTGGATGCTGCTGATGACGATTCTGATTCTGGTTCTTCAGCGAGTTCTGTTGATGGTGTTGAGAGTTCTGGGGATGAGTCTACTGGTTCGGATGTTGGAAATGATGATGATGATGTTGCTAGTTCCGACGGTTCTGCTGCTACAACTGCGACAGACACAGATGATTCTGCTGCTGCTGAACGTCGAACTAAGATGATTCATGATATTGCGGCTGCTTCTGAAAGCGATCATTCGCATCAGTCGTTTGATCAAGCGGGTGTTTTGTTTCATAGAGAACGCAGAAGCAAAGCTTGTCACGCTGTTCCAGCAATTTCAGATTCTGCTAACTCAATTCCTGCTGCTGAGATTGATCCTGATGTTGCAGCTCAACATGATTCTGAATTGAGAGAAATCTTTGAAGATATGGAAGACCCTGTGAACAGAGCAAGTTCGGTTACTCCAGTGAAGAAGCAAGGGAGTATTGATCTTCAATATACCAGAATTAAGCGCCGACGTGTTGTTGAAGCTTCTTCTGTAGCAATGCCTGATCCTCCAAGATCGACTGCTGCTGTTGCTCCTGTTCTTGGTCGTTGTGTTGATCTGTTGGAGACCAGGGTTCGCACTTTGGAGTCTGAACTCACTGAGACTCGCGCTGCCTTAACATTTTTGATCAACTGGGTCAAGAATCAAGGGGGAGAAGTTCCTGAAGAAGTTTGCAGATTGTCAGCGGTTCAACCACGATGTCAGAATGACGATGATGATGCTGATAATGCTGCTGAAAGGAATGTTTCTCGCCCAGTTGAAGATAGAGGAAAGGGTGCAGCGATCGAGGGGGAGACAGGAGGTGATACTTCTCAGCAAGGTGCTTCTGGTTCTGGTGCTGGTCCTTCTGGTGCTCCTCGTGATTCAGGTTTCTAATTTTGTCTATGATAAAGATTGTTAGATATAATGTATAATTGATTGTGTGTAATAAGTTATGACATTTTATGTAATGAAAATGTAATTTATCTTATTTTAATACACGTACATTTCATCTTTATTATAATTATCATGATTATTCTTTTATTCTGGTGTTCATTTTGTGTAAATTTAAATAGATGATCCAGATGATCCAGATTATACAGATTTATTCTTTGATGGTGATGAGCTCGAGGAAGGCGAATTTGTTCCTGAACCAAATCTAGATATATTCAAGAAGCCTTATGGGTTTGACGAAGTATGGGACTCAATTCCTGAAGATTCGTTGATTGATGAGAATAGAGTGCTGGATCAGCAGAGATCAGATGTTAGAGAAAGAATGCTTCAAGTCCCATTCAGCAGCCTAACTCCAGTTCTACATTTTGTTGTGTATGCTAAGAATGGTGATGTGTCGATTCCATCTGAATATGAGATTAATGTGACAAGACCATTCAATTCAAATGATTTTCCAGTTTCTCTCAGAGATGATGATTCATTACATATTGTTGATCGACGTGTTCCCGAGAAAAGAGTAAATGATTGGATAGTACATAGGGAAACGTGGAAACCGAATTTGTATTGGACTCATATCTCAGATAAAGATGCTGCAAAGTACAAGACAATCATCTGGAGTTGGTTTTATGATGATGAATTGAAGTTGTTTGTGCTTAAAAGACCAGAGGGTTGTCAGTACTTAGCATGGTGTGAGAGACATTTCAGAAGTTTGTGTGAAGAAGATTTACATGAGCTTGGAAATAACTGGATTATCAATCCAAGCGATGATGGCTTAGCTGATGTGGTTGGTAAGAATCTCACAAAAGATTTCTGGTTAAGGAAGAATATGAAAGATTCTGATAAACCACAGTTTAAGATCGAGCCAAGATCGAAGAAAAGAGTGGTCAAACCAGATAAAACAGTTGAGTTTGTTCAACATGATATTAAATGCATGATCAAGGTCCCTGGCAAGAAATGGGCACAAGATGTCTTGGACAAGATGGATAATTGGGAAATTGATCGAAATTCTAGTGAAGCCAAGATGTATGTAGATTCAAAGAAGCAGATTTTGTTGAGAAGAGTTTATGATCCGATGCAGCTGGTGAACTTCTCAAGAAATGATCTGAGAAAGCTGTACGATACAGAGTGTTCGTTTTTGCCATTTTGGAAGCATGAAGAAAGTAGATATCGTAAGATACTTCAGCTCTGCTTACATGAAGATATTCATGCAAATAGCAAAAGATTGTTGTTTGATGAATGATCAGATTTTGAAGACTAAGAAATCGAAGGTGCTGCTGTCAAGGGGGAGTTTGTTGATGCATGTTGATGTGACAACAGCAACTTAGATTTGATATGTTGTTTAGATTGAGACATTATGTTAATTTAGGTCGTATCTATATATGTAATTGATAGATTATGGACTTTATGTTATGGTAATGATCGATTACATGTTTTGGTGTTATATATATGTGTGTTATGTATGATGTTTGTTGTGTAATATACAAGTACAAACATAATATGTGTTAGGATTCCTTAAGATGAAATACTTAGGAATATAACTAAGTCTTGTATCTAACGAAGATAAGGTATATCTTCGTTAGAGGCAAACGAAGATAAACTTCGTTTGGTACAAACGAAGATTAACTTCGTTACATGGGCTGGGCAGCTAAGTTCGTAAGAACAAAGCCCAGCAAGCCCAGTTCGACTCAAAACATATATATACGAATGAATACTCTAAAATAAGTATTACGTTCGACATACAAGTACACCAGACACCTAAGTTCGTTCTATATCTTATAGAAACGAAGATAGCATAATACGGTTGATTATTTACTTGATAATTAGCGATATACCAGTTTACTAATCAAACTAGTTATCTCGTGAGGATTCCGCACTCACGACATAATCATAGACGATCTCGAGAGCGATCTATAGCTATCGAGGGACTCACAATATCACTTCTCCTGAGAAAATGAAAAAGTGGTATTTCGTCAAAGGAAATGATTACCACACTGAAATGGACGCTGGATCCTCCACATCTCTCTCCAGCGACCCTTCAAATTCTTCTGAAGCTAAAGCAGCTAGCTCATCCTCGTCTTCAAGTAACATATTTTCCCATTTGCCTATTGTTGGCATGATGCCACATGAAGGCAAAATTCAATATTCTCCAAATGAAACATTTCATGGACACATCTCAAGTGATGGGTACAAGTCCATCACTCCTCAACCCCTTACTTTGAATAAGTCTGAAACGTTCAAAAGAAGTAACGTTGCTGCTCCGTATGACTATAGCACGCCTCAGCGAGCTGATCATACTAAGCAGCAACCTCAGTCTATCTCATCAAATTCTTTTCCTTCTAAAATCTCAAGTGCTGAAATATCTCAGCATGAACGTCTCATGGAGAGACGTGTAAGGTTTGGAGATGTTAGGATTCATAATGAGGGCTCATCTCAAGCGAAACCGGCTGTTCATCAGCGGGCCTCTCATCCTTCTCCACCACGATCCATTCTGAGACACCCAACTCCTCTAAGAAGTAAGGTGCCTCAGTCGGTCAACAGACCAAGCACTCCTCAGCGATGAAACATTCCTCCTCAGCAAATGAGAAGTACAACTCCTCAGCAAAGACACACTTCTTAGCAGTGACTAAGAAGTGTTACTCCTCAGCGAGGAAATGCTTCTCAGCACCAATCAAGGAGTGTAACTCCACAAAGGAGACACTTGCCACATCAGCAAGTGAGATCCTCCACTCCAAATAAAAGACAGTTGTCTTCCCAGCAGTCACAGTCGTCTATTCCTCGTGTGGAATATCTCCCTCATAGGCAAGGGAGGTCTTCCACACCTAATCGATCTTCTAGATCGACCACTCCCAATAAGGTTCCTCAATCCTGCACCTCCTCATATCAAACTGATCTAAAACAAGCTTGGAGTGTGCTAAGAGGGTCACAAATGGCCTCCTCTTCCACTCCTCGTCTAGATGACCCCACTGGCAAATCTCTCTTGGGTCCCCCTCCTCTCTCAAAGAATTCTCACAAACAAAAATCAAAGCCTAAGTCCAAGGCAAAGATTAAGGCTTCAACCTCTTCTGACCCAAAAATTGTTAAACTTGCTCAACAGGTCAATGATTTGTCTTCTCAACTTAAAGAATTCCTTCTTAGCAATCAGCAAAGCAACTCCTCTAACAGGAAATGCTATATATGTGGCATGAGAGGTCACATTGCTACAGATTGCTGTAACTCAAGAGATGCCCCTGAAGTTGTTGTGCAATCAAATGCTCACACTTCAGCCTATGCCTCTCTAATCAACAATGCCTCATCTTCCATGATTAGTAAGAGTCCTCCAAATGAATCTCTCTTCATTGACACTGGGTCCATGGGGACTCATCAATCTAATCTTGCCAACTACATTGCTTCTCAACCATTGAGATTCCTCATTCTCAGAATGTCATCTCCAATTCGTGGGGACGACCTGCAATGCTGGTTGAGTTCAGTGCTCCCAACGTTGTCAGCAACTCAGTAGTGCTTCAAGAAAATGAGAATAACATGATGACCACTGATGAGAATGAAAGAATTCATGTGCTTCCTGACTTAGGAAACCACTTCTCCCTTGAGGAAACTTTCTCTGCTGAGTCTTCCTCTACCTCTGAAGCACCCATCATTACTTCTACTGACATTCCTGTCAGTGAGTCTGAAAATGGACCAAACTAAAATCTTCTGTCTTATCCTTGCAGGGATCACTGGGAAAAGGTGTGTGGTATTTGGACAGTGGATGTTCAAAACACATGACTGGCTCAAAGACCTTGCTGGATAACTATGTAGAGGTTGCTGGCCCTACTGTAGTGTTTGGTGATAATTCTACCGGACAAACTGAAGGTTATGGTCTCCTCTCAAATGGGTTAATCAAATTCTCCAAAGTTGCCTATGTGAATGGATTAAAACACAATCTCATAAGCATAAGTCAACTTTGTGACGCTGACTACAAAGTCATTCTTGATAAACATCAAGGGACTGTTGTAAATATAAACAAGGAAGTCGTACTGGTTGCTCCAAGAAAACGAGATGTATATCTCGTTGACTTCACTCCTATCAAAACTGATAGCGAGACTTGTTTCTTTGCAAAGTCAGCTGCTGAACTGAATTGGTTATGGCACAAGCGTATGTCGCATGTGAATTTCAAAACCATAAATTCACTGGCCAAAAAGAACCTTGTTCGTGGCCTTCCTCCTCTCTCTTTCGAAAAAGATAGGCTCTGTGGTGCTTGTGAAAAAGGCAAATGCCATAGAGCTACTTTCAAAACTAAACAAGCCAACTCTGTTAAGAGTTGTTTTCACCTTCTTCACATGGACCTTTTTGGTCCAGTGAATGTCCAAAGTCTAAAGGGTAGCAGATACACTTTAGTTATTGTGGATGAATATTCACGATATACTTGGACAATTTTCCTTAATTCCAAGAGTGATGCTGCTGATGAAATCATTAAATTCATTATGAAAATGGAAAATCTCAACAGCATAAGGGTTAAAGAACTCAGAAGTGATCATGGCACTGAGTTTAGAAACCACACTCTTGAAACTTTTTGTTCTGATCAAGGGATCTCACAAAACTTCTCTTCCACTAGAACTCCTAAGCAAAATGGTGTTGCTGAAAGGAGAAATAGAACTCTTATAGAGGCAGCACGCACTATGCTCAGTGAGTCCTCTCTTCTCAGTAGGTTTTGGGCTGAAGCAGTTAACACTGCTTGTCACACCCAAAATAGATGTCTTATTGTCAAAAGACATGACAAAACTGCTTATGAGGTTTTAAGAGGAAAGAAACCTCAAATCAAATACTTTCATGTATTTGGATGTCCTGTCTTTATTCTTAATAACAAGGATCATTTAGGGAAATTTGATCCGAAAGCTGATGATGGTTACTTTGTTGGATACTCTTCTATCAGCAAAGCTTTTAGAGTATTCAATACTCATCTTCAAAAAGTGGATGAATCAATTCATGTCACTTTTGATGAAAGCTCTTCTGCTCTTAGAGATATCCAACCATCTTCTACTGAAGAGATCTTCAATGAGTTCATTAACCTTCCTATGGAGGATGCTGACTCATATGTCGATGCTTCTTGCTCGCCTCCTCTTGATCAGCAACTCACTGAGGATGGTTCAGGAGACCCTGAACTAGAGCAAGTTGCTGCTCATATCTATACGATTGAGCCAGTTGAGCCTATCTTAAGGTCAATCCATGCAGCATCAGCCAAACCTAGATCACTGGCTGATGATATGCAAGTTGATGACTCTGCTGATGAAGAGTTTCATGATGCTTCAGCTAACTCTGAGGATATGGAGTTTGCTGACAACTCCAACATAAATGATAACTCAACTGATCATCCTGATACTTAACCCACTGTCACTATTGACCTTTCTTCATATAATCCTCTTCCTTCTGTTCACTTCTCCCCATCTTCTGCTGATACTCAACTTGGTTCTTCAAGTGTTCCTTCACTTAAGTGGACAGCCAGTCATCCTGCTCACCAAATTATTGGTGATCCTCAGCAGGGCATTGTGACTTGATCAGCGACTAGAAACACATGTCTATATGTTAACTTCTTGTCAATGATCACTCCCAAAAATATCGGTGAAGCCATGGCTGATCCCTCTTGGGTTGCTGCCATGCAGGAAGAACTCACTCAATTTCAACGACAGCACGTCTGGTTTTTAGTTCCCTTACCACATGGTAAGGAACCCATTGTTACCAAATGGGTCTATCGAAACAAAATGGACGAAGACGGTGTTGTTGTACGCAACAAGGCTAGGCTGGTTGCACAAGGTTATCTTCAAGAAGAAGGAGTCGACTTTGATGAAACCTTTCCTCCAGTGGCCAGATTAGAAGCTATATGCTTATTTTTGGCACATGCTACTTGTCGAGACTTCAAAGTCTATCAAATGGACGTTAAGAGTGCCTTCCTGAATGGAAAACTCGATGAAGAAGTCTATGTCGAGCAGCCACCTGGTTTTGCGGATCCAGCCAAGCCACATCATGTCTATCGTCTCTACAAGGCCTTATACGGTCTTAAGCAAGCCCCCAGGGCTTGGTACGACACTCTCTCTGAATTTCTACTTTCTAACAACTTTCTGCGAGGATCCATTGATAGCACTCTTTTCATCTTTCGAAAAGGTGCTCATATACTATATGTCCAAATTTATGTTGATGACATTATCTTTGAATCCTCGAGCACTAAACTATGTAAAAAGTTTAGCTCTCTAATGTCATCTCACTTTGAAATGAGTATGATGGGAGAATTAACCTTCTTTCTTGGGTTGCAAATACGTCAGCTCACTAACGGTATTTTTATCAACCAGGAAAAGTATATCCGAGACATGTTGGCCAAGTTTGATATGTCTGAGATTTCTCCAAAACCTACCCCCATGTCTCCTCCCAATAAACTCCATGCAGATCCTGATGGTAAGCATGTGAACCCCACTCACTATCGTGGGATGATTGGCTCGCTAATGTATCTTACAGCGAGTCGCCCTGATATCATGTTTGCTACTTGCTTATGTGCAAGATATCAAGCCTCTCCCAGAGAGTCTCATCTTCTTGCTGTCAAACGCATCTTCAAATATCTGAAGGGCACAATGACCTTAGGTCTTCGGTATCCCAGGGAGTCAAATTTTGATCTTGTTGCTTACTCTGACTCTGACTATGCTGGTTGCATGTTAGATCGTAAGAGTACCAATGGAGGATGTCAACTATTGGGGGGGGAGATTAACTTGTTGGTCTAGTAAGAAACAGCATACAGTGTCCATCTCCACTGCTGAAGCTGAATATGTGTCGGCAGCGAGTTGCTGTGCACAAGTCCTCTGGATGAAACACCAACTCGCTGACTATGACTTAGATTACACCAAAATTCCCATTATGTGTGACAACACAAGTGCGATCGCTATCACACATAATCCTGTTCAACATTCCAAAACCAAACACATAGACATTAGGTATCATTTCATATGTGACCACGTCATGAAATGGGATGTTGAAATTTATTTCATCCCCACTGATGATCAGCTCGCTGACATCTTCAAAAAACCCTTAGATGAGAAGAGATTTAAAGATCTTGTCAGTAGGTTGGGAATGTTGAATGGTGACTCAACTATCTAACTTACATGTCATGTGTAAGCTTAATTGGAGTCAGCAAGTTTAAGTTTGTCTTATTTACAATAAAAGCAAAATAAAGGCAATGGAAAGCCAAAAGTTTCCATCTAGTCCAATAGCAAACGATTATTAGTAAAGACTTATAAAATCCGTTGATCCTTGTTGCTTTGGGAAAAAGCAAAATAAAGGTAACGGAAAGCCAAAAGTTTCCATCTAGTCCAATACCAAACGGTTATTGGTAAAGACTCATAAAATCCATTGATCCCTGTTGCTTTGGGAAAAAGCAAAATAAAGGCAATGGAAAGCCAAAAGTTTCCATCTAGTCCAATATCAAACGGTTATTGGTAAAGACTCATAAAATCCGTTGATCCTTGTTGCTTTGGGAAAAAGCAAAATAAAGGCAATGGAAAGCCAAAAGTTTCCATCTAGTCCAATAGCAAACGGTTATTGGTAAAGACTCCTAAAATCCGTTGAGGGCTGACAGTTTGCCAAAAATTGTATCTCAGCGACCATTTGTGTGTCACATGCTCGCTGATATCTTATTTAAAATGTGTTCTTATCGATACGTTCGCTGAGACATGTTCTATTAAATAAAATAAAACATATTAAATAAAACATAGGACTGGATCTGAAACTCACTATTTCGAATGTAACTATGTTGGCAATGTGGCAGTCTTGTGTGCCACATATTATGCACCTTTACAAAAAGTTACCCACTTGTCTTACTCAAGTACGTCATCTGACCACTTGAGACCATGACTATGCCTCTGTTGGTCTGTATCTGTCAGACGCATACGGCGCATACTCGAGTATTTTGAAAATATCTTCTTTTTTTTTCAAAACGTTACTCACAAAGGGTTTTATAAATATAAATTTATATAGGGTTACAGTTGTTAGACGACTGTAGATGTTGAAAATGAGGAAAGAGAAAAACTCTCTTTTGTCCTTTCATTTCTGACCAATCACATTCCCTCGGCACACCCTATATATACTACTTTATACCCATTCTTCCTTTTTCATGCTTTCTTTCAACTATTCATTCTCTTCAAAATCTCTCAAAAATTCTTAATCTCTCAAAATCATTATCTCTGCTTTCTCTATTCTCTGCATCTTCACAATGTTCTTTCTTTCTAAACTTTAAAATGGCTTCATCCTCTCAAACTCCATCTGCTTCCGCCGCCACTCAAAAGTCTTATCTAAATTCTTCTTCCTTCTCTCCATCTGCCAATGTTGTAAAATCCTCAAAGATCTCTTTCAATGCTTCTGAGATGGTTGTTAAACCTAACAACCATCTCGGCTCGTCTGAAGTACCGAAAGGTACAAAAGGATATAAGCCAATACTCGATTTCATTCATGCTTCCCCTGCCAGTCACTGTATAATGGCAGATCCAGAGAAGATATATGTTCATCTTCTTCGTGAATTCTGGTGGACATGTAACTATGATGAGACCACGCAGTCTATCGTGGGTACTGTTCGAGAAGGAACAAAATCCATTTCTATCACTCCAGCGTCATTACGCCGTACTCTACGCTTCCCACAAGAAGATGAGGAAAATGTGTTTGTGGAAGCGGCTGGAGATGATGAGTGGAAGGCATGGTTGCCTTCCATCGGGTACAATCACAATTTGAGGAACCCTCCAGCCATCCCTAGCAATCCTCTTAAACAAAATCTCCCAGGGATATGGAGGGTTCTATTCACCCATGTGATCAAGTGCATGGGTGGAAACTCTGGGTCATATAATCAGGCGTCCTCTACTTCGATGCCTATTATTCATGCCTTGGCAGAAGGAAGGTTTGTAGATTTTGCCTTGTTGATCTTCAACGATATGAAGAACAAGGTCTCGCTGAACAACAGATCTCACACAGTGCCCTTTGTGAGAATTTTCTCCCTCATCTTCGAAGAGGCGCTGGGTGACGAGTATGATTTACCAAATGCTGCCACGATACAAGTTGCACGGGTTGGCAGCAACATCTATAAGCAACCAGCTGAACACTTGGTTGCTCGCCTCACTCCACATATAAAAGAGGTACTCTTCTCCTTAAACTCTTCTTTATGCCCCAAAAGCAGCGACTGGGAGGTAACACTTCTTACTGATGAAGTGGCTGATACGGTGGTTGCGGACGCCGAAATGCCTTCTGAGGCTGGTTCGCTGATAAACCCCCCAGCGACCTCCAAAGCCTCTAAAAAGACCAAAACTATTCCTAAGGCAGCGTCGCCAACTAAAAATCTACAATCTTCACCCTCCGCTGTCGTCCCAAAACGAAAGCGGAGTGATTCAAAGGGCAAAAAAAAGGTTAGGAAGTCCTCTACGCCGAAGGACGATAGTACCCAAACCACCCCATCAGCAGCCTCCCAACAGGCTGCTGACGAGTTAAACGGGAGCAGGAAGCAGCCACCTCAAATTTCTGTAGGTGAGGTTGGTGAAGATATTGGGTTACCCCAGCCCACTAGAGGTCTTAGTCCAAATCCACCCCAAGTAAATATTCCCTCTTCTCTACAAATACCCTCTGAGTCGTTGACAGCAGCCAGATCACAGGTGATGCTAGAGTCAACAACCTCTACGGCCGATGATACCTTGGTGGAACAACACACTGAGGTTGAGGCACCAGGTTCCCTTTCCCCAACCACTATCAATGTCTCGGAAACTGTTTGTGCAGGGACCGAGACTAACATTTTTGTAGACTTCGATATGGAAGATGAATACGGCAGCGAGTTTGATCCACAAGATTCTCATGCTGAAGTTACACTCGCTGCCACTAAAGAGAGTGAAGAAGAAGTTGTTGTGGGTGAGATGTTTGAAGGTGATATGGGCTTCATAATGATTGGGGAGCATCAAAGAAATGAAGAGATGCCCGAGATGCTTGCTGATATGCCTCCTCCTCCTTCCTACTCCCCAAGGCCCACAGAAAGTTTTGAATCTATGGGGCACTTTGGAGAGTTTGAGACTGTGCTTAATGATGAAGAATTGCAAAGAAGGAAGGATCTGTGCAAGAATCAACGTATTAGACCAGGAGTGTATGTTGAAGTTGAAGAACTGGATGATGAAGTTATAATGGAAGTGCCTCCTATGCATCATCCAGATTTCTTTGGCACTCCTTGCTCCAAGTACCCAGTCTCTCTAAGATCCCTAAGGATGCCAGAGCTTGACGATGAAAGAATATACACCGCAGTGGACTTGACTATGTTGAAACGTATCAATTGCAAGAGCTGCTGAGAAGAATTCAGGTGTGCCAAAGTCAAGGGAATAGGCATGGGTACTTGTATGCGTGGTTGGTTGATCAGGTTGCCCAAGTACATTTAGAAGCGCATACAAATTTTCAATACTTGGTGCATAGCAGTGATAATCTCAATGATGGGCTGGCTGAGCAGAAAGATGTAATTATTCGAATGATTAAGGCTCAGCAGCAACATACTGCATCAAATGAGAGGCTCTTCAAGCAGAATCAAACCCTTCTCAATGCAAGTATGAATCGGGTCAGTGTCTCAAACTCCTCTATCTCTGCCTCGCTGAATAAACTTAAAGAACAAATTGCTAAGTCAGCGACGGAAACCGAAAACACTGCCCTTCTCTCTTCTCTTCAACAACTCTCCCAATCGAATATTCTTTTTACAGCTCAACTCAATCATCTTCAAAACTCCATCAACTCCTTCTCTCGCAATCAACAAAATTTTCTGTCAACTCTCACCACCGAAATTGCCTCTCTCAAATCTTCTTTAAATTTCTCTTCATCGGCTGCTGATAAACTCAGAATAGAGGAATCTATCAGCAGCCAACGCATACTTGAAAAGGAGGTCTCTGACCTTAAATAGATGATGAAAGAAATGATGGGTCTCCTCAAGAATAAGGTGGAAGTAGCAAGTACTCCAGCTACTTCCAAGGGGGAGAAAACTGCAATTAACGAGGAGACCCCAAATGCTGAAAATGTCCCCCTCGCTGCCGAAGATCGTGTACAGGCAGCAAGTGTTGAGGGGGAGCACGCTGAAGAAAGAAGTGCAAAGCCCGCTGAAGTTGCGACAGCGAGGCCAATAAATGTGTCAGCTTTCAAACCAACAGATGAGTTTCATGCTGCCCTTGTAAAGAAGTATGCTGAAAAAGGAAAAGCAGCAGCAGTAACTCAAGGCAAACCACCTAAGGTTCCCATCCCAGCAACTGCACAAAAAGATAAGCTCATGTCCGGAGCTCTTCCCAAGTCTTCTTCAAAAACATCTGTTGAACTCACTCCCACTGAGATAGTCATTCAAGAAGAGCTGAAGAAAAAGAGAATTCAAGAAGAACTATCTCAGAAACTGATAAGTGAGCTGATTGTTAATGAAGAACTTGAAGGTGCTGACGATGAAACCAAAAGGTTAGTTGAGCAGTCTGGTGGTTTGGAAGCTCTCAAGAGGAAAGAGCTTGAATTCTTTGCGAGTAAGGAGAAGAAACTTGAAGAAGCACGCCAAGCCTATCTTACTTCAAGAGAGGTAAGGCAAAGGAAAGAAGAAATCATATGGGTCAAGCCCACTCTTACTCAGCAAGGAATGAATCTTCAAGTTCAGAGGAAAGGTGTGCCCAAGGTATTCACTCTTAAAAATGTCAAATCTGACACCCTTGGGCCCACTGAGTGGATCGAGATCTATAAGCTCATCAAAGACAATAAAACACCGGTCTTTGATCCACTCATAAAGATGGCTGGTGATCGAATCAAGCAGACAAAGAGGATGGAAAAGAAATACAAAGTTGAAGACTCCTTGCTAAGTGCTGCCAGACATCCATACTCTTCTCCCTCTCAACAACCCATAAGCGGTGTCAAGAGGACAGCTTCTGGGCAGGTTACATCCTCACTCCCCACCATGCTTAGAACTTTGTCAAAATCTGACATTGGGGAGGAATCTTCACTCAACCTTCGCATGCCTTCAAGACTACTTTTCGTGGAAGGGTTGTATAGTGAAGACTTGGGAGGATTTTGCTTCACAAATGTTCATGGTCATGAGCTCTTTTTTAGGACCAGTGAACTCTCTGCTGCTCCCTCTGGATTTCTTGTAAAATTAAGGAAATACTGCTCAAGGACTTCAAACAATCCAAGATTCATTCAGCTGATTGATGAAGAGCTGATGAAGTCCGAGAGACAAAAAGACAAGGCATTCATAGAAGCAAAACAAGAATCTGTGTGGGAGTAGTTTTATACTTGTAACTTGTTTACTTTGCTGTACTTGTAACTTGTTTCTTATATATAAAATCAGCATTGTATCAAAAATCCCTTGTCAAATATTTGTTAGTGCAAACCCTCTATTCAGCTAAGTCTCCTCAGCGAATAGGGGGGGATTGTTGGATCAGGGATTCGCTAAGGAACTCAGCGAGTGGCTCATTCAGCGAGCTGTCAGCGAGCTCACTTATCTGCAAGCATATTCGATCTTCAAAGTCTAAAGGATATGTTCAATGACTCACCGTCCAGTATTTGTTAGTCAAATATGAGCGGGAATTTGAAGATTAGAAGAATGGTCCCAAGGACACGTGTTGAAAGATCAAGATGAAGACATGTGACCTTGTACTACTTCGTGGCAGTGAAGTTTCTCTTTCATACCGTTTTTGGAAACAAACAAGATGAAGGAAAGAGGCTTCTGCAGATCTGAATGATCCACCAATAGATAGTTGACAACCTTTATGTGTCAACATCTACTAGAGTAGTCATGTGATTCCTTATCTGCCTATAAAAGGAATCACTTGACCTAGCCACCAATGGTGTTGGTGTGTTCCACTGTTTTTACTTTATTCTCTCTAAGTAAATTTGTTAAGTTTTTGTGTGTTCAAAAACTTAACATATATTTTCTGTTTATTGTTTATTGTTGTTGTAAAACAACCATCCATGTTTTCATCGTTTAGTTTAATATACATATAACTAAACAAAGTTCTTTACTTCTCATCTCTATTCTTGTTATTTCGTATTTACTTTACGAGTTAGTTAATTAAAACACAAGCAGTGCATTCTAGGACCATCAACATTTTTCAGAAAAATTTGTCTAGTGAGAAAATAAATTAATAAATTCCCCCTGAAACTTAGATATATATAAAAAAATATGGTCTGAGTCTTTCCCCCTGGAATAGTGATCCATAAATCTATCAGTACAAAGATAGTACCACAAAGGCGTTCGATAGCTTTAATGGTATAGATTTATAAATCTGGAATCAAAGAACCCTGCCAGGGTCACAAAGGCGTTCATAACAAGGTTCCAGATTAAGGGTTCAACATTCCCAACTCACTGACAAGATTTTGAAAAGTTTTCTCATCCAAAGGTTTTGTAAATATGTCAGCAAGTTGTTTATCAGTGAGAATAAAGTGGATTTCAACATCATTTTTCATTACATGATCGCGAATAAAATGATACCTGACATCAATGTGTTTCGTTTTGGAATGCATGACTGGATTTTTTAAAATAGCAATGGCACTGGTATTGTCACAAAAGATAGGAGTCTTTGAATACTTAATACCATAATCAAGCAACTGGTGCTTCATCCAGAGTATCCGAGCACAACAACTGGCTGCAGACACATATTCTGCTTCAGCAGTGGATTAAGAAACTGAAGTTTGCTTCTTACTGGTCCAGCTCACCAGTTTGCCACCAAGGAAATGACATCCACCAGTAGTGGATTTCCTGTCTATCTTACAACCTGCATGATCTGAATCTAAATAACCCATTAGATCTAAGCCTGAGCCTTTGGGATACCAAAGACCAAAACTGGGAGTACCCTTAAGGTACTTCAAAATGCGCTTTACAGCCGCTAGATGAGATTCTTTTGGGTTAGACTGATATCTGGCACAAAGACATGTTGCAAACATTATATCTGGTCTACTGGCAGTTAAATACATTAGTGAACCAATCATGCCTCTATAGGCAGTGGTGTTCACTGGCTTCCCATCAGGGTCTGAATCTATTGTTAAAAGTGCAGAAATTGGAGTTGATTTTGAAGGTGAAGAATTCATATCGAGTTTTCTTAAAATATCTCTAACATATTTTTCTTGATTAATAAAAATACCATCACTGGTTTGTTTAATCTGGAGTCCAAGAAAAAATGTTAATTCACCCATTAAACTCATTTCAAATTTTGAAGACATAATTTTTGAAAATTTCTTGCACAAAGATTCATCAGTAGAACAAAAAATAATATCATCAACATAAACTTGTACTAACAGAAGATTACCTCTTTCACGAACAATAAATAAGGTATTGTCAATTGCACCTCTTTTGAAACCATTTTCTGATAAGTGTTTGGTCAGATTATCATACCAGGCTCGTGGGGCTTGTTTGAGGCCATACAGTGCCTTGTCCAGATGATATACCCAATGTGGATGCTTTTCATCAATGAAGCCTGAAGGTTGCTTGACATAAACTTCTTCTTCTAATTCTCCATTCAATAATGCACTATTTACGTCCATTTGGTAGACCTTGAACTTATGATGAGCAACAAAGGCTAAAAACATTCTGATGGCTTCTAACCTTGCTACTGTTGCAAATGATTCTTCAAAGTCAAGGTCTGTATGGACGTACCCTTGTGCCACCAATCTGGCCTTATTTCTGATCACATGACCATCTTCATCAACCTTATTCCTGAAGACCCATCTGGTTCCAATTGGTTCTTTCTTGCCAATAGGAGGAGGAACCAGATTCCAAACTTTATTTCTTAGGATTGTTTCTTACAACAATATCAGTGCAAGAGTTCAATTGATTCTCTGGAGTAGGATCTTGCCAGACAACTTCAGCATCTTCATCAGAATCTGTAAGGTCACGATTTGCATCATGAAATTCTTCATTTAAAGGCATTTCTTGTATTACTGGCTCAAAATCAATTGAATCTGATACTGGAGGATAGTACGAACATCTGATCCAATAACAAGTTCAGAGGGTAGTTTGAAACTTATTGAAGGATAGAATGAAGTATTACTAGAAGGTTTTTCAAATTGCACTGGTTCCAAGTCAGGATGACTGGAAACATCTTCAGATGAATCTTTATTGTAGTTGACAGGACCGGATTCACCAAGGATAATTGGACTTTCTGGGGGAGAATTAAGGATTGGCTTTTTATTGATTGCTTCATTTGACTCATCAAATGTGACATGAATTAACTCCTGGACCTTTTCCAGTCTTTTGTTGTAGACTCTGAAGGCTTTGCGAATGGCTGAATATCCTAAGAAATATCCTTCATCAGCTTTGGCATCGAATTTGCCTAACTGACTGGAGTCGTTCATGATGTATACTGGACATCCAAAAACGTGAAAATAACCAATATTTGGTTTTCTATTTCTTAATATTTCATAGGATGTCTTCTTGTGTCTCTTCACATATACTGATCGATTTTGAGTGTGACAAGCAGTTGCAATTGCTTCAACCCAGTACATTTTAGGAAGACCAGATTTAGCAAGCATACTCCTGGCAGCTTCTATCAGCGTTCTGTTCTTTCTTTCTACAACTCCATTCATCAACAACAACCAGGGTATATTTCTTACCAGCACGAGTCTGAACATTCACTGGACCAAAGAGGTCCATATGAAGCATATGAAGAGGTTCAGATATGCTAAAATTCTGTTTTGTCTTGAAACTGGTGCGTTTCTGCTTCCCCATCTCACATCCTGGACATGGCTTTTCCTTTTTGAAGGAGACAGAAGGTATCCCATCTGCAAGTTGTTTTTTGGACAACTTGTTGATATTTTTGAAATTTAAATGGGACAACCTTTTATGCCATAGCCAGTTTGTGTCTTCATCAGCCTTGGTATAGAAACACTGCTCTGAAGGAGAGCTTTCAATATCCATCACGTACACATTCCCTTTTCTGGGAGCAATCAATACTACCTTCCAATCCTTATTAAATATGATGCCTTGAGAGATGTTAAATAACACCTGGTAGCCATCATCACACAACTGGCTCACACTTATGAGGTTATATTTCAACCCATTACATAAGCTACTCGTCTGAATTCGACTTGACCATTATTCAGAACACCGTATCCCTCAGTCTTTCCAGAACCATCATTTCCAAAAGTAATGGAGGGTCTGTCTGAAACTTCGAACTCCTCCAGCAGGGTCTTACATCTGGTCATTGTCTTGCCAGCAGCGCTGTCAAGATACCAAATATATTTTTTTCGATCGCCCTGCACATCCACCAGATTATTAGTTTAAAGGTTTGCGAACCCATCGACTGATGGGTTCTCTGGATCCACAAGGATGGATCCCATCTGGTATCTGGTTGATTTCACTTTCAAAAATAGTGGGTTTCTCAGTAAACACCACTGGAACTGACAGTTTTGATACGTTTTTCTTTTTCTTGTCAACAGGTGTGCTTGATTTTTCTTTCTTAGAAAAAGGTTTAGTATTTTGTTTAGGGCCAGATGAAGTACCCTCAAAATTGTTAATTCTTGCATTACAACTTTGAACTTGACGAGCCAGAAGTTAAAACTGACTCTCCAGCCTTAACAAAATATTTTCTTCAGATGACACCATAGCCTTTCCAGATGACAATATTTTTGGCTTAGGTGGAGGAACAACATTCTTCTTTTTATGAACCTGGGTTCTTTAGAAGATGATTGAGACAAAGGTTTATTCTGCTTAACCTTCTTGACTGGAGCATTCATCTGGGGAGCTCCAGTCTTAACCTCAGACAATTGAACAGGAGGAATAATACAAGTTTTGGGTGTTGTTGGTTCATCATAGATAGTGCTAGGTTTTAACACTTCAGGCAGTCGGTCAACAACAGGTATTAATGCAGCAGCATTAACATCACCCCCAGATATGCACGTTTTTGGGAGGGGTACTGATTACGTGCAGCATCATATGGTTTCTTGGTCTCAATCCATGACTGGATAACATGTTTTTCTTTTGATAAAAGATTTTCCAGTTCTTCTTTTTCTTGGACCAGTTGTTCAGTAACCAAAACTTGTGCTTTGAAAGCAAGTTCAATATCTTGCAATTCTTTTAACTTAGATTGTAAGTTTGTCATTTCAGAAAAATCTGTTTCAAAATTATTTGATATTTCTGAACGAACAGTTTCCACAAACATTAAATAAGAGTTTAAAGCTTCAGCAATGTCCAATTTTAACTCAGGATCAATTCTTTGTCATAATCTATTACCTTTTTAATGATAATGTCCACCCATCTTCCAGATGTGACATCTTCTTTCACCAGATGCTCTTCATCAGCTAGAGCCATATACCAACAATCTCTTTCCTCTTCATCATCAACTGATGAGTCATCAGAGGGAACCCATTCTTCTTTAGCCACCATGCATTTATTATTATCTTTTTCTGCAGACATGAGAGCAATTTGAGCTTAAGCTTTTTGTATTTTAATCTGTAGCTATCATCAGGCTTGTTATACGAAGTTGATGGACCAGATTGTGAGACAAAGTGAATGGACTTGCACTCTTTCATGAAATGACCTTTTCTGCCACACTTAAAACATGTCAGATTGGTCTTGTCAGTGGAAGAACTGGGTGCATTGTGTCCAGTGGGTCTGTTAGCTCTGGCTTTGAAATGGTTAAACGTTTTAGCCATCATAGCCATCAGATTATCACTATCAGTTCCATCATAATCTGGAGAAATATTATTAATGACTCCAGAATCCATTAATTCAGACATCATCTTCTTCATCGAAAATACATTCGCGGAAGACATTAATGCTGTACATGGTGGTTCAGTATGACTAACCACGGGGGAACTACTGGAAGCATGATTAATAGCATCTTTTTCTGCCTCAATTCTCTTCGGGGAAAAATGACTCGTACTTCTTATTCAAAGCCACATTCCTGGTAACAATAGTATCATCACCACCTTCATACTGGTTCACTAGTTCATCCCACATGCTTTTGACACTGGGATAAAGCACTAGTGTGGGAATAAGAGCTTCAGGAACGCCCCCGAGGATCATGACTTTTAAGGTAGTGTCAATATTGACCAGTCTCCTTTCCTCTTCAGACTAGTGTTCCTCTCTCTTTTCCCTCCCAGATCTTGCTCTAGTTGGATCAAGAAGTGGATTGAGAGGACTTCTAGGAATATAGGGTCCTTGATTTAAAATTTTAAGCATATTCCTCTCAATACCAGTAACATGTAATAACATCCTAGCTTTTCCACGTGCCAAATTCATCACCATTTCCATTGAATTTGGGAACAAGAGTGTTTTAGTAGTGCACATGCACGTGTGGAGAAGCAGTTATAGGAGGTGGTGGTGGTGGATTATTGTTAGCATGGTCATTGGTTTGGTCAAATTCATTTATGGGTGGAGGTCCAGTGTTTAAAGGATTTCCTTGTGTATTCTCTGGGTTGGCCATCGAGAGAATGCAGATCTAGGCAAGTATGTTAGCCTTCTGCTCTGACACCAATTGTGAAGTCCCTCACTCGATGGTTTAACCCACAAGTGTAGAATAACAAGTCAAGTAATCACTAGATAGAACTAGTATGAAACTTCAAGTAAGCACTAGAAAGGACTAGTATTACGATAAATATAAATGCAAGAATATATATAACGTAATACGTACTTAAGCAATATAAAGATAAGCAAGTAAGTAAATGGTGAGACACAATGTAATTTTCATGTGTATTCTATTTATTGATGTTAAATAAAATACAGGGTTATTACGGAACAAGATATTACAAAGTAAGTATCTAAACAACCTATGAATTACAAGTGATCTAATCTTTGCTAAATAAACTCTTTGATCGAAATACTTAAAGTTGTGAAGTATGACTGTTTAGATCGAGAGTAAGCAAAGGCACCAAATTGCAAAAGTATGTAATTTGGACGAGGAAGTGACTTGGTATTTATAGGCAAAAAGAATAAATAAAATATTCTTTTCGCCGTACAAATATGGTTACATGCATTTAAGAAAATTACTTTAATTCCTTAAAAGCATTGATTAAAGTACAAGAATAAAGTCACATGATAGTGACTTGTCTTCTAATTAACCAACCACCTTCACATGCGTGTAAGGCTTTTAATTAACAAAAGACAAATGGATTGTCCGGTTAAAGGCATGTAAAGGTATAAAGTCAATTCCTCGTAATCAGTGTTCAGACTTGTAAGGTCTAGAACACTGACAAGGACTCCAGTCAGGAGATCTGGTAAGTCTTCCAGTGAGCTCCGCTATTTGTCAGACTTCTTTCTTCAGACTTCAGTCTTCGACTTCAGTGAGAATGTTCTTCAGTGGAAAGATCTTGACTGGAGTGAAGTCCAGTGAACAAATCTGGTGGAATCCAGATTTCTATACAAGTAAGTTGTTCACTGGTCTTCACATAATTTCTGGACGAATCTTCAGAGGGCTCCAGTAGTCACGTCTAGAGCGAGTCCAGGAAATCTGGACCTAACATAACCTATCAAGAATCTAGAACATATAAAGCAAAAAACAGAAACTAGATAGGATGAATTTGCATATCAAGGCGGATCAAGCAACACAGAAGGCAGCTTCCACCGTACCATAAGATTTTCCATTTCTCGATTCCTCTTGAACCTAAAAGTCATCAACTTTAGTCGAACTGTTGAGCAATCAACTCAATAAGCTGATTCTCCTTATGATTTTTCTGTTGAAATAGCGACAATTCCTTTCCTGCCAAATATGATAAACAAAAGCAACCAAAAGAAGCTTGGATACTACACTTTTGTACGAATTCATTTTTGCAAAAGGAACTAGGTCGTTAATAATCTGTTCCCAAACAAAAACCACCCGACTAACACCAGCTGCGTTATTTACCCCTGTCCAAACCCTCGTACAGTAGCCACATTCAAAAAACAAGCGAGAATGGGAATCGAGTTGTGTACAACACAAAGGGCATACCAAACTAGAAGGATTACAATGCTGAATATCCCAAGGTTTAAGCAAGTCTTGCGTTTTAAGTTTACCTTTCATAACTAACCAAAGAAAAAATGAGTACTTGGGAATGCATTGTTTATACCAGACCACATGGAACAAATCAATAGCCGGCGCTCTTGGTTGTAAATCATTCCATGCCACCGAAACAGAAAACTGTTATGCTGTAGGGTACCATTACTAGACCGCCACCCTAATACATCTTTTGAGAGCGGAACAAGAACATGAGCAGGTGTCAAAGCACAGCTCCAGCTCGAGGGTAGTTTCCATTCTCCATTATGAACAACATCACCAACTTTTGAGTCAAGCAAAAAACCTGCCACTTTAATCATTCTAGGTATGATATCGCTAATCAGAGTTGAAGAGTTATGCCAATTATCATACCAAGCAGAAACACAATTACCATCACCTATAGTATACCAAAAATGCTTTCTAACAAGGGATTGAATCTGGAAAAGCTTTCTCCAACTCCAAGATAAATTACCTCTCAATGGGATCTCCCAAAAGCTCTTGCCTGGAAGCCTATGCGTATGGATCCACTTCACCCACAATGATTCTTTCAAACTTAAAATGTTCCATATATGTGTAGCCATGAGAACCACATTACAAATGTGTAACCGTTGAATACCAAGACCTCCTTCTTGTTTAGGGAGACAAACGACATTCTATGCAACTTTTGCTTGGTCTTTCTTCAAACTGCCTTGACTCCATAAGAAGCCACGAAGAATTTGTTCAATCTCATTAATAACGAAAATAAATCACAACGGATAAAGCGAGAAAATAGAGGATTAAAGGCTATCAATGTAATTTTACGTCTATAAGCACATATAATTCACATAAAGCCTTAAGCCTCATGTTTCCGCCAACGGTGGGGTGTTACAATAAGTTCCACTTAAATCTGGTTTGGTGGGAGTTTGGCGAACCATCGCCTATCTAAACTCCCATCTCGATAGATTTAATTTTGTTCTCTAAGATTGTATTACACGTGCTGTTGGAAATGGAACATCTGCTCTCTAAGACAGGTACATTGGCTATGGACGTTTCTCCTGGTAGGAATGGAATTGGTCTCGACCACCTTTATCCCCTCAAAACTCCACCAATTCCAGTCAATCATTCTCTCACTACATCAGAAGATTCCTGGACATGGACAACCGACTCAATGGGTCGATTCACAGTCAAAGCTTTGAGAACCCTGCTCGAAACGAAGAACTTCGGTCCCAAACGATAGTCTTTACCATGGAATAAGAAGATAAAAGGCTAGAGTTACCAATGGAGAGGAGACGATATAGCATGATTAGGTTTAGACAGTTTAAACTAAAAGAAAATAAGAACACGGGCCGGTTACTTTAGGTCTGTGTATTTGTTTCAATTTTTTTCAATATATATAAGATAGTGAAAAGTTGTATTAGGAACTCCAAAAATTACAGCAACCTTTGAAATTTTAAAAAATCAAGCTTAATCATTGATTGTTATTTTCATAGTGATTGTTTTTTATTGTTTTTTGAGTTATTTAGGTGCATTTTTGGATTTAATAATTATGCAGAGACATGAATTATAATTCGTTATACAATTATGGGGAGACATGAATTCTATGATGATATATGTGCATGAATAGTGCTATGATCTTATGTATACATGTCGATTATATATTTGTAAATAAATGTTTTCATGAAATAGTTGGTGATCTAATGTATATAGCTAGAGCATATGAACATTTACAAGCAATTAAATTTTATTTTTTTTTTGAAAAGCAGTGATAATTGTAAGAAATTATATAATCGTATAAATATGTGTAAACATTAATACAGTAAATAATTTTAATTTAAAAACTTTCCCAAAGTTTAAGTAATTTTTGTGTTCTTAATATAACCTTTGATTATATAGTATGTTTTAAATCTTGTCATGAAGTTATATACGTGTAAATGCTACTTTTTTTCTTTTGTAAAAAAAAATATATATAAAAAAATCAATTATAAAATACATAAAGTTAAACTCAAGAATGAATCACAACATAAAATTTAACATAGAGGTCGAATATCCATCATTGGCCAGTAGAAAACACTTTTCTACCATACATTTTTGTTGTCCATTCCTTTACATACACATGAAACAAAAAACCAAAAAGACTTATCCAAGCCTTTAAACATGTAAATTTAAGCCATATAATCACCAAATACATTGTGAACCAAAAAAGAAACATCCAAACATGGCATTATCTTTATCATCAATATCTTCCATTGTGGGATGGAAACCAATGAACAAATCAAAAATCTATCTATCAAAGAAAAGACACAACAAAAATGGTTTTTCAATAATTTCCCAACAAGAAGTTCAAGAATCAATTTCAATACAACAAGAAGATAAAGCAATGAAGCCAGTGAAGGGTGTAACAGAACCTAGGCCCGTTGAGCCACAAGTGAACGTAAAAAGCAAGAACATGAGTCGTGATTTTGGAGGTCAATGGTTAAGTAGCACCACGAGACATGTTCGAATTTTTGCGGCTTATATCGACCCTGAGACATTTGCTTTTGATCAAACTCAGATGGATAAGCTTACACTTATTCTTGACCCGACAGATGAGTTTGTTTGGACAGCGGAAACGTGCACCATGGTTTATTCTTACTTCCAGGAACTCGTTGATCATTACGAGGTAATTAAGCTCTCCTTATTGTTGCACTTTAACTTGATTTCTAATTTCGCCTGGCTAGAGGTGACTTCTTATGCATAGACGGTCGAGTCGGGTATATGGGTCAAAATAAGAAATTATTAGTGATGAGGTTGGTAAGATTATAAAAAATTAATTAGTGTTATATATATATAACATATAACATATATATATATATATAGGTTTTAGGTAAAATAAAATAACTATTAAAGTAAAACAAATAAAACAATAAATTTTTCTTCAGTGATAATCATCGTGCATCATGGAAATCATTGTACATCAATTGCTAAGTGAATCTTCGTGCATCAGTTTCACCATGATCTAAGGGTCAAGATCTTGTATTATTTGTTTTACCTTAATACTTGTTTTACAATACCCAACCCCTATATATATATATATATAAGAAGTAGCTATTACCATTAAGCGGAATAAAATGTTTATTGTATGTACATACTACAAGATAGGGTTATGCTAATCAAAACTATACTAAAGTTGGATGTTGATACAAAAATATTGTCGATCGCGAGAAGTATTTTTTGCAGAGAAACACCCACACAAATACGAACTTATTTGTTCCTGGTTAAACTGGTTTGATATGTTTTGAGTGAGCATGTCGATGAAATTGTAACCGAATCTTTTGTTGGATTCCAGTACTGACTAGCGCAACGGAAAAGCAACAAACAATAGCAATTTAAAATTTTCTACTAACCGAAATCCAACCGATATATCATCTCGTCAAATTAAAGCTCAAAATATTGAATACAAGAAATCATACCTTTAAAGATTTCCTTAAAGATGAAGATGAAAAGATTCAAGCCAGAATCTCTCTACTCGGCCAGGAGACACCCAAAGTTCCAATCTTGATCCTTAGCACCTTCTTTAAGCTAAAACTCAAGCCCTCCAAGCAAATCCAAACACCCAAAATCAATTCTTTCTTTATCCAAGAAAACACCACCAGCTATTTGTGTTTTGTTAGTTCAAAATCCTTCCAACAATAGAAGATTATGAACTAGGATATGGTGATAGTGAAAGGGTTAGTTGGTTGGATTCTTGTGGCTTGTTTTTCCTTTTTAAGAGCTAGGGAGAGAGCAAAAGTGGATAGAGTTTTGCATGTGTTGGTCGAGTACGTACGTAAACAAAATGATGAGGATACTACTTTTGTAGTCATATGCTCTTCCATCATTTTCAAGACTAATATTAAAATTCCTACATATAACATGTAAGTGTATTGCAATACATGTGTATTATAAAATGTCTATGATTCAATAAATTGCATTATTTATAAGTATATAAATCAAATACACTTGTAAGATCACATATAACTAAAAGACAACATATTTAATTAATTACTAGTTAAACATTCAACTAATTAATTAAACAAACACAAACTCATTAATAATTAACTTAAACCATTAGTATAATATTTAATTAATTAATCTCTCTTTGAATGTACATTAATCAATTATCGACCGCACTTTGTGTGTGATCGAATAAGATAATTGAGCCTATACATTATTAATGTCATTGACATATCCTTGAATCATGATGCACCAGATGCACCACTGTCAATCCTTTAGCCAACACATCTGCATTTTCTCAACATCTCTTAATCCCACTAAGTATTTCGTTAGAAGTACCTTTGAAGCCAAGTAATGTACATAATTTTAGTTTTGGGGTTTTTGAATAATAGTGATTTGTTGTAATGTTGAAACAGGGAGCACCATTGACGGAGTACACACTACGGCTTATTGGTTCAGACATAGAACACTACATAAGGAAACTTCTTTACAAGGGACAAATTACATACAACATGAACGCAAGGGTGCTTAACTTCAGCATGGGTAAACCACGTGTTGGTTTCAGTTACAGTGAATACGAAACCCAAGATGTAAAGCAGTAGCTTTAGGCCTTCAGCTTGGTTTGGACTCATATAAAGTCATATTCATATTTTTTACTGTTGTTGATCAAGTGTGCGTGGGACGGAAAACTAGGGGAATATAATGAAACTAGTTGGGTTACCTGCACTCCGCCTCGGATGTTGACATGTTAGCAAATACATGTAACATCGTATTGTAAACATGAGTTTTAGTTACCATTGTTATGGTTACAAAAACATCATTAGTTGATATAGTGTAATACCAAACTTTTAGATAAAAGGCCGTCACCCTTAATTAGAATTTTATCAATCAAAACAAAGTAGGCAATGTACTAGACTGACTTTACAAATCATGCACACAAGTGCAACAACCATAAACGAGTGACATACCACTCTATACACCAATTACAAATAAAAACATAGGTCATAGGATTATACTATACTACATTAGATAATAAAATCGGTAAGTCCCATGCCGTCAAAAACAGTTCTAGCCTTCTTGTTTTCTTCAATTTACAAGTCGCCAGCTTGAATCTAACAGTGAATATAATATCTTCATACACTTGATGCACTACACGTCTTTTCTTCTAAAATAGCTTAGCATTCCTTTTTTCCAAATGTAATACACTGACGATGCAAGCATAAGCTTCGCAATAACACTCTTAATGGTCTTCTTCTTCGCAAACAATAGATAGTCATTAATAATAGAATCCCAATTACCAGAATGATCAGCTACATCAGCCTTGCAGCAAGCACGTTGCCAAACCGGTTTGGAGATGGAACATTCAAAAAAATAGATGATTATGTGAATCTGATTGCACGCCACACAACGAACACAACAAAGGAGTTGTTGACTGCACATTAACGTCCCACGAGCACAAAACATCGTGTTTTCAATTTCTTCATGAAGACTAGCCAAAGAATAAAAGAATGCTTGGGAATATAATAAGAATACCACACAAGAGAATGCCACTCAATAGTAGGAGCAGAATGGTGAATAGAGTCCCAAACAAAGGTCACTGAAACCTCATCAACATGATTATTTCAATCTTTCCAGAGCAGCTTATCCTTCACTCCATTAGCCAAATGAGGAACAACCAAGTTAGGGAACCTGTCATTCCAAGAAGGAAGCCATTTCCAAGAACCATTCACAATAATCTCATAAACCTTATCATATAAATGAAAACCGACACCTGTAATTAATCTTGGGGTTAAAAATGACTCTAAGGAACCATAAGCTCCCCAATTATCAAACCAAGCTGATGTCATTTTCCCATCACCAATATCGAACGAAAAGAACTCCTTAAGAAGAGGACGAATCTGTAACAACTTTCGCCAACTCCATGTTAGAATGCCTTGACACGGAACTTCCCAAAAGCTCTTTCTTCATAACCCAGTAAGTATGCATCCACTTAACCCAGAGCGAGTCTTTATGGACGATGAGATTGTGCACATGTTTTGCAAGAAGTTCAATATTAAACTCTTCAAGCCAGCCAAGGCCAAGGCCGCCTTCTTTCTTTGGCAAGCAAACAACATCCCATGCCACCTTGGCACCAACGGAGTAGAATACCAAACTTATATTAAAAAAAACATATGACTATTGATGACTATAGATTAAAAACAAAAAATGATCCATTTTTATGTAAAAGTATTAACTTGAAAGAATAATAATAAAATATAATAAATAAATACAGTAAATGTTAAGAAAAAAGCATAAATAATCTGTTGGTATGTGATCACGTTAAATAAAAACATGTCCGGAAATCAATTAAGCTTACGAGGTCACACAAAATGACACATGAACTCTATGTAATTAATTAATGTATTAAACACGTTAAATAAAAACATATTGATTGATTTGTTCATGAAGTGATTAATAAACAAAATTAAATGTTTAATAGTGTTTATTAATTAAAAGAGGAGGTATTAAAGTGAAATTAGGAATTTGTGTTGTTTCCTAATTCCACCAAGGGGGGCTGAAATTCTCAAGGCTTCTAGGTCTTGAGATTACTTGCCCATCAAGTTGAAAACCCTCCTAGTTAAGCCTATAAATAGAGGGCTAGGCTTAAGGGTTTTAACACACATTCACAATACAATCAATTGTGAAAAACTATCATCTCTCTTTCTGTTAGTTCGATCCGTCGATTAAGGCACAAAAGAAAAAGGGTTTTCAGTTTTTGGGGTTTTCCGATCTAAGGGTTTTATAGAGAAAGGGTTGTAGTTCGTAATCGAGTACTAGCATACATCATAGGAGTGTCAAGTGAACAATCGTATAGGGGTTTTTCTTTAAATATACCCTTATTATTATTAATAATAATCTTATTATTATTACTTATTGGAAGCTTACGCTAAAAGGTACATATATTCAATTCTCTCTTTCTTAATTATTTTGATTACAAATACGTTTCTATTCGCTGCATACTCGTGTTGTTATATGTTTATGTGCATAAATCCTAACATAATCCACTTATCTCCTAGGCTCCTACCCACCCACATTTACAAATTTGTGTAATTCTCTTTCAGGAACAAATGCAGATTGATTAACACTCACTAAATCAACAAGACAGTTCTTTAATTGGTTAGCAATGATCTTTGTGATAAACTTGAAAACCTCATTACAGAGCGAAATAAGTCAAAAATCATTTACCCAATTGGGCGAGTTAACCTTGGGTAATAAGGAAATAACAGTGTGGTTTACCTCCTTAAGAAGTTTACCACTAATAAAGAAATTCTTAACCGCAATGGTAAAATCAGTACTATCAATTGACCATGCACTCTTGAAAAATGCAACAGAGAATTCATCCGGACTAGGAGACTTATCATCCCCCATAGAAACAAGCGCATCCTTAACCTCATTTTTCGTGACCTCTCGTATCATATGCATACTCTGATCGCTTGAGAACCTTTTAGTGAATAAACCATGCACATTAAGAGGTTGCATGACATCTGATTTACCTAAGAAATTGACATAGTGATCCACAAACACATTAGGTACATTGCTTCCATCAATTTGATTACCAAGGCCATCCAAAATTGAATCAATCCTACACCTTGTTGCTCTACTCTTAACTACTTTATGAAAGTAAGCTGAGTTTGAATCCTCCACTTTTAACCAGTTTACTCTACCTTTTTATTCAAAAACCTCTCTTCATCTAAAATAGTTTCGTTATACACGTTTAAATACACCGCCGCTGGAAAAAAAACCCTATATCTCTCTCACTATAGGTGATCCATCGCTCTCTTACAAAACCCTTCTGATCTCGGAACTATTTATGCTATGGTAAGATTAATTAATTAATTTGGTCATGGATGTGATTCTGTATTCGATTCTAGTAGGGTTTTTTCTTTTTGATCGTTTTTGTCTAGCCCATTTCAATTTGATTTAGGGTTTTTCACATAGTGTTAGGGTTTTTTCTTTCCTGTTCGTTCATATAGTCTACATTCTTATAGTCCGAGTTCTTTGTTGCATTGTTCTATGTGTTTTTGAAGAGAGATAGTCCGTTTAATCTGCAAAAGTTAGAAGAAAGATTTAATCATTCGAGAGAAAGTGGTACGTCTAGAAAAATAATAAAGGCAGAAACCCTAAAAGGGGTGGCAGCCCTAATTTTGGAACAAGGAAATTGGGGTAAACTTTTGTTGATGCAAAACATGTTAGTGGTGATATTAAGGTAGGTAGTGGTGCTCCTACTACCATGGAAACTCCTGCTTGTGGCGATTCAAGTTGCATTGATAAAGGGGTAAACCCTAGTTTTTGGGATGAAGATTCACACAAGTTATGATTTAGATGATGCAACAATTCTGCAGGGTATTGCTAGTAAAGTTACACATATTGATGGCAAATTCCAGTCACGATTGAGTAAGGAACAGTTGGATAATGGGTTGAAAACTCCAAGGATTGAAAGTAAAGATCCAAGCCCTCTCAAGGTTAGGTTTTCGGAAACAAATGGAGGTTATCCTGTTATGGAGCTTAATCAGATTGACAATGACAACACCATTGCTGCTAAAAAGATTGACCAAAATACTGATGGAAATGATGGTTCTTATTCTGATTCGTATGCTTCTAAGCTAAAGGAAGACAAGAATACTCAAGTCAACTTTCACGCCCTTGAATCGAATGAGATGATGGAGGATGTGGATATTGCACTTCCGAGCGAATTAGTGAGAGTTGTGAAAATTCAGTTTTCTAACACTTTATTTGGATATTTTATAGGAAAAAGGCAGGCATATCCGGTTGTTGAAAACTTTGTAAAGAATGCTTGGGCGAAATTGTCACACCCCAACTTACACGGAATCATGAGGTGCGGCAGAAATATGTATACAATGCACAAGATATATAGATAATATTGCATATTTTGTGAAAATAGTTAAACCTTTAACGTTACAATAGCTTAAAATCTCAAATTCAAATCATGTTACATAGCTTAGAACAAGTAGATGATACGAATTTGCCCCTGAGTTGCCCTGAACTCAGCTCAGACCGAGTCAGCTTAGACTCAGCTCAGGCCATGATGATGTTTCCTTCGATGGCACACTTTGGGAAGATGATTGGTAATCCTATCTGCCCTCTAGGATTCACCTTACTTAAGTGGGAAGACTGAAATGTGGGGAAAGTTTAAAGATCAGCTTGCAAATTCATCCAATCTGGTTCAGCTTGGAAGAAGAGTCAGCTTGGGACGACTAGTCTAGGTCAGCTTGCGCAGAGTCAGCTTGGAACTGAATCAACTTGGGATTTTCAAACACTTATCTATTTTAATGCTTTCAATAAGCAGGTCAAGTCATGTGATTAGCACGTGTGTGTGGCTGCGCTAGATGATTGTGAATAAGGATAAGAATTCAGTTACAAGTTTTTGTTTTGTTTTGGTGACACCTGATTATGGGAGAAGAAGACGACAAGTGGGGACCAGAGAGAGAACCACCACTACCCTGCAGCTACAAATTGTGTTCTTTATTCCTATTGGTTGATTTATAAAAACCTTGTACTAGTTGTCTAGGATAGAATATTCCTTGTCTCTTGTATTTCCTCTATAAATAGAGGCTGCCTTCTATTGTAAAAATCAGATTGTGTTTATGAAAAGTTTGATATAACTGAATTGTATTCATTTTAAAAATCTTTTTTACCTTTATGGATTTTTGATCTTGGTGGTTTGAATTGGTCCCATTATCAGTAATCTTGGTGGCTTTTCCTTTATAGATTATTATAGTGAGACTTAAAATCTTCATTACTTTAATCTGTATTTGTGATGGCTCAGCCTTTATCAAATATAGTGGTGGTTTTGGAGTGTTTCTTGTATTTGATTTTGGTGATTCAGTCCTTCACGGGTCAAGTATTAGATTTTTATCTATCCATGTTTATTTTATCTAGTTGTTCTTGTTTCAGTTTATTTTCACTGCTTTATTGTTGTTGTACTATTTGTTCTTATAGTCAACTTAGGTGTGTTTTCTTATAAAATTCAGAAAATCTTACAAAAATAGTTTTAATTCCGTTGTGCTTATGTTTTTGTGAGTTGACTCAGCCTTAACCCTGGGAATTTCACATCACTACCATTTTCATATTCAAATCATAAAAAATTTTGAATCCATAGTGCAACGGCCGTCGGTCGAGGTACCATAATAAAAGCCTCTGACCAGTGGGGGCCAGGTACATCGGCGCGATATTTCTGCCCAGTAAGACACGAACGACGTGATCAGTGCCGCCGTGCTAAACTCTCCACATACGCTCGTATGCATAGTACGCCTACATATGTATGCATACTCACGTGGTGGGTTTTTTATATACAACCAAGTTTTGAAAACCATATTTGTTCGCAGACACACATATACATATATAGCATGCTTTTCACACCCAAGTTTATAAAACAGTAATAAAAAAATAGTTGAAAGGAGGCTATGTACTCACCTCGAGAGAACGTGCATCCTAAAATCCAAAATGGGTACTTCCCCATTTAAGCCAGGAAATCCGAAACTGCTTGATGCTTATACAAGTGCCATGTGTAGTGAGTATTGGGAGCGTAGTAGTTATGCAAGAGCACTTATAGAAATTTCAGCAAATTCTGAATTTAAAGATGTTTTATCAATTGAAATTCCTGATATGGATGGTGATGGGTGTACAAAGGAGTTTATGCAAGTTAAGTATGAATGGAAGATGTTTACATTGTTGTGCTTTCGGGCATATCTCTAATATGTGCCCTAAACAGGTGCGTGTTGAAAAGCCAAAGGTAAAAGTGGCTGCTAAGATTGACAATGATGGATTTCAGCTTGTTAATAATAAAAAGAAAGCGAAAAAACAAGGTTTTCTTATGGAAAAGCAAAAACAAAAGCCCATGTTTGAATACAGACGTGTAGCAAAACAAAAAGACACAAATGAGGGGACGAGCTTCGTTTAAAACACAGATTCACACCCACAACCCCATATGAGCTATTAAACGATCATGTGTCTTAAGCTTTTTACTCATGATCAGCCACAAATGAAACGAATGCTTAGGGATGCTATTAGCAAACCAAACTGAATCGACCCAAGGAACCTGTGGTTGTTGATTCCTAAATGTTTCCCAAGCATTTCCAGCCCAAAAAGTCACCTTCTTGCCAGTCCTATCCTTCCAAACAATGATATCTTGCACTGAAGTATGGATAATAGGAGGGCTAACATTAATAAGAACAGGATATAAATCACACCAAGCTTCTGGCCACTTCCATTCGCCATTACTAATCAGATCACTAGCAAGAGAGTCTGGTGTAAACCCTGCTCTAATGATATATTCCTTATAATATTACATGAAGGGCCAATTGATAACCAAGAATCATACCAAGCAGATGTACTTTCACCATTTCCAATTCGGTGCTCAATATGGGGACGTACTAACTCTCTCAATTGTAATAATTTTCTCCACCCCTAAGACACCTCCGCTCTCAACGGAACTGATGCATAAAACACGCAAAAACTAAACACAACGGAATTACACAAACAACTATTTTTGGTATTTTCTGATTTTATGAAACAAAACAAACAAAACAAGACAATAATAGTAAATGATAGATAAAGAATCCACCACCAAGATTCGTAAAGGACAAGCCACTAGAATCAAGGATAGACGAAACACTCCAACCCACCACTATGTTTGATTAGGGTCGAGCCACTACAAACACAGATAAAAGAATCGAAGATATAAGATCTCACCACTATATTTGATAAATGATGAACCACCACAAATATAGATTAAGGGATCACTCAAAACCACCAAGATCAAAGATCAGGATGAACCACCACAAATATAGATTAAGGGATCACTCAAAACCACCAAGATCAAAGATCTATAAAGGTAAATGAAGATTTTTAAGAAATAGAGGTTGCTCTATTAATTTCATTCAATTTAACATCAAAAACTGATTTTACAATGAGAAATACAACCCCTATTTATAGCCACATAAACTATTTCCTAGAAGTTATCAAAATAATATTAAAATAAAAATAAAAGATGTCATGGGCAAAGGACAACCACTAATTTATTAGCCAATAGGAGATGGACAGGCAAAACTACTAGAAAGATTCCTTCTGCACATGGGCCCACAAGCCGTTAGAAATAACGTGGCCACTCACCCCTTCCTTGTCATTATCTTTGACAGTTTTTCATTCCTTCTTTATTGGGGTCCCACAAACATGTGACTGAAATAAACTTTATTAAGGCAACTGGAAACTGAAATCTGGACTTCCACTGGAGACGTACATCTGGAGCATCCATTTGGAGACTAGACTGGAACTGGTCACTAGAGTGCTTTAGTGAAAAACTTTACTGGTGGATCACTGTTGGCTGCGACTGGAGACACTTGCCACTGGAGAAGTGTTACAACTATTGGCTCAATGAACACTTGTCTGAAATGGGCTATCACTGGCAGAATTAGCATGGTGTAGGTGCAATTTCTAAACACCTTTTATTGTCCGTCGCAATGCAATTCCAAGGGCTGATTATGATGAAGAGAAGGCATCATCAAGGCATCATCAAGGTCGTGATGACGTCATCATCACCTCGTGATGATGTTAGCACGAGGCAAGTAGTTCGTGTAAGGGAGTTCAAGGCCTACGGACGAGATAGAAGCCCAACCCATATAGCAGCCTATATATACTAGAATTAGGTTACAATTTACGTTTGAGGGTTTGAGTCTAGACAGAAATTGTCCATAGTGCATGGGGTAGAGATCTATACCCCGTGCCAATCAGATGTATACTTCTTTGGTGATTGTATTCATAATGCAAAAGCAAATAATGTTAAATCACAAAGTAATTAAATTTAGTAATCTAAAAAGTGTCTCATGATTTGTTTAAGGATTTTTTTAAATATATATTGAATATTTGTTATCTTAGTGCTTGTATCGATTACGAAAGTATATCTGAATATGGGTCACAAACTATCTGAATATGTTATCTTAGTCCTTGGCCATGGTATGTTGAAAATGTCACAACTCAAAGGAAACTGAAAGTACCGAGTGTTTAAGAGGACAAATATACCGGTAATCGTGGTTGAGTCACTGTTCATAACTAATAATAAGAGAATTATTTTTCACTTGCAGACCTATGTAAATGCTAATCTGATCTAATTTGCAACAACTTAGAATTTCTTGTAAATAAATAAAGTAGTTTAGTTTTTTATTTTAGTTATTTTTGTTTTTATTTTTATTTTTTTTATTTTTGTACTAATAAGTGTCAGTTTGTGTGTCAAACTAGTTCTTATTGCACGAGAGATTTGATAAGCATCTAATGATTTCGTAGGAAATTATATGATTCTTAGAGAATTATATGAGTCTTGTTGCTTATGGTAAGTGTGTTTAAAAGATGGTTTTTCTAATTAATACATAAGTTGTTTAATTTAGAAAATGAAATGGAATTGAAATTGAAAAGTCAAAATATTTTTTTGAATGTGTTTCAAGTAAAATTTTGAAATTTCAACTGTTTTTGGTTGATAAGTGTGTTAGATAAAGATTGGACTTGCCTTAGATCTTGTAATGATTGCTAGGTTAAGATTTTGATTTTTTGCATATTTATGATATTTATTTGATTTTGATGCATTAATGAAGTTTGTTAAGTGCGCAGGTTACAGATATCAAATTTCATTTGAATACCATGTGTATCAAATTTCATATAATAAACTCATTTTTCATGAAAATGGCATCAAAAATTTAGATCGTGATTGAAGGCGAAATTGTTCCCTCTTGCTTTTAGAATTACATTGCAACGAACAATAATCTATGCACGAAATGTGCTACAAGGATATATCTAGCCTTGTATTTAATAACCTAAGACTTAGTGTGATAGGTTATAATTGTATTATCAAGATCAAAACCTAAGATGTAATGTGATAGGTTGTTGATATGATAATTTGATGTAATTGGTAATGCATTATACATTTAATATGTTTTGATGTAAGTTTGCATTAGTTGAGTTAAACATCAATGAAGAAATGATCGATTTTATGTCAAGATTATAATGTAAGATTTATTTGATACATTATTTTGATGACAAGTTAGTACGGATGATTTACGAGTGCATACTCGAGTAGATACATATTTTTGATAACGAGTATCTACAGGTTTATGTTTATGGAATTTTTGTAATTTTTCTATGATAAGTTTTCTGGGAAAATTGACAAAATTTGGCTAAGGAAAGCAATTCGTGTGTAATTGTATTTAAGTTCGTCTGTGCTGACGTCAACATGCCTCGCGCTGACGTCAGCAAGAAGCCCACGAAGTTCGTCTTCGGCCCGGCCCATGAACTTGGATATAAATATGGATTATTACTATTCATTAATTACCATTAATCGAAAATTAACCCTAAGTAAATCACACGAACTCGTCTACCTCATGCGCACTATTCATCCGTTCCTTTTTCGATCGATTTAATCTTCTCTTCGTGTTTTTCATCCAGGATTGTTGGTATAATTCCAATCTAGGATAGATTATTGATGTTTTGCCTATGAAAACTAACGATTACAAGTCGTTATAATGCCCAATGTTTGAATCTTACTTCGCGTGAACAGTAACATGGATGAATCACGAATTTAACCTTCAATTTTTGATGATTTGGACTTAAAATTGGATTAATTGATGTTTATAAACCTTAAATCTAACAAAAGTTCACATTAAAATACTTAAAATCAGGATTAATTGAGGATTTTGTGTTTCGGTCACTATTCACACGAAGAACATGAACCACTTTGTGTTCATCGAATTCGTTTCGATTGTTATTTTTCTGGGCATATATTCGAAGCAAAACGAGTCCAAGATGATATAAAAGATTGATTTTGATCAATTATTTTATCAAATGGAGATCTTTTGTGCTTCGTGTTTCTGGGTTCGCATGAAGGTTCGTGCTGACGTCATCACGAAGAGGCTTTGCCTCGTGCTGCCGTCACCACGAAGCAGATCGTGTGACTTAGAAAAATTTTGAAATTGTTGTTTCTAACTTTTTGTTTTCTTGTCGTTTTTGCATGTTTTGTGTAGATATGGCAGGACAAGGTGCTCGTGTGTTCGTCAAGGAACATAGTGCTGCGATCGATCTCAGCATTACATAGTCGGGAGGCACACCAGAGTTTCACGGTGTCCTTCGTTTTGCTTTGACCGAGAATCCTTCGCTGGTCATAAGTCTTATTACTGAATTCTGGAACTCAGCCAGATTGGTGCAAGTTGGTGATCATACTATGATTCGCACTAGTGTTGCTGGACGTAACATTCAGTTTACTGCTGGAGACTTAAGGACTATTTTGGACTCAGGTACTGATGATATGGAGCAAGGTCCTGTTGAGTTTGAAGAAAGCTTTTGTGACGGTGCTCTCAGGCGTATGGGATATGTTGGTGATATTACTCATCCTTATCGCAAGAATCGTCTTTTAGGCAAATGGAGATTGCTTGCCTATTACTTGTTGAGGTCCCTTAGTCATCGGAGTGCAGGTCATAATCAGTTGAACATTTTTACTCCTTCTCAAATGGTTGCTTTTGTGCTGAACAAAACCCTACAACTTTTCTCAGTACATATATGATAATTTTGATAAGCAGTTGAGAGCTTTTGGAAACTATAAGAAGTTCTTTCTGTTTCCAAGATTTGTGATGATAATCATTCGGCACAGAATAGCAGATTTACCGTTTGATGGTCCTACTTTCAATTTGGGTCGTCTGACTTACAAGGTGTTTGTTGAGAGTATGAAACGCTTTGCAGGTCATGGTGTTCCTGATAATGTTGCCAATCCATCATTGTTCGGACATCTTATCAATCCTGATTATGTTGCTTCCAAACAAGGTTGGGAAGATGATGAACCTATTGCTGCTGCTGCTGATGATCAGGCTCAAGATAATCCTCAAGAAGAGCGAGCTGATCACTTTGAGGGACTCAATGATGTTCCTCTGTATGCTGAAGATCTGGAGAATGATCCAGATATGGATGCTCTTATGCAGGATGTTGATGATCCCGCAAATCTTGTTTCACCGAAAACTGGAGTTCTACTTCTACCTCTGCTCCAGTTGGTGATGATGTTGGTCCTTCTGAGCTACCAGTTGCTGTTAATGCTGGTGATGACTCAGAAAATGATGAAGAAGAGGTTGAAAGATTACCAAAGCGAAGAAGAAGACAAGGGAATGGAGTTGATGCTGTATGGAGAGACTTACAACTTCTCAACGATCTCAGGCTGAAGTTGATAGAGAGTTTGCTATGTATCAAGCTGCCATGGAGAGATCTCAACCTACTCCATCAGTTGCTGCTTTAAGAGCTTCAGTTACTCATATTCCTGTTTCTGTGTCTACTACTTATGCCAGTGTTGTTGTTGGGGAGAGAATGTCGAGACCAAAATTTATTATTCGAGGAATTGGTTCTCGCGCACAAGTTGTCACTGAGGCTACAACTGTTACGATTCCTACTGCTCCGGAGTCTGCAGTTCGTCAAGAGCCAGAGCTGACAGTTGTTGCTCCTAGGCCTTCTTCTGCTCCTATTCAGGCTACTGTTCCTGTTTCTACTATCATGGGACGTCTGTTATCTCCTTTTCAACGACCTCAAATGCCTCCCACAGAAACTTTCAGTGCTCATATGCCTTCATTTGAAGCTACGATGCCACCCCATGCCTCTACATCTGATGTTGCTTCTACTTCACGTCCAGTTGCTCCGGTTCAAGTGCAGCTGAGTCGTCTGATTTCTGAGAAGAAGATGTTAGAGATGAGGGTTACAGCTTTGGAGAATCAGCTTAAGCTCCAAGCTGCTAAGCATCAAGAAGAGATGGACTTAATGACAGCACTTGTTCATTCTCTTGGTTCTAGACTTGACCAATTCTTGGCTCAAGGGGGAGATAAGAGTGGTTGTAAGGATGATGAGCTAGCAAGGAAGTCAAGAGATGATGATCATGAAGATCAAGATCCAGCTCAAGGTCCAAACCAAGAACAACCATCAGTTAGTGAGCCAGAGAATAGAGATCTAGCAAGCCTTTAAACGTTAGATCTAGCCATATCCTACCAATATTTGAATAAAGGATGAAGAATAATATGAAGATTCAAGAAATCGGTGGTGGTTCGTGGCTGCAAAAAGGAAGAGAGGGGACGGCTAAGGAGAGAAGGAAGAAAGAGAAGTGTGTGAGAGAAAAAGTAAAATGAGGAAATGGGGGCTAGGGTTAGAAATTTTAGGGTTTTGTTTAGTCTTTTCCCTAGTTTGACCGAAATTTGACCATCTTTGACTCCACTAAAGCTCGTTTGACTCGACCATTCTAGAAGACTCGTGACCCGTTAATTCATATCATCGACATAGTTAAATGTAACTTTTCAATAGCTTTCTAATGGATATAAACATGTCTATATTTATTTATTAAACCTTTTATAGATTTAATTTTTAAGTATTTTACTTAATTTGGTATTTCCACAAGACAACTAGTATTCCTCCTGTTCTCGAGTCCACGTACATTTTTTCTAAAGTCTAGGTGCTCATAAAGCCCGAATCACACATAAATTCACTTATTCCATGATAAAGTCTTAAAGGCTAATGACGTACATAAACCAAACGAACTAAAGTGACCGGAAAGTGTTTCGGGAAGTACACTCGGATGACGGTTGTCACAGCAATACCCCGTTAAAAGAATTTCGTCCCGAAATTCAACTCGAACTTGTCCCATTAAACAATTGGGGGTATTTTGTCTTAAAATGATCTTCCTGTTCCCAAGTATACTCAGGCCCTCGCTTTGAATTCCATCGAACTTTGATAAGTGTATACTTGGTTTTCTTTAGTTTCCGCACCTTGGGGTCCACAATCTCTAAAGGCTCTTCAACGAAATTCAACTTATCGTCAATTCGGATCTCGTCCATAGGCACCTGACGATCTTCTTCGGCTAGGCATTTTCTAAGGTGAGACACATGAAATACGTCATGAACTCCCTTAAGCTCTTCCGAAAGTCTCAATCGATAAGCTACTTCGCCAACTCTTTCTAGTATCTCAAAAGGTCCAATAAATCTAGGCCCAAGCTTTCCACTCTTGACAAATCTAACCACTCCCTTCCAAGGGGAAACCTTAAGAAGTACACGGTCTCCAACATTGAATTCTAAAGGTCTACGTCTGACGTCGGCATACTTCTTTTGTCGTTCACGTGCTAATCTAAGTCGCTCTTTTATCTAGATTATTTTCTCGGCAGTCTCTTCAATAAGCTCAGGTCCAACCAACTGACTATCGCCAAAGTCAGGTCATGCGACTGGTGATCTACACTTCCGTCTATACAATGCCTTGAAAGGAGCCATATTAATACTCGCGTGATAACTATTGTTGTAAGAGAATTCTATCAAATGTAGATGATCATCCCAGTTACCACCAAAATCTAAGACACAAGCTCTCAACATGTCTTCTAAAGTCTGAATAGTGCGTTCACTCTGACCATCAGTTTGTGGATGGTATGTCGTACTCATGTCTATCCTAGTCCCAAAAGCCTTCTGAAATTCTCGCCAAAACTGAGAATTAAAGCGAGTATCTCTGTCTGAAATAATCGAAACTGGTACACCATGTTTCGATACGACTTCCCTTACATACTTCCTCACCAATTTCTCTGTGGGATCTTTTTCACGAATGGCTAAGAAATGAGTAGACTTTGTCAATCTATCGACGATCACCCATATCATATCATGACCCTCCTTCGTCCTAGGTAGTTTGGTAATGAAATCCATAGTTATGTTCTCCCATTTCCATTCAGGAATTTCTGGTTGTCTGAGTATTCCCGCAGGCTTTTGATGTTCCGCTTTCACCTGTAGACATGTCAAGCATCGACTTACAAACTCAGCAACATCTTTCTTCATGCCAAGCCACCAATATAATTCACGCAGATCATAGTACATCTTGTCGGTGCCCGGATGTACCGAATACCTTGTATTATGAGCTTCGTTCAATATCAATGTTCGTAAATTACTAGTTGAAGGAACCCATAGTCTGTCCACGAAATACAAGCCGTCATCGTCTCTTCTATCCAAATGTTGTTCCATTCCTCGTAGTTCCTTCTTAAGAAGATCTTTATCGCCAGCAACCACCAATTGTGCTTCTATCATCTGATCTCTAAGACTCCTTTGCACTGTAATACTCATAACACGTACTCGTCTAGGCTTAACCCTTTCCTTATGACTTAAGGCATCGGCCACTACATTGGCTTTCCCAGGGTGATAGCGAATGTTACAGTCATAATCGCTGAGTAGCTCAAGCCATCTTCGTTGTCTTATATTCAAATCTTGTTGATTGAAAATATGTTGTAAACTCTTGTGATCCGTGTAGATTACACACTTGGTTCCATACAAATAATACCTCCAAGACTTTAATACAAAAACCACTGCTCCTATTTCCAAGTCATGGGTTGTGTAATTCTTCTCATGGACCTTCAATTGTCGTGAGGCGTATGTAACACCCCGACTACGGCGGAAACACGAGATGCCACAGAACGACATGGTACAAAAGACTAAATGGAAAACATCTTAATTAAAGTCTTAAAACCATTCCAAATTAAACGATTACATAGTTCAAAGTAAAGTGTTAAAAATCATAACATAAGTCCAAATCCGAATAAAAGATAAACTTGTTTGCATTACAAGTCTTCGTTCACCATGCAAACACAAAGTCCAAAAGCGGTCCATAAGCAAACCTACTGCTCTAAACCTGAAAAGCATGGAGAAAAAGTGTCAACTACGAGAGTTGAGTGAGTTCATAGGTTTTTAACTAATACAATAAGCATATATACACATCATCACAAAATAAATTAGGAATCACCAATTTCCATGTACATTTCCAATTCATCCTTTGATAATCGTTCGTTCAACTCAATTTTAACCCATGTAAATAAATCCTTGTCATATGACCACAAGGGTCTAATTCCATTATCTTAGATGAGTATATACTTGAGCCACTACTACTACCATTTTATTCAAGTCCGATTACAATCCAATAATTCAATTCATAGCACAAGCTGTCAATCAAGTGCCGTAATATTAATAACAATGATAATAATGGGTCGTGCCATGGAGATGCCCGATTATCTTAAGATAGTTAGAACACCCGGGGGCCAGACTAGAAGTGGAGGTTGTCACGAAGGCAACCAACCTTCCAACGGTACGCTTTGGGTGGGCGGACGAAACCTAGTTGCGCAACTAACTAACTACAGGCCTCCACTTTCGGAGTAAATAGTAGTGTACCGAACGCCGCGGTTTGACAGAACTCAAGCTCATCACATAAATCCTTTATTATCATTTCATACTCATATATCAAGACTCATTTCATATAACAAACTCTCTTTCAAAAAACATTGCATATATAGAAGGTAGTTTCATTTATCATGCTTTTCACCCCTAAAGTAAAACACATAAAAGAGTTTGAAAGGGGGCTATGACTCACTTGATTTGAGAGTAATGGGGGCTGATCAAGTACGAGATGTGTGCCTAGTGATGTCGTTCCCCAAGCAAGCCTAAACCATGGTATTCAAATATACACAACGTAAGTGCGTGTTACATGAACTAGTGAACTAGATCATGAGATTTATGCTAGTAGGCTTGCCTATCTTTGGTTGTTACTTAATTATGGACTCAAAGTGTATTATGATGTTCAAGATGTTTGGTTAAATTGGAATTGATGGTAAGAGTAGTTTTTGCGTTAAGCGTTTTTGCGCGTTTGTTGGAATTTCGGTAATTCGGCTTTGATTCGCGAGATTTCTTTTGCACACTTTGCTTTGTACTATTATTTGATATTGGTACAGTAGTATTTTGGATTTTAAAATATATTTTCTGATCTATATTAATTTCCTTGATTTATTATTATTTTAATTAATTATTTATTCTATTTATTCATTAATCAATTAAATAATTCCTTATAATTATTCTTAGGTTCTTAAATTACCTTTAAAATTTATAGATAATTATATTTTGATTATCTACTGAGTATTATGCTTTTAAACTTGTAATATTATTTATTTATTTATTTATTTAAGCTTTATTACTTATTTATTTAATAATAGTGATCAATTAGTGATTTTTAACTTAGTTAGTTATTCTTAAATTATGTAAAACTTGGTTATTTCCTTGAAATTACTTTTCTCCAGTAGGTTTAAGTTATTTTAATCCTATTTATGTGATTTTGTCCAAGTTCATGATTTATATAATTTATTATTGATTTATTTATTTCTTAAAATCCCTTTTAAATTCACTAAATTATAAAAACACTTAGAAATCATCACAAGAGCTTTTGTCTAAAATTCCAGGCCCTTTTTAGGCAACTTTTATCAATAAAAATTTGTAACCATTCAATCTCTCTTGTGTTCTTATAATTTGATGACTTTTAAACATAAAATCGTTTACCGAAATAGTGATTTTTGCCTCATTTCTCAACCAATTTAAATGCTTCAAAAGGGATTTTTGTTCTTATTTCATTTTGTCCAGAATGTCCATCATATTTTGATGACCTAAGTCGTGATTGTGGTGGTGGCGTGCTATGTGCAATTTTGTGCTTTCGGCTGGTGATTATTTGACCCGAAAAGACTATCTTTGAGCTTATTCTTGCCATGCATCAAATGACTTGAGTTTTATACTTTTAATATGTCATATTTGCAGTATGTTCATCACATTTTCATGGTCATATAGTTATGGTGCATGTGTGTGCTCAAAATGCATTTTAACAAGTTTTCGGTTTTCGATTTCAAGCCTATTTTGCCTTGTTTGGTTCCATAATCATATTTTTGTTATTACCATAATTTTTCCAGAATATTAACTTTGATTTCAACACATTTTTCACTTATGACAAGCCTAGCTTCATCTCATAATCCAAACAATAATCCAACCTTCTTAAATCTAGCATATAAGCACTTAAATCAATACTTTTTAAACATAAAGCTTTAACTATCAAAAATCCATCATCATAAAAAATATATTTTTCATGAAATATTCCAGAAATATATATACAAATATTTATACATCATGTTCATCTTTTTATATAAAAAGTTACTTTACAATCTATCAACACATATCCACCTTTTTGATGCTAGCTTTTATAGATCTAACACTTTATCAATAAAATCTATATTTTTATAAATATTTCCAGAAATATTACTTTCATAATATGTATGAATATAGCCATCTTTCAAAGGAACAATCACATCAAAGACTATTAAACTTATATCCACACTTTTGGGTCTTAAACTAGTTGAATCCTTAGATCTTTCTTCATGGATTCAACATGCATGAGCATGGAAAGAAAGATCCTATCAACTTTGCCCTCATCAAGTGTATATTCAAAAGAAAACATGAAGAAAACACAATCTTTTGTTAAAACCTTTTTAATATAAACAAGAACAAGATTAATCTAATAAAGAGATGAAGATATATACCCTTGAAGAACACTTTTAGATGATGAAAAATGGCAGAAATTTCGTGGCCTATACCCTTCGAAATACCCTCAATCTAGCCTTGAATTAACCCTTAATCTCTAGCTTAATCCAACCCTTGCTTAGCCTAACTTAAACCCTTATTATTATCAAGTATTAAGGTTGATTGTTGTTGGTTTTCTTCTTGTTTCTTGGCTGCCGAAAAAGAGAGAGAAAAGGGAGAGAAGAAGAGTGTTTTTGAGAGAGAATTGATTAGTGTGTGTGAAATGGGAGTGTAGTGTGTGTTGGAGTGGTGAGTTCCAAGACTTAAGGCATGCAAAATTTGAAATGGAGGGATGTATGTGTGTGAAGGGGGGGGGGGGCGGCCTCATGGGGGGGGATTTGGAGGGGTTTTACTTTTTTTTTTATATAAAATTTTGTTGTATAAGTATAAGTGTAGGTATATGTTAAGTGTGGATTTAATTTGTAAGTGTTTTGTTAGTAAAATATAAGTAATTGGTTGTTTTAGTTAGGAATATGTATATGTGTGTATAAGTCATGTATATTTATGTGTGTGGATATATTTTTGTATTTTTAGTTGGTTACATAGGTCATTGGTTGTAAATTTGTATTAATTTTTGAGCTTATATGCTTACTTATTAAGTTTTCGACGCTTTTACGTATATAATACGTCCAATTATATCTTTAGTTGAAAATTTTATTTATCATGATCATATCCTCTTGATTTGGTTTTATTTTTGATTTGTTGGGCAATCCATAGGAATTTTGATTGGTATCTCAATTTGCGAGCCTTAAGTTATTATTATCGTATCGATTGATCACCTCTAAAAATTTTTGTTCCGAGGTACTTTCATTAGGAAATTCTTTTACATATCATTAGCTTTAGATTACTAATTTGGGGCATTACCTACTAGCTTCAAGTATAACTAGGGCTTGCGGGAACGTAAACAACCTAACTAGCACATATATAATATTAAAAGTACGGTTGTTACAGCGTAAGCAATCACTTTGCCTTTTTGCATGAGCACACAACCTAATCCTTGACCCGATGCATCGCAATACACTACAAAATCATCAGATCCTTCAGGCAGACTCAAAATCGCCGCATTACATAGCTTATCTTTCAAGATTTGAAATGCTGCCTCTTGTTTTTCACCCCAGACATACGGCCTATTCTTCTGAGTTAATTGCGTAAGCGGCAACGCAATCTTAGAGAAATTCTCGATAAACTTCTATAGTAGCCAGCCAGTCCAAGAAATTGTCTGACTTCAGTCGGTATCTCTGGTGTTCTCCAGTTCTAGACTGAATCTGTTAGAAATCCAAAAATAGTGATACATTGTAATTTAAGTTATGGACTTATTTGTAGTTAAGTCATGAGTTGATGATTTCTAAGGTTGAGGGGCTAATAGTGAGAATTAGCATAGTTGATGTGTTTAGACTATAAATAGCCCTCAATCCCTCAGAAATCATAACAATAAGCATAACTTTTGACAGACATTCCATACAATTACACCTGAATAACTCACACTTGATCCCAATTCTCTCTCAACACACACACAAACACCAAGAACACACACACTAACCAAACACCATTGTTGATGTGAATTCGAGTGATAAAATCGTGTTGTTACATTTGGTATCAGAGCAAAACATCGTTTTGATCTCGATCCATAACTGAATTCAATCACATTTTCATCAAAAATCATCTTTAATTTTGTTTTTTTTTGTTTCTGTTCGTTTTTTTTCATCACTGAAAATCCAAAGATTAACCTCTCAAATCACATAAAATCACAGATGTTTGTTCACCGTTTGATTCCTCATAGTTAATAACATAATCCTCTCAAGTTTCATGTTCTAATTCGATCTGAATCAAAAGTTCAGATTTTGAGTTTTTGGCGCTAAAATTTGGGATTTGATTCTGTTGTGTTATGAACTAAGTTGTGTTAATCGGATCATTGCTGAGGTGAAAACAAACTGTTTGCAAGTGGTTTCATGTTCCAATTCTCAGAAAATCAAAAGATATTGAAGTTTTAAAAAATCGTCAATGGAGTTGTTCATATTCAGAGGTTGAAGACGACAGTGTGAAACTAAAACGATCTTATTTAGATCGTTTCAGTTTTTCTACCCTTGATACTTTCATATTAGTATTGTGGCTTGTAAAACAATTCAAATTTTGATCATTTTGACAAGTGTGGTTGTAGTGTGAAGAGTTGATTGTGGCTAACTGATCCTTTGGATTGGTTTTGGTCAATTCAATTTCTTGAAATCCAGAAAAGAAACCAAAACGATCTCTTTTAGATCGTTTCAATTTTCTTTGAAACTAGAACGATCTCTTTTAGATCGTTTCAAGTTTTACTTGAACATTCGCTGGTTTGATTAATTCGTGAAGAGTTGTGTTTGAGAATCATACTTCTCTTGGGTAACTGATCTTCGTGGTTGGTTTTGCTCAATTCATTTCATTCCATTTCATACCAAAACTCTGCCCAAATCATTTCAGAATACTTAGAATTTTTCTTCTTCAAAAAATCGTTTCAAGTTTAAATCGTTTCATTCTTAATTCAATTTAGATCGTTTCAAATTAAATCGTTTCATTCCTGCACATTAAGATCATTTCATTCCTAAAAATTTAGATCGTTTCATTCATACTTCAAAACAGATCGTTTCATTTTAATTCCAATTCAGATCGTTTAATTCATACTACAAAACAGATCGTTTCATTTTCATTTCAATTCAGATCGTTTCATTTCATTCCAACTTAGATCGTTTCATAATTTCATACTTTCTTCAAAATCAATTCAACTCTCAACTCAAATCAATTTCAAATGTCTACTCGTGAAGCATTGTCTCTGGGTACTGATACAAGACCACCAGTTCTTTATCGTGGTAACTATGGACTTTGGAAGAAAAGATTCATGGATTATGTGGAACGTCAGACTAATGGTCACATGCTTAAGGACTCAATCATCAATGGACTTGCTATGCATCGTCATCCTATTACCCGTGCTATTTTGACTCCTGATCTTTTGAACGCCGAACAAATAGATCGTACTGCTGCTGACAACAGAGCTAGGTCATGCTTGTACCAAGCACTTCCTGATGAGATCTATGGCTCAGTTGATTCTTACGACACAGCAAAGGAGATTTGGGATGAAGTTGCTAGACAAATGGAAGGTTCTGATGTAACCTCAACAATTCGACTGACAAATGTCTTAACTGAGTTTGACAATTTTCAGAAATCTCCAAGTGAATCTCTTGAGTCCGTCTACTACAGATTTTGCAATGTGATCAATGAACTGAGAAAGAACAAGGTCAAGAAAGATGAGATTGAGCTGAACATCAAGTTTATCAAAGCACTTGGTCCTGAATGGGAAGATTATGGAACTCAAATCAAGCAATATCAAGATCTGACCAAATTCACCATTCATACTCTTTATGAATCTTTCAAGTTGAATGAGAGCAAAGTTCTAAGCAAAAATTCATTCAACAAAGTGCCAGAAGTTGTATCTACTGATCCTTTGGCATTGGTTGTTGAACGAAAGGTTTCTGAGGCTCTTAAAAGACAAATGACTATTGTTTCTTCGTCTGATGAGGAGGGAGAAGATTACTTGGCTCCAAGAGATGGTGTTCCTGATGAATTCTACCAAGCTCTTGCCGCTGTTACCAAGCATTTCAAGAAAAAGTATTTCAAAGCGAGGCCAACTAACAACAATCTTCGAACTTCATCAACAAGTGCATTTCCAAAACAGGAACAATATCATCACAAGAGTTTTGAACAAGGTGAAACAACTGTTTCCAAGAAAAGAGACAAGAAAGCAGAAAATGAGAAACAAATCATGAAAAAAGAAAAGACATCTGACAAAAAGTGTTACAACTGTGGAATTCCTGGTCATTTTGTTGTGGATTGCAAGCTGCCTCGCAAGAAGGATTATGCATACTACAAGCAGAAGATGCTTCTGGCAAAGCAAGTTGAAACCGGTCAAGCCTTGATTGCTGAAGATGACAAGTGGCTTTTACTTACTGATGATGAAGATGAAGATCTGTCTGCCAATGTATGTTTCATGGCAACGTTAAGCAAAGACAAAGTGTTGGAGGCTGACAACACTGACGAGGAATATCCCGATGATGAGGTAAATCTCGACTCTACTTTTTCATCAATTGAGGATAAAGAGTCTTGTAGAATTGCCTTATCAAACTTGACGAATCATTACACTTCTTTAGCCAACAAAAACAAGAAACTGAAAAATAGCATTGTATTTTCAAAAAGGGAATACACAAAACTTCTTGAAGAAAATTCTAAACTACTTTTTGAGTATGATGCTATGAAACAAGAATTTCAAAATTATAAAGAACAAATGTTGGTTAAAGAATGTGAAATGAATGCGTCTCCTGACTCTAAGTTATTGAAAAAGTGTCATAATTTAGAAAAGACCATTCTTGATCTTGAAAGAGCCAATCAAGATCTTGAAGTTCAAAAGACCAATGAATGGCTTCGTGCAAATGCGAGACAAATGGATGTTGATATTCTGAATAAGAAGCTTCAAGAAGCTACACCAAAAACAATTGAACTTGAAAGAAAACTTTTTGATTTAAATCATAACTGTTTTTTAAAAGGCATTGAGATTGAAAATCTTGGAAGACAAATTGAGGAACATAAAAAGAATATACTTTTCTATCAAGAAAAGTTGTACAAAGTTGAACAAAACTCTCTTTTGGATTTCACTGCCTATTTCAATAAGTCAAAAATTGATAGATCAGAACTTCTTCTTGGGTTGGGATTTGAGAATATCACTCCATTGCAAAAAGCCAAAGACAAGATCGAACCCTTGTATGATGAAAAGTTTTTGAGACTTGGTATGGTTCAACAATTCATTCGTCCATTGGATAACGAATTTGAGACTTATGAAGTTGAGAAAATTCAAAATAATAAATTTTTGGTTAATTATGATGCAATTAATACTTCTTACGAAACGAAAAAGTCATCAATTTTTGAACTAGAAGAGATCGCATCTAATTTTCAAAACCAAGAATCTGTTGTTTCACCCCCTAAACCAACTAAATTGTATGTTCCATCCACATTTTTGGAAAAACAAATAGAAGGTTTACAACAAAAGGTGGAATCTCAACAAAAACTTATTAATAATCCACAGTCTCAAAGTCCGAATTCAAATAATGAATCAGTTGTTGTTGATATCAAGAAAGTTTGTGTGAATGTTTCTACACAAACTGATTTCAGTCTTTTAGTAGACCATTTCACTCAGACTGCTTGTGTTTCATCTACTGGTTCCTCCACCCAAACCTTGACTGATTCTTTTGAGTATTCATGTTAAAATACCGCTACTGAAATAGCTGATGATTATGTGCAATCTGATTTATCTTATGACGAACTTGCGCATAGTTTAGTTTTGATATGGTACTACTTTAGGTTTTTCACTTATGAGTTTCCTGAAGAGTTAGTTGTTCACCCTAAGCTTTGTACTAGTATAGGTGTTGATACTTCTACTCAATTTTCTTGTGAAACCAAAGATGTGTTAGTTCAAGTTGATTTTATTCCTGAGACTACCAATAGTGTGAAGTTGGAAAACAAAACTCCTGATTTTTCAAAATTCTCTCCGGTTTCACCATTCACCAAAAATGATTTTGATAAATTCATAGAGGGAGAATATGTTTTTGATTCTGAAACTGAGAAAAAGATTGAATCTACCAAAATCAAAGTTGAATCAAATGAGGAATCTCCAAAATCGTTTTTCAAAGCTCCAACTTCATATTATTCAAAGAAACGGGTTACTTCCAAACTCATCAAGACTGAATCGAAGACTGTCACAAGAGCAAGAATCAATAAGTTAAAAACAAAGTGTCATACCCCAGAAAAGCATGTTAAAACCAAACAAGATGAGACCAAACCCAAAATCAAATACAACAAAGTGAAACTTCTGGAAATCAATTCAAATGTTTCTTCGTCTAGCTCTAATTCTAGTTAAAATTCTAAAGTGTCTAAGTCTAGTTCAGTTTTGCTAACTAGGGATGCTTCAAATGGTGCAACTAGGTATAGGGATAGATATGGCTGGTTTTCTCATGATAAACCTAAGAAACAAGAAGTTTCTGCACCGCCAAAAGAGTCTAAAAAGATAAAAGTGCTTCAAAACTCTCGTTCTACTCTTCTTAGTGTCAATTCGACAGGAGGAAAGAGCTTAATTAGTGAAACTAAATGGGTAGCTAAGTCATTAGTACCTAAGTTCACTAATGTTGATAAAAAGAAGAAAAGGCGAAGAAGAAAAGATAGTAGTAAGAAGAAGCATGTTTCTGTTGAGTCAAACAATTTATCTTTTAAGTCCTCTGTGTTAAACAATGTTAATGGTGCCAGGGCTAGACCTTGTTATGTTGTAAACAATGTTAATTCTTGTTCTCATATGCATGGTTTGAATGCTGGTAAACATGTGACTTTTGATTCGTGTGTTAATATTCGTTTGTTTAATCCAAATGTGCTTGTTGATAATGTGCTTGTTAACAAGTATGTTGATTCGAAAGCATGTTTGTATGCATCTCCTAAGTTATACCCCCTGCCTGTTTTAACTAACCAAAAAGGACCCGTCTTTAAGTGGGTACCTAAAGTCGGTTAAATTTTTATTGCAGGAAATAACCATCTGTGTATGGATACTCGATTCGGGTGTTCAAAACACATGACTGGCAATAAATCATTGCTCAAGAATTTTGTTGAAAGATTCATGGGAACTGTTCGTTTCGGAAACAAGAATTTCGCTCCAATTCTAGGTTATGGAGATATTGAAAGAAACGGAATTGTCATCAAGAAAGTTCATTATGTTGAAGGCCTGAGTCATAACTTGTTCAGTGTTGGACAGTTTTGTGACAACAATCTTCAAGTTATTTTTCGACAATCTTTGTGCAAAGTCCAAACTCTAGATGGAATTGATATCCTATGCGGAGATCGTGAAGACAATCTTTTCACAGTTAATCTTGATGATAACCAACCAACTGATAATATCTATCTTGTTTCAAAAGCTACTTCGAAAAATTCGTGGTTGTGGCATAGAAGGCTTTCTCACTTGAATTATCAAACCATCAATGCTTTAGTCAATAAGCAACTTGTTGAAGGCTTGCCTGACTACAAATATGAAAGTGAGCATGTCTGTCCTTCTTATGCAGTTGGGAAGATCAAGAGAACTTCTGATAAACCAAAGAAAACTCCACACACTTTGGCACCTCTTCATTTGCTTCACATGGATCTTTGTGGGCCTATGAAAGTACAAAGTAGAAACGGGAAGAGATATATTCTGGTTATCATTGATGATTATTCTAGATACACTTGGGTCAAGTTTCTTGCTTCAAAAGATGAAACAACTCAAATTTTGATCGATTTCATCACTTCCACTCAAGTGAATCTTCAACTTCCAGTCCGTTATATACGTTCAGATAACGGTACTGAGTTCAAAAATGCCATCTTCAATGAATTTTGCAAATCAAAAGGCATTACTCACCAATTCTCTGCTGTCCGAACCCCGCAACAAAATGGTGTTGTTGAAAAGAGAAATCGTACGCTGGTGGAAGCAGCAAGAACAATGCTTGCTTATTCCAAGTTACCATCAAACATGTGGGCTGAAGCTGTTGACACTGCCTGTCAGACTCAAAATCGGTCCATCATCAATCAGCGTCATGAGAAGACTCCTTATGAGGTTATTAACAAACACAAACCCAACATCAATTACTTCCATATTTTTGGGTGTGTCTGTTATACCTTGAATGATCGGGAAAATGTTGGATAGTTTGAAAGGAAAGGTGACGAAGGTTACTTTGTTGGTTACTCAAAGACATCGATTGCATATCGCATCTTTAATCATCGAACAAACACGATTCAAGAAACCATGAATGTTTGGTTTGACTAGATGTCTGGCATGATATTTGAACAAGAAAGCTTGCTACCAACAATTAATGATCCAAGTACTTCAAATGCTTCTTCAAGGACGTCTACCTTAGCCTCAAAATTCAAGAAATATCCAACTCCAACAAGTGAAGAGCTAGATATTCTTTTCGAAGAATTCTACAACTCAAAACCGATTCAAGAAAAGGAACCTCAAGTCATCAGTAAACCAATTCCGAACAATGACCCCATTCAAACAAATGAATCAGTTCCTGACAACAATCATGAATCATCTTCAAATTCTGCTGAGCAAGAAGAATCACTTTCGAGAGATATTTATTCTCAAAAGAATGTTCAAGAACAACCTTCTCAAATCACCCAAACATCAAATCCATCAAATACTCCAAATGTATATGTACCACTGGATTTTGATCATCCAAATTTTGAGGAAAGAGTTCTTCCAAGGTATGATTCCATTGCTCTACAGAACTCTAGATTTAATGATGATAATGTTGACATTCATCAACAAGATCCTCTTCCTCATGACAACAAGTGGTCACGTATGCGTAAAGATCATCCTACAGAACAGATCATTGGAGATCCACAAGCTGGTGTTTCTACCCGTACTACAGTCAATGAGTGTCTTGTTGCACTTTCAATGAGTAACATTGAACCCAAAACCGTCTCTGAAGCTCTTTGTGATCCAGAATGGGTTAAAGCAATGCAAGATGAATTAGCTCAGTTTGAGAGACTAAAGGTATGGAGATTGGTTCCAAATCCAAGGAAAGAAGAACCAATTCGCACCAAGTGGATTTTCAAGAACAAGAAGGATGAAAATGGAGTTGTAGTAAGGAACAAAGCTAGATTGGTTGCAAAGGGTTACTGCCAACAGCCTGGTGTGGATTTTGATGAAACTTTCGCTCCTGTTGCAAGAATGGAGGCCATTCGTATATTCTTAGCCTATGTCGCATTCAGAAACTTCACAGTGTTTCAAATGGATGTGAAGACAGCATTCTTGAATGGAGAACTCAAAGAAGAAGTTTACGTGGAGCAACCTGAAGGTTTTGTTGATCCTAAGAAGCCAAACCATGTCTACAGGTTAGACAAGGCCCTCTATGGTTTGAAGCAGGCACCCCGAGCATGGTATGATTCCTTATCTACTTTCTTACTCAAAGGAGGCTTTACCAAAGGTACTATTGACCCTACCCTGTTTATTCGTAAGCAAGGTAAACATGTTTTACTTGTCCAAATATATGTTGATGACATTATTTTTTGGTCAACCAGTCAAAGTTTTTGTCGAAATTTTTCATCTCTAATGGTCAATCATTTTGAAATGAGCATGATTGGGGAAATGAATTAGTTTTTGGGTCTACAAATCAAACAATTACCAACTGGTATTTTTATATCACAAGGTAAGTACATAAAAGATATGTTGAAAAAATTTGAAATGACTAATTGTACTTCAATTTCAACCCCAATGGCTGCTCGTACAAACATTAATGCTGATAAAAATGGGAAACCATTTGACCAAAAGAGGTATAGAAGCATGATTGGTTCGTTGTTGTATCTTACAGCATCTCGCCCAGATATAATGTTTGCAACATGTATGTGTGCTAGGTATCAAGCCGCTCCGACTGATTTACATTACCAAGCTGTGAAACGAATTTTTCGTTATCTGAAGGGTACACCCAATCTTGGTCTCTGGTATCCAAGGGATACTGGATTCAATTTAACTGCCTATTCAGATGCAGATCATGCAGGTTGTAAGCTTGATCGCAAGAGCACATCTGGTACTTTACAATTCTTAGGGGATAAGATTGTAAGTTGGTCATCCAAAAAGCAAAATTACGTATCACTGTCAACAGCAGAGGCTGAATATGTAGCTGCTGCTAGTTGTTGTGCTCAAGTGTTATGGATGAAAACATAACTTACCGACTATGGTCTGAAATATGATCGTGTCCCTATCTATTTTGATTCACAAAGTGCCATTGCAATTGCTGTCAACTCAGTCAATCACTCAAGCTCAAAGCACATTGATGTGAGATATCATTTTCTTAAAGATCATGTTGAGAAAGGTGACATCGAACTCTACTTCATGGGAACTGACCACCAACTCGTTGATTTGTTCACAAAACCACTGGACGAAAAGAGGTTTAATTTCTTAATCTCTAAACTTAGTATGCTAAATCTTGATCCTTAATTACCTTTACCATGGAAGGAATTCTTGATTCATTTTTCAAAAATTAAAAAAAATTGAAAAAAAAACCAAAATTCAAATACAAAAATATAAAATTTTGAAAAAAAAAAAAATAAATAAATAAATTTAAAATTTTCTTTCTTTTTACTTCAAAGTGGCTTGCAGATATTCTGTATGCAACCCGTTCTTCATTAAACTATTTATTTTAAAAGTGGTTTACATATACTCTGTATGTAACTCGTGTTTAAATGATGTATTTATTACTTCGTGGCTTATGCACATTCAGTGTATAACCCGTGCTTATTTGTGTTATTTAGTTTATAAAATAGTTTGCATATACTCTATATGCAACCTGGTTTTAAAATAAAATTATTTATGTTTCAAAATTGAAAATTAATTCATGTTGTTATACATATAAATTGATATAAGATAACATGGAATTGAACGCCTTTGTGTACTTCCAAGCAGTCTTATATGAATATATATGTGTAATACAAGATGTTGATTACAATTTTGTTACACCTGTTTCAAAAACTCTCAATTGTTGATATGAGAAGCAAATGATTGAACGCCTTTGTGTACTCCTGAGTTGTCTCATCTTGAACAATTGATTGAGTTCACTTTTCATAAAACCTGTTTTGATTTCACACAAATCATTTTTGCTCCACCTTTTCTATGGAAATCTGTTTGATCTATCGTTGCATAGATTAAGGGGGAGTTTGTGATTTCAAAAAACTCTTTAAAAATTATTTGTGCAGTTTATGGAGTTTATGTGTGACAATGTGTTTTTAAAACATTTTTTTTCACATATAATGATTTTTTTTCAAAAACATTTAATTCAAAGGAAGTTCGGTGTTTAGTTTGCACAAGAGCGACTAGGTTTTTCTCAAAATTCTACTCCATGAATTTCATCATTACCGATGAGTTCTAACCCCAGAGTATTCATTTTTTTTCATTAGAAAGTGAGGGTATTTTGAGAGATGATGAATTCGTGCAACTACGTTGGAGGGAGTAAAGTCGAAAAGTGAGAGGTTATGGTGATAATGTTGTGAGAAAAGGGTTAAAAAAAATTGATACCCTTCTCTAAAATTCTCAAATCGCCGGGTAAACACACATTTCTATCGGATGTCATTTGTTGATATCTCGATATTGAAGAAGCCTTCATGGACCCAATGAAGCGATGCACATCCTTACCTAACCATTCAAGTGTTTCTTAACAAATGCTTGTTTTATTTCCCACGGAGGTTTTCTCATTTCTATTGACTCTTCATTTGGAAGACGTTGATATTGAAAAAGGGTGACACTCTGCTCCAGTCCCCGACTTCATTTGATCACTTTGTGTCTAGAGCTCTCGTGAAAGATCATTAATTTGATCGTTATTCATTCTTTAGGACACATTTGCGTCATATCTTTGTGATATACATGCTTATCTTTGTGATATAGCCGGAACATTTGTAGTAATATCTTAAATGATATTTCACGATGATCAAATGGAAATCCTACCATTGCTATCATCATTTCCAGCTTTGAATGTAGGTCTCATAATTGCATTTGTGTAATTATTGAGTTAACAAGAAGTCTATTGTGACCTTAGATTTTTTTTCCTAAAAGTCTTTAAGGATAGTAGACCATGGTTATCGAACGCTTAGTGACACTGACCATGGTTTATATTCTTTGAAGCATTCTTGAGGTTGAAAAGCCAAAAGACCGAACTATGTTAGAGGTTTGCTTTGTGCTTTTCTCAATGATACATAGGAAATCCGATAAATGAAAATACATTTCCTTTGGTCATTTCATTAATCCTTTCGATTTTTGAATGCAAACGGATCATTCTTATCCGGTTTCTTTTCTCATCACCCGAACACAGAAAACACCAACACCATGATACAATGTTTATCCCAACAACTTCAATCTTACATTTTAGTCATCCATAGGTACAATTGGGTTGGTTTATATGGATAGATTGATGTTTTGATGGTTGATAATTCTCCATGAGCATAATGTCCAGATTTTAGTCATGCTTATTTCTTTTAAACAATCGAATCAATCAATGTTTGCATAATGACATTGGTTCCCAACTTTGTCATTATGGGGGGGGAAAATAGTATGATTGATTATTGATTAGAAGAAGAAATTAGAATGATTGATAAGGACAAGGAGAAAAGTTTGTGTTTGGTTGTTTCAATTGCTTTCAGAAATACTATCATTCAGTTTCTTGATTGAAATTTGCTTTCAGAGATACTATCATTCAGTTTCTTGATTGAAAGTTTTTCAAGTTTATTTGGAGTTCTTTTCTCTCAGATTTCATTTGTGATCATTCTTCTTCAAAGTTTGTTTGATTTCATTCCAAACTGCAAAGGTTCCAAATTCAACTTGAAGACTATTCATCTCGAAAAAGACTGTGATTACTCATGAATTGAGGGGGAGCATGATTAATTCGTAAGAGACTTGTCAAAACCTCATTCAAATATTTACTCTCAAAAGTGCCTTTAAATGATGTGACAAAGATCAAAGCTTCAAAGGACAAAAGATTGAAGATTCGAGACAAAGAAGATAAGCTTAAAAAAGAGTCTTCATCAAATTAAAGATCTTCAAGTCATACAACAACACTTTACCTAAAGCTACATTGCACATATCAAGGGGGAGAGTACATATCTCTGAAAATTCATTCCAAGATTTCAAAGAAAAGACTTCAAGATTCGAAGATTGAAGAATTCAAGACAAGTTCATACCTTCCGCACATTAAAAGACAACTCTGATTCATGATTCAACAATCTTCATAAATTCAAAACACACACACACTCATCATTCTCTGTTCTAAAAGAACATTGAGAATCAACAAATGATTTAACTTCAAGGAGTCCAAGACCTAGACTGAATCAAGTTCTCCAAAGACAATGAGAAAGGTTTGAAGGCTTGTTTCAACTCACCAATTGTCTTCATCACCGGGCTGATCAAATTCATTCCTACAAGACAAAACAACACGTACTTCAGAACTTACAATATATCACTAAGGGGGAGAATGTTAGAAATCCAAAAATAGTGATACATTGTAATTTAAGTTATGGACTTACTTGTAGTTAAGTCATGAGTTGATGATTTCTAAGGTTGAGGGGCTAATAGTGAGAATTAGCATAGTTGATGTGTTTAGACTATAAATAGCCCTCAATCCCTTAAAAATCATAACAATAAGCATAACTCTTGACAGACATTCCATACAATTACACCTAAATAACTCACACTTGATCCCAATTCTCTCTCAACACACACACAAACACCAAGAACACACACACTAACCAAACACCATTGTTGATGTGAATTCGAGTGATAAAATTGTGTTGTTACAGAATCAATCTTGCTAGGATCCACATGTATTCTATCCTTGCTCACGACATGTCCCAGAAAGTGTATCTCATCAAGCCAAAACTCACATTTAGAAAATTTTCCGTACAGTTTTTCCTTTCTCAGTAATTCCAATACTTTCCTCAGATGTTCACCATGTTCTTCCTTTGTCTTTGAGTAAATTAGGATGTCGTCGATGAACACAATTACAAACTTATCCAAATACGGTCGACACACTCTATTCATCAAATCCATAATACTGCTGGAGCGTTGGTCAATCCAAAAGGCATCACTGTGAAGTCAAAATGTCCATATCTTGTCCTAAAAGCAGTCATTGGTATGTCGTCCTCGTGTACACGCAGTTGATGATGCCCTGAACATAAATCAATTTTTGAGAAACACTTCGCACCTTGAAGTTGGTCGAACAGAGCATCAATCCTAGGAAGAGGATAATGATTCTTTACTGTTAACTTATTCAACTCACGATAGTCGATACACATGCGAAAAGAGCCATCCTTCTTTTTAACGAATAAGACAGGTGCTCCCCACGGTGACTGGCTTGGTCTAATGAATCCTTTGTCCTGAAGTTCCTTTAATTGCGTGGCCAATTCCTGTAATTTAGTTGTTGCTAATCTATAGGGAGATTTTGCTACAGGAGCTGCATTAGGAACGAGACTAATGCGAAAATCAAGTTGTCGAGACGGAGGTAAGCCAGGTAACTCATCAGGGAAGACATCCTGATAGTCCCGAACAACGGGGACATCAATCAAGCTAACCTCTTTAGCAGACGTACTCATGACGCGACCCTCAAAAGAATCATACACCTCGCCCTGAACTTCTAGTATCTCACCATTTGGTAAGGGAATTCTAACAATTTTTGCACTACAAAGAATCGTTGCATCGACCAAAAACATCCAGTCCATACCAACAATAACGTCAAAACTTTCCATTTCAAAAGGTACTAAGTCAATAAAGAAAGCATGATTATTAAGAACTAATGTGCATAAACGAATGACCTGGTCTAATCTGACTATCCCACCATTAGCCATTTCTACGTCAAAACATAAATACATAGGGCTCGGCTTAGCACTCGATAAAGGAATGAAACTAATTGCGACAAAACTATAGTCAGCTCCAGAATCAAAGAGAACAGTAGCATAATGACCATTTAGAAGAAATGTACCTGCAACAACGTTCGGGTCGTTGCGAGCCTCAGCAGCATTTAGAACAAAAGCACGACCTCTAGTAGTTGGAGCCTGATTGCCCCTATTCTGATTGGGTCCAGTAATCTGCAGCTGGTTAGGATGAACTGCCACTTGAACCTGTTACCCAACCCACTGAGGACATGTGTTCCGATAGTGATCAGTGGCCCCACATTCATAACATCCTCCACGAACTCCGGTTGGTCTCCTTTGATTCAATGGTGCTACCTGAGTCCTTGGTTCCCGACAGTAATTTGCCAAATGCCCAGTCTTGTTGCAGTTGTAGCATGTTAAGCAATTCTGATTTGCTGCATGGTGAAGATTGCACCTAGTACACTTAGGATGAGGACCCACATATTCCTTTTTGCCAGCATCAGTCACTGCAAATACCACGCCAAACTTTCTTATTATTACTCGTCCCACTGTTTTCCTTCCTTTTTGTCCCAACAGCAGTAATAGTTCCACACTGAACCAACTCTCCTGTCATAGCTTCAGACCTCAATATAGCCTCCTCTAGGGTAAGTGGGTGAACAGCAGCCATAGTCGACCTAACCTGAGGAATTAACCCACGAAGATACTTCTCTATACCTTTGTCTCAGGTTCAACCAAATGTGGAATGAGCCTTGAAAGTTCATTAAAGCGGGTAGTATATCCAGCATGATCAGCACCGACCATCTTATGTTCCAAAAACTCTCGTTCTAGCTTCACCAGTTCAGTTGCTGTGCAGAACTTTTTCATCATCAACTCTCTGAAGTTATACCAAGACATCGCCTCTGCCGCTAATCTGCCTCTGATTCGGCACTGAGTGTTCCACCAAGACAGAGCATCTTTAGTGAAAGAGTTTGCCACATACTTGACCCTTTGTTCAGGAGTACAATCACTAATACCAATCACAGCTTCCATCTTTTCTAACCATTGAATAAACTTGACTGCTCCACCTCTACCATCATACTCTTGCCCGCCACAATCCTGAAAGTTTTTGTAAGTACAAGTCCTGACACCACTTCTAGGTCCCCTTGGCACAGTCCCAATACGAATTCCTTGATCAAAGTCTTCATAATATTCACCATCCTGATCATCCCTTACGTTCTCATACTGATCATCATCATACTGCGCATGATCATGCTGAGCATCTTCATTTTGTGCATTTTGAGCATTTTGTGCGAGTATAGTATTAACCACTTGGGTGATCATGGCTGGGTCTGGTTGCATGCCAGCTTGTTCATTATTAGTTTCATCTTCAGCTTCGCCACGACCGCGTCCACGACCACTACCTCGGCCGCCACCGCGGCCTGCACCACGTCCAATGCCACGACCAGTACCTCGACCTCCAACTTGTTCATTTCCACGGCCAGTACCACGGCCAACACTTTGAACTACCACAGGCCCAGTGCCACGACCAATACCACGGCCTCCACTCCGTCCAGTTCCTCGGCTAATACCACGACCATGACCAGAGTCTTCGTTTTCACCATAGCCTCTTCCACGACTGCCGCTAGTTCCAGCACTAGATCTTGTTCTTGCCATTATCCTATAACCACGTGTCATTAGTTGGGGAAGAATACACTCGACGATGTTAACATCGCAAGATACTCTCAGTGCGCTCTCTCGTCTTATGGTCTAAGGAATGCTATCTAGAATCTAAACTATTCATGCAATTCATGTCAATGCAATACATATATATATATATACTAATAATATATAACCCTAAATTGCAGTTAAAATGTGGTCCGAATCTAACACCTACATTCGTTGCACTAGTGGTGTTTGTATACAGGGTGTACCAGCGGCTAACCCTCCACACCCTAGTACATCTAATGCAAGGTCGGATCACGGTACTGGTATGCTCTCTAGGTATTGGTCGGGTATGTATACAGGGTGTACCAGCGGCTAACCCTCCACCTAACCAACACCCATTAAGCATCCCAGAGTAGCTACCACACTCTCACTACAAGTGCAATCATTGATGTCAATAACTGTCGCAAGGCATGGCAGTAATCATAAAACAGTTGATCATGCTTTTCTATGATTATCACTATGCGATACTAGTTAGCGCCATCACTTCATCTTGCTCTAATACACATAAGTAATCACAATAATACCGAAAGCACACAGTCTCCAAATAATAGCCATAGTCAAAATAAACACAGGGTCAATAAGTCTAAACAGGATATGAACTCAAAATATAAGCGACGTTAGCACGTCTAGAATGCATCTATGATTCCAATCGTAAATGCTATACGGGGTTCTTAGGTTAAAGTCTAGGTTTTTCCACCTAATTCTCTACAACCACAACTCTGATACCATTCTGTAACACCCCACCGTTGGCGGAAACATGAGGTGTCATGAAAAGTACAGCACGACATGGAATTACATAGATACTGCTAAATGAAATAGAATAAAATAAATATATTCCCAAAAACATGAGTTCAAAGTCATAAAAGTGTTAAAATAGCTTATTACAACCAAGTCCATAAAGAAATAAACCAAGGCAGGTAGCCTTGAAGTCTGACAATTATTAAGGAGTGCTAATCTCCGAAGTCCAGCCTAGCATAGCAGTCCTTATCCCTGATTAGCCTGAGCACCTAAAAAGTATACTAAAACGTGTCAACACAAAGGTTGGTGAGTTAGTAGGTTTTATGTCAAAAGTCTAATAAAAGAAATAAGTCCTTTGTGGATTCTTTTAAGTCTAAACAAGTAATAGTTCAATATATAACAAGCAAAGTTACGCCATAATAAGTCCAAATGCCTCAATGTCTCAAACTCCGGCTTTACGGTACCTGCCTTAGTCCAAAGTCTCAAGTCTCAACTCATACAATAAGTACGTCCAAAGCACAACAAACAAACACATAATCACACACATACAACAAGATCAAAGCACGTCAAATGGCACAAGTAACTCTATATGCACAGGCTCAATATTGAACATAAAACAGAAATCGACAAAACTGTTTGAAAATAAGTATACTTTCCACCCCAAAACTTGTAAAAGAGGGGCTACGAAACTCACCTAGGAGAAGCACAATTATAAGTACCCTAAATCAACGAACAAAAACAGGAACAGTCAGTACACCTGAAACACGATCAATATCTGTCCAAAAGTCCTACATTGTCCACAAGTCACCCACTAAGTACTTACTTAGATGTACATGTCTATGTCCTATACTAGTATCTTGGGAAATGCCATTATGTCTCGTCAAATATCAATATATATTAGTCACGTTGTCCTTGTAAATTGTCCAAAGGGAAAAATCCGTTTAATAATGTCACCTTACGTCGTTTATATCCAGTCAAGTCTTCATATGGAATATTAATATAAAGATATGTTGAGTTCAAAAAGTCGTATAATTTATGTATAATCTTTATGATTTATATATAATATTTATAAAGTCCTTTCGTTTCAAATTAATTTTCGTATTTATATATGTATATATATATACATATGTTCTTATTAAATTAGTCCTTCTATATATAAATTTATATACAAAATTGTCCATCTTAATAAATCCGTATATATATATGTATATACTTAAGTCCAATGTCCGTATCAATTTAATTCTTTGTGTATATATATATATCTAATTAATTTAGTCTTTATATATATTTATATTTAATTATTTATGAAAAAAAATAGGATTTAACTTTAAACATAAATTCAAATAAATTAAAAGATATAGTTTAATTTATTTAAAACCTTAAATTTTTACTAAAATTCCCAAAATAATACCCTAACCCTAATTTTACAAAAAAGACAAAATTATGAAACTGCCACTTTGACAGCCATTGACCAACTTTGACCGATGGGAAACAAACTTACCAACACGAGATCTAAACACCTAACCCATGACAAATCGATTTTTGAAGCCAAAATGCACAATTCGGCCGGTTTGACCGGCGTTGACCGAGTCAAAAAATGAAGAACAAAAGTAGATCCGGTTAGAACAAAGATCAAGATCACGATTCCAGGACCAAAAATCACTAAACAATTCGGAAAATATATATATACACATAAATATTTCGGATCTATACATATATATATATAGCCGTGATATATAAGTATATATGAATGAGATTCTTAATTTTTTTTGATGAATAGCAAGCCTTTAAACGTTAGATCTAGCCATATCTTACCAATATTTGAATAAGGGATGAAGAATAATATGAAGATTCAAGAAATCGGTGGTGGTTCGTGGTGGTTCGCGGCTGCAAAAAAGGAGAGGGAGAAGAGGGGGGGACGGCTAGGGAGAGAAGGAAGAAAGAGAAGTGTGTGAGAGAAAAAGTGAAATGAGGAAATGGGGGATAGGGTTAGAAATTTTAGGGTTTTGTTTAGTCTTTTCCCTAGTTTGACCGAAATTTGACCATCTTTGACTCCACTAAAGCTCGTTTGACTCGACCATTCTAGAAGACTCGTGACCCGTTAATTCATATCATTGACATAGTTAAATGTAACTTTTCAATAGCTTTCTAATGGATATAAATATGTCTATATTTATTTATTAAACCTTTTATAGATTTAATTTTTAAGTATTTTACTTAATTTGGCATTTCCACAAGACAACTAGTATTCCTCCTATTCTCGAGTCCACGTACAATTTTTCTAAAGTCTAGGTGCTCATAAAGCTCGAATCACACATAAATTCACTTATTCCATGATAAAGTCTTAAAGGCTAATGACGTAAATAAACCAAACGAACTAAAGTGACCGGAAAGTGTTTCGGGAAGTACACTCGGATGATGGTTGTCACAAATAGAGATTGGGATATGATCCACAGGCTCATATGAGAGCTAGAGCAGAGATTATGGATTATGATGATTATTATGATCCAGGATCACTTAGGGATCAAATGAAAGAACGGTCAGGGTTAACTCATACATCGTCAGAGTCAGAGTCAGATTCGGATTATGAACCTTAGAGCTAATGATTTTTGTATTTTTGATAATGATTATAAGATAAATATGAATGTAATTGTTACATTATATTTATGATATAATATTATTGTTGTAAGTTAAAATAGATAAAGATTATAAGATAAATATTAATGTAATTGTTGCATTATATTTATGATATAGTATTATTTATTTTCTTTTATGTATTTATACTATTATGTCTTGACTTATGTATTTATGTTCTTTATCTTTGTATATGTGAATTGTTTGAATTGCAGATAAGCTTCAAAAATTAGGTGCATTGGACGATCTTGATGCTGAAGATGATTTAGACAGTATCAATGGTGAAGATTTGGAAGAAGGAGAGTTCATTACTTTAGAAGCCGATAGAAAAAGGTTGCTTGATATACCTTATGACTTTGATCGCGTCTTTAAGGAAGATGAAGTCATTCAAGTTGAACCAATAGCTGAAGTAGAACATCTCAATCTTAATCAAATCAGACATAGTCCAGATGAACCTAGGAACACAGCAAGTTTGAGATTTGCTGTATCTGCAAACATAATCGATGAAGAACATGACAATAATTTTGAGTTATACTGGAATATTGATGCTACATGATAGATTGATCTTAGAAGATTCAATATACCTCCGGTTCAGCAAGACCCTAAGTTTATTATTGATAGAAGGGTTCCAGTGATTGTAACTCGTGCTGGTTTTCATGTGGGTGGAAATTTGAAACCGTCAATGTATTGGGAGTTAATCTCAGACAAGGATGTACCCAAGTACTTCTCAGTGATACAAAGTTGGTTCTACGATCATAAAATCAAGTTATTTGTAATCAAGAGAAAAGAAGGATGCCAGTACATGTCAATGAGTCAAAGACACTTCCACTCTCTCAATGATTCTGATATGATAGATTTGGGAAGACGATGGTTCGTTAATCTTCCGAGTAATGGACTTGCAGATTTCTACTGGAATAGATTCAGAGATGAAAGAATTAGGAATTTCAGTGATAGAGGTCTGAAGCCAGAAGAGAGGTTGATTAAACCTACACCTTTGAAGAAAATTAAGAATTCAGCTGGTACATATCGTTTTTTACAGCGAATGATTAAATGTGTATAGAAGGTTCCCGCTATCAAATGGGATCAAGATATGCTGACGATGATGACATTTTGGCAGATAGATATCAAGTCAGGTGAAGCACAGATGTTTGTTGATGATTCAAAGAAACAAATGTTGCTACGCATGTATGATCCAATGCAGGTTGTCAACTTGTCAAGAGGTGATCAGAGAAGACTTTTGAATACACCTTGTTCAGCTGTGGAATTTTGGAGAGTTGAAGAAATGTGCTATCGCAACATTCTCGCTCATTGTTTACAAGAGAGAATTCATGTGAATAGCACAAGACTTTTGTTTAACGGATGACTTTGAAGTTCAAGTTTTGAAGACTTTAAAGAAATCTAGTTGCAACTATCAAGGGGGAGTCTGTAGATGCAGATTCGTGTGACAATCGCAACATAGATTTGATTATCGTTTATGTTTTAGGAACTGTGTTTGTAATCATTTTTATAGGAACCTTTGTTGGTATTTAATGATTACGTTTGAACTTCAATATTATATTTGTTTATGTTTTGTTTTGTGTTTGTGTGTTATATATTGTTTTGCAGGTACAAGAACATAGAACCAAGGTTTATAAGTGTCATAGGATGCTTAAACGATGGTTGGATATTATGTACGAGCCAAACAAAGTCAAACAAAGAACCAAAGGGTCGAACCTCGTGCTGATGTCATCAGCATGAAGGACTGACCTCGTGCTGACATTAGCACGAGGCAGGTCGATTGGTTTATTGTTTCGGGCTTAATCCTTCAATTAAGGCCGAAACCCACACGAACGAAAACCCTATTAGTATAAGTACAAACCTAATCTACGAAATTAGGTAATCCATGGAATCCATTATACTCATAAGTTGATATAATCACGAATTAAAGATACTTGTTGTTCGTGTGACCTCCTACACGAACCACAAGCTTTGTGCATCTCCTTAGGTTGATTAATTACTCATTAATCAGCAAAAGGCAATAGCAATCTAGTTATCTCAAGAGGATTCCGCACTCTTGATATAGCGAATCACATTTTATTACGATCGACGCAACCATAGGACCTTACAGAGGTAATAAAAATGAAAGAAAATTTGACTAGTTTAACTACTGAAAATGCTATTCTATAAAGGGAAAGTAATGTGACTAAAGATTCTGATTTACTTCGACAACGAGATCACCAACAAACTGAATTAGATTTTAATCCTGATAAGGTAGTATAGTACACTTTGAAAGACTGTGATATAGTTTTCTATGATAGAGAGGTATCTATAACTAGGATTGAACCTAAGTCAATAACTGATAAATTTTGGTGTGTAGAAAATAAAGAAGAATGGTTAGCTGAACAGATTCCATATAAGGATAGACATTATGCTCCTTTTAAACCAGCAAGAACTATGGAAGAAGCAATACAAACGCTTGATACCATAGATGAAATGAAGGAGTATGGTATACCAATCCCTGAAATAAAATATGTTCAATCTAGAAAACAACAAGCAAAGAAGTGTTATACTTGTCGTGAGAGAGGTCATATAGCTATTGAATGTCCAAATAGGAAGGTCAAGAATCCTAAGAATGACAGTCAAGTCAAGTCAAAGGATGTTGATGATATTCCTAATACTAAAGGGAAGGATAAATTAGTTGAACAAGTAGCTTCACCACAGTTTATGAGTGCATATAGAAGAGACTATTATGAGGGGTATGCTAAAAGACATCCTGATAATAAAAATGCATAGAATTATATTAAGTTACTTAAATCGTTATCATATGGTGAGTCTGCTGTGATAGATCAAGGGATTAATTTCAATAGATCTAAGACACCAAAACGACAAGCACCTTAACAGAATACTACTTCTAGTAATGGAAGTCTGAGTCGTTCCTGTACACCTCAAAGGAGTAATTCACCCAGGAAGATGGCTCAACAAAATCGATCGTCTCCTTCTAGAATTAATAGTTCGTCTAAATTCTATGATAGATTAGGGAGTCAACCTAGATTTGGTACTCACTCACCAAGGAATTCTCCTCCTAAGATTCGTTTCACTTCACCTAAGAAACAGTCTGTGACACCATCTTCATCCAAGGCTCCATTACAGAGCGATGGATATTGGACCGAATTAATAATTAGAGATGAATTCGATAAATCCAAACCTCAGAAGGTTTGGGTTCCCTTCAGAAACTAACCATCTTGTTGTCATATGTGCATGGAGAACCAAGGAAGGCTATCAGTCTTTGGTATGTTGACAGTGGATGCTCTCGGCACATGACTGGGGACAAGCATGTGTTGTCCAATTATGAATATGTACATGGTTCTTACATTAGTTTCGAAGGTCCCAAGGCGGCAACATCTCGGGCCAAGGTGATGTTGTCAATGGGAAGATTACGCTGGAGAAAGTCAATTATGTAGAACAGTTAGCACATAATCTATTGAGTGTTTCTCAGATTTGTGACAAGGGTAACAATGTCCATTTTACTGAGAAAGAAGCACTTATTCTGAAACCAGGATATGCTATTCCTGAAGACTGGATGCTGCTAAAAGCTCCTAGGAAAAGAGACATCTATGGCCTTGTGTTAGGTGTTGATGATCCAAAGGAGTCTGTTTGCTTGTTATCGAAAGCAAACGAATCTGAATCTTTACTATGGCATAGAAGAACGGGACATATCAATTTTAGAAATATGAATGACATTGTCAAACATGGTTTGGTTGATGACGTTCCCATGAAACGGTTTGGAATGGAAGACAAATGTGTACCTTGTCTGAAAGGTAAACAACAAAAGTCTGCACATAAACCGAAACAAGAAAATTCTATTGCCAATCCTTTCGAGTTACTTCACATGGATTTATTTGGTCCAGTGAATGTAAGAAGTATCGGTGGGATGTATTACAATTTGGTGGTTACTGATGACTACTCGAGATTCTCATGGGTACTCTTTCTTAATCGAAAGATAAACTGTAGTCAAGCGTCATAACAAGACATGCTATGAGCTTCTACATAAGAAGAAACCGAATTTATAGAATGTTGAACCATTTGGTGTACCGTGTACTTTCTTGAAATATCTACCCCAGTCAAAGTTTGATCCAAAGGTTGAAGAGGGAGTTTTCATAGGTTATAAACCGGGAACATCAATTCGACGGGTTTATAACAAGCAGACTGGCAAAGTTGACTTGGGTACAAATGTCAAGATTGTCAGTCATAAGCCCGCTATTCATTCTAGAACTGGCAAGATTTTCAATTATGATAGTGTATTTCGTTCACTACACGGTCCTGCTTTTTATTCAAATCATGAAACAGTGGACGATGTGATTGTTTTAAGAGATCATGTTGATTATGCTCCTATGCGTAGATCCACTTCTGCTCAGAATGTCGATACTACTCCAACCAAAGTTCAATCTACTACTGTTGTTGGTGAAAGGAGTAAGGACAAGAATAAGCCAACAGATTCAGATGATTGTGAACCCGAGAACATTACACCACTTACTCTGTCAAAGGTTTCACTGCCTGATGATGATCCTATTTTTGAAGAATCGGAAGATGATTTTAGTTGTCCTGAGTTTCAGATTAAAACGAATTTAGGAGAAAGTCTGAATGTTGATTCGGTTCCTCAATATCGAGTTAATAAGGATCATCCAGTTGAAAATATTCTTGGTAATGCTACAGAACCTGTTCGAACTAGAAATCAGTTGAATAAGGAACTGACTAGTTTGTTTTGTGAAGTGAAAGACACTGGATTGATAACTAAGTGTTTATATTCTGGTTTCATTTCAGAAGTAGAACTAAGAATGTTAACGCAGCACTTCAAGATCCATGTTGGGTTGAAGTAATGCAAGAAGAATTAGCTCAATTTGAAAAACTTGGAGTTTGGGAGTTAGTGGATATGCCTAGAAGTAAAGAACCGATTGGAACTCGTTGGGTATATAAATGCAAACGAGATGACAAAAGGGTTGTTACCAGAAATAAAGCACGTTTGGTTGTTCAGGGGTTTGCACAACGAGAAGGATATGACTATAACGAAACTTTTGCGCCAGTGCTAGGATTGAAGCTATAAGTTTTTTTTAGCCTATGCAAGTTTCAAAGGTATAAAGGTGTATCAGTTAGACGTTAAGAGTGCCTTCTTATATGGTGAAGTTAAAGAAGAAGTATATGTTCACCAACCACCGGGGTTTGAAGATCCGAACTATCCAAGAAGAGCATATCAACTGGATAAGGCTCTTTATGGATTGCATCAAGCACCCAGAGTGTGGTATGAAAAGTTGTCGACACATTTGTTGACAAATGGTTTTACAAGAGGATCGATAGACAGCACATTGTTTATCAAGTGGAAGAAGCGAGATTATCTAATTGTACAAGTTTACGTGGATGATATAATTTTTGGTTCATCTAATGTAAAGATGTGCAAAGAGTTTGAAATGAGCATGAAAAATGAATTTGAAATGAGCGCTATGGGGGAACTTCAATTTTTCCTCGGACTGCAAGTTGATCAAAGGAAAGATTTATTCACCAGTATAAGTATGTCGATGACATCTTGGAGAGGTTTCAAATGTTAAAATCAAAGACATATGGTACTCCTATTTAGCAGAATCATGGCTTAGGAGTTCTTAATCCTAATGATGAACTTGTGGATTCAACTTATTATCGTGCTATCATTGGCTCATTAATGTATTTGACTGCTTCGCGTCCAGATATTTTGTTCGCTGTTTGTCTTTGTGCTAGATTTCAAGCTAGTCCGAAAGAGTCACATTTGACTGCAGCAAAGCGTATTCTACGTTATCTTAAGGGAAACCAAGGGCTTGGTCTATGGTATCCTATAAGAGGAATGTTTGATTTTGTTGCATATACTGATTCGAACTTTGGCGGTTGTAACAATGACAAAAAGTCTACGACTAGAGGTTGTCAGTTTTTAGGAGGAAGATTAGTATCGAGCAATGCAAGAAGCAGACATGTGTTGCTCAGTCTTCATGTGAGGCAGAGTATATGGCTGCTGGTAGCTGTTGTTCCCAGGTATTGTGGATTCAGCAACAACTTCGTGACTACAGTATGGATTTTCTTGATACTCCTATTAGAATAGACAATAAGTCAGCTATAGATACTACAAATAACCCTGTCATGCATAAGGTCACCAAGCATATTGATATTAGACATCATTTCTTGCGTGATTGTGCTCAAAAGAAGTTAATTCATTTGGAAAAGGTTATAACCGATGATAATTTAGCCGATTTGTATAAAAAAGCATTTGATAAGACTCAATTTGAGAAGTTAATTCTTCTCAATGGGATGAAGAATGCTGATTCATATTAAATCTCTCAAAGAACTAATTTTGTAAGTTTGTGTCTGTAAATAGCTAAAATCATAAAAATACAAAAAGAGTTCTTAGTGTCATAAAACCCATAAAAATGTGAAAAATCAGAAAATGACAAAAATATGAAGAGATTTAAGTTGATGTTGTAAGACGATTAGACATGAGGATACTTAGCTTTTAAGTCTGCTTAATCGTAATATAACTTCTTAGTTCAGTGGTTACAATTTGGGATATATTGGTAGACACAAAGTAGCAAGGTTTCCTTAATCTGAACCTAATTTATACAATGTTCTTGTGGGAAACATATTCAGATATATGGCTGGGAATGCTTTCTTTTCAGTAATGAATTGATCTAGTCCTTAAATTTTGTGAAAGATCTAGCATTACTATAGGATTTGTTCAATGTATAGGCAAAAACCTCTACAACTCATGAGCATGAAAGTGAAATGTGATATTGTTTATGCAAATGAAATGAATATTAATTAAGGGGCTAATGTGGTCTTTGAGATTCAGACAAGTATGTCCTTGGGGTGTCTTTGTATACCTAGCCTACCTAAAGCTTCCAACTTGGGATAGGTTGTCAGAAAGTTCGCTACATGGGTCTCATAGAAAATCACGGGTTCCTTATAAATAATGAAATTCACGATTTATGCATCTTTTTTTATCTCTTATTCTTCATGTAATTTGTGCATATATGTCCATTAATTATACAGAAACCTTAAAATCGATTATGAATGGATTCCGCACTTTCATAGTCGAATTGGTCACAATTTGATCGGTCCTACTCGTTTCTTCAATTGGTATCAAAGCAGGGAAGGCGTTTTCAGTCTTCAATCGTGATCTGTATTGAGGATTTTCTGTTGAATTCGTGTGCAAATTCGTGAAGATGAAGAAATTCGTGTAACTTCGTGCTTACGTCAGCACGAAGAGGATTTAGCCTCGTGCCTACGTCAGCACGAAGTGGCTAGTATTCGCATGATATTTCCTTTGACTTCGTGCTTACGTCAGCACGAAGTGGATCAAGTTCACGATGACGTCACCACGAATTCATGGACAAGATTATCACGAATTAATGATTAAGTTCGTGCGTACATCACCACGAAGAGGTTCTCTTTCGTGCTGACATCACACGAAGATAATCACATAATTCATATCAAGTTCGTGCTTATGTCATGCCTTAGTATTCCTTACTTCGCGCTGACGTCATGTTGAAGATGATATGTCGATCTGAAACAAGTTCGTGTTTGCATTAACACGAAGATGTCTACTTCCTTCTTTAAATTTATACCAAGAAACAGATCGAGTAAAGAGGTTCCAAGTTTGTGTGCAGACATATCCTATGAAGCACACAAGACAGGGTAGTAGAAAAGCAAAAAAAAAAGAGTTTTTTTGGCGGGAAAAATAATTTTTGCCCATGGTCTTAAAATGGTATGATTCATGGAGATTTGAAGTTTGGTAGCGTTCGAAATTTTTTCAGTCCGTTTTTGTGCGTTTTCGGCACGTTTGGATGAAAATTTTCGACAATTATCAAAATTTTCCCACGGCTTTATTAATAAAAATTTACATGAATATCAACATTTCATGTAAATTTGGAGGGAAAATGGGTATACCCTGTTTGGCATAGAGCTTTAACCATCATGAGCTCTAAGCATTTTGAAGAACCTCAAGAATGAGAGATACCGTAACCTACTATAGGCTGATTTTTAGAGTATTTGCAGAGAAAAGGGGGGAATAAAAATTTTAGAATGTTCTTCGATTTTCTCAGCAAAACTCTAATATACTCGAGACGAAGTGGTGATCAAAGTGTTATTTTGTTAGAATTAACAATTGACGGCATTTACACTTTTAAAATGCTTGAGTAATGAAGATCATAGTGTTTTCAGTCTTGATTAACACTGTTCAACAAATGATCTTCTATGTAGCAGTTATAGAAGCTTTTGTTGAAATATTGGAGCAATGAAGTTGATCACTTGTGGTTGAAGTACATGCAGATTGTACCCTAGTGAGATCTCAGATAGAAAAACTCCGGGTGATTGATAAAATTGTGAAGATATGAGACATAGCTGAAACTTTGTTGAAGTTTTGAAATGATGAAGCTGGTTATTTGTTGTTTGGGTATTTGAAGATTGAACCTATCTATATTCCATGATGTAAGGATAATAATCAGGCAATATATAAGTTTCATTGCGAGATTAAGATCTTTATGTGATTGGCGGTTTATATAACTGAAGGGGAGATCTGATAAGAAAGACTTCAGGTGATTAGTAGAGTTGTGGAGATACAAAACGGAGTTTTGATGCTGCTATAGTTGAGATAGGGTCTATGGTATTACATTTTGTTATGCAAGTTGTAGAGTTTCTTATCTTTGTGATAGCTGATTGATTTGATGATGATTGTTGGAAATTCAACTTCTATATTATATGCTGGTTAGGCAAGGCGAGATTAATTTCTCAGGCGACAATCCTAAGTGGAAGGTGGCAATGCTTAATTTGGAGGTGGTTAACAGTTGAGGGGGAGAACTACAATGAGATGTGTTGGATTAGTTGGTTGTCATAGAGGGGCAGGGAATTTGCAGTTTTAAGATCAAGATGCGATGTCAGAAAATCGAGTTTCAACAAGAAGACTCGATATCATCAGTTAAGGAGAGCAAGTGGATTCAGGTTTTTTGGTAACTATTGATTATCAGAGTTTTTCTAGAATTGATTGCAACGGAAAAGGGGGAGTTTGTAGGTACAATTTCTGAGCACCTTTTATTGTCCATCGCAATGCAATTCCAAGGGCTGATTATGATGAAGAGGAGGCATCATCAAGGTCGTGATGACATCATCATCACCTCGTGATGATGCCGCATGAGGCTAGTAGTTCGTGTAAGGGAGTTCAAGGCCTACGAACAAGATAGAAGCCCAGCCCATGTAGCAGCCTATATATACTAGAATTAGATTACAATTTACGTTTGAGGGTTTGAGTCCAGACAGAAATCGTCCATAGTGCACGGGGTAGAGATCTATACCCTACCCCGTGCCAGTTAGATGTATACTTATATGGTGATTGTATTCATATGATTAATGAAATTCATGATTTATGCATCTGTTCTTATCTCTTATTCTTCATGTAATTCGTGCATATATGGCTACTGCTGAAGCATCATTCGTGGTGTTGCAAGGAATAAAATGTGCCATTTTTGAAAAACGATAAATGACCACCATTATTGAATTTTTTCCTCTGGGAGTTCTGGGCAGTGAAACAATGAAGTCCATACTAATATCTTCTGAGGGTTGACTTGGAACTGGCAGAGGAGTATACAAACCCTTGTGAAAAGTTGCCTTCGCCTGGTGACGAGTTGGAAAGCGACTGATGATATTCTAGACATCCTGTAGTAAACTTGGCCAATAGAAATGTTCCATAAGAATCTCTCCAGTCTTGTTAATGCCAAAATGGCCAACCAAACCTCCTCTTTATGTTTCCCTTATTAGTAAGTCTCTGATTGAACCCCTTGGAATACACAACTTTCCATTTTTTTTTTTTGGTAAAGGGATACCTTGCTTAAACTTTTATACCAACAACTTTAATAGTACATCACAAGTAACATGGCTAAATGCCACATTAATTCCTTACATGACAGGCCATATAAGGTTAATCACGCATCAAAGCATTACAAATTAAAACATAAAGCTAACGATCCTATTTCTAGAGATCAGCAGCAGTGATGCTAGCCATACACGATGCTATTAGGGGTCACCATCAACCAAGAGGCTTTCGGGGAGCTTCCATTCTTCAAGCATCAAGCTGTTTTTCCTGCTCCCTTTGAACCTGAAAGATACTAATTTTAATCTAAATGTCTCCAGTAATGTACTACTGATTATGTTAGGAGTCCTCATATTTTTGCTAAACATATGCGCAATGCACTCCTGCCAAATGTAGTAAACTGTTGCTGCAAATACAAGTCTACCCACCACACTTCTAGATGAATTGCTCTTGGATATTGGTATTAAGGCAGCCATGACATGCAACATGTGATTCGAAACATTCTCCAATCCTGCCATCTTTCTAACCAGGGACCAAACTTGTGATGAGAATGGGCACTCGAAAAAAAGAGGCTCATGAGAATTAGGACCTGTTTTACACAAAGAACAACAAACAAGATTAAGATTAGTAGATGATGCGGAAATGACCAGATTCGCTGAACTGACCGTTGCCAGTGAGCTGAGCAGATCAACTGAAGTGAATAGAAATTCTGAGGGAAAAGAAGATTCTGAAATGAAGTCCATTTCTGAGCTGGCGTAGAATTCTGAGCCCTTGATGCCATTTGAGCAAGCCATGCTAATTCTGCCAGCGATAGCCCATTTCAGACAAGTGTTCACTGAACAAGCTCAACCTCCAGTTGTAACACTTTTCCAGTGGCAAGAAGCTCCAGATACCACCCTCAGAAGACCATCAGAGAAAGTCTCCACTGAAGTGCTCTAGTTCACTGAAGCTCTCTAGTGACCAGTTCTAGTCTCCAGATGATTGCTCCAGATGTACATCTCCAGTGGAAGTCCAGATTTTAGTTTTTCCAGTTACCTTAATAAATTGTTCTGACGCGTGTTTGTAGGGTCCAATAAAGGAAGGATGACTGCTGTACAAAGAAGATGACAAGAAAGGAATGAGTGGCCATGTTATTTCTAATGGTTTGTGGGCCCTTTGCAAAAGGAATCTTTCTAGAACCTTTATCTGTCCATTTACCATTGGCTAATAAATTAGTGGTTGTTCTTTGCACATGACAGCGTTTAGATTATTTTTATTATTATTTCGATAACTCCTAGGAAATAGTTTATATGGCTATAAATAGGGGTTGTATTTCTCTTTGTAAAGGCAGATTATGTTGTTGAATAAAATTAATAGACCAACCTCTATTTCTTATCCAAATTATTCATTTACCTTTAGAGATCTTTGATCTTGGTGGTTTGGAGTGATCCCTTTATCAATATTTGTCGTGGTTTGTCCTTTATCAAATACAGTGGTGAGATCTTAAATCTTCGATTCCTTTATCTGTGTTTGTGGTGGCTAGACCTTTATCAAACATAGTGGTGGGATGACGTGTTTCCTTTATCCTTGAGTTCGGTGGCTTGGCCTTTACGAATCTTAGTGGTGGATTCTTTTATCAATCCCTTTTATTTATCGTCTTGTTTTGTTGTTTATTTCATAAAATCTAGAAAAAACCAAAATAGTAATTTGAGTTGTTGTAAAATTCCGCTGTGCTTAGTTTTTGTGTGATTTACGCATCAAATTTGGTATCAGAACCAGGTTTACAAAAAGGTTTCTTAATCTTTTAGTCATTGGTTATTGTTTGGTTAGTTTGGTCAGATTAGATCTGTTGGAGTTATAGTTCGTGTTGTTTAGATATGTTATTGTTGGTTTTGTTTTATTGAATATTAATAGCTTTTAGAAGAAATATGACATTAGATGAAGCTCTTAATGTTATGAGGGATAGGCAGATTGAAGATCTACAAGAAACACTTGGTAGAGTTCTTAATCAGTTAGAAGATGGTGGTTTAAGGTTGAATAGAGAACATGTTGTAGGTGAAAGAGATGATGAGTCTCAAGGTCCTAGTGAGAGATATGATAGTTCCCATAGATCTTCTAGTGATTCTAATGAGTCTAATCAGTCTAGAATAAGGCATAGGAGACATAAGGTAGATGATACAAAAGATATTCTTGAATGTTTCTACGTGGTACGATAACTGGTGTGAATTCAGCCCGTTATGTGAAAGATTTTCATCTCATGCAATTGCTAATGCGAGGTTTAATAATAATGCAAGAGTGGCCCATATTATTAATGAAGGCGTGTGGTGTTGGCCTTCAAATTGGAGTCTCGTTTTCTTTAATTTTCATCCACCAATGCTTTCTAATCATACTGATAAGCTTGTTTGGAAGGATTGCAATGGGCTTGTTCAGGATTTTTCGGTTTCCATGGTATAGGAATGTATTCGACCAAGGGCTCCTGAGGTAAGTTGGTTCCATCTAGTTTGGTTTACGGAATGAATTCCAAAGCATGCTTTCCATCTATGGTTGATTATGAAGAAGAACTTAAAGACACAAGATATGCTTCATGTTGGGGATGTAAATTTTGCATCTACATTATCTTCAGTGTGTTCTTTATGTGAGTTGCATTCTGATTCACATGAGCATTTGTTTTTCGAGTGCCCATTTTCTAGTCAGGTTTGGAATCGTATATGTTCTATGGCAAGTTTTGTCTCAAACTCAGCTTGTTGGAGTTCAATTGTCTCTTCTATGATATCTTATGCTAAGAAGAAGACTGCGGATGCTATCTCGCACAAACTTGTATTAGCTACCACTTCCTACTTTATTTGGCAGGAAAGGAATAATCGTTTATTTAGCAAGACAAAGAGATCCGTTCAGAAGCTTTCTGATGTTATTTGGTTTATGGTTCGACTTAAACTCCTAAGTTTGTGGTTCAAGCAGAATGCTCGTGTTGCAAAGCTGGTAGATACATTGAAATTACCTGTTTCTTCATGTAATGCAATGTAATACGATATTCTTTTCTGGTTTTGTCTTACGTGTTAGGTTTCTGGTTGTTGGTGCTTAAAATGGGTTGTATTTCATGTGCCTTTAGGAAGCTGTTGGCTAGCTATTTTTGGCTTGTTTGTAACTTGTCGGTTTGGTACTTAGCCATACCGCCAGTACCTATTTTTTTTTATCATTTATAAAGTGAACCAGGGGTGACGGCCTCTTACCGAAAAAAGTTTATGAGTACATAATTTTGTCCAAAGCTCTCTCCTTTTCTTATAATAATTATCAGCATAGATGAATGAGCAAAAGAAAGACTTCTGATCAAGTCTGTAAATAATTTGAACATGTAATAGTTGATCAGATTTCGCTAGTACCATTACATCCACAACTTTAGTGTTCCATCCTAATATAATTCATGTACCTTTATCACATGAAGGGCATTGGAAGTCCAGTTCCAAGTTTTAAAAATACATCTACACACATAAAATAATTTCGAGACATCAACATGAGATTCTAGAATTGCACAAAGATTTAAATGATTCTCAGTTACAACCTGACGAACCTCTTTCTGTTTGAGAGGGCGGTTCAACCCCATAATGTTCCAAGAAGCTAGACTACCCATTTAAATCGTCAGGAACGGGATTGCTTGCCCCCTCAGAGTTACTTTTTGGTATGGTTCCCAATTTCATAAAGTCATCAAACTAATTATAAGTCTCCTCCACCTCATCTACGTCATATTCACATTCTTTATAATCTTTCCCGACGAGCTGACTTATACTTTCTATTATAAAATCGGCTCATTACAACCAGCTCCATAATCATTTAAAAGCCGACGAGCTGGCTTCCACTTTCTGTTAAAAAATTGGCTCATTACAACCAGCTCCATAATCATTTAAAAGTTAATACTGATTGTGGGTGTTAATGGTCGTTACTGGGGAGCTAGTTCCAACCTGTTTAGAAGTATTTCCAATCTGTTTTGAAGTAGTTTCAACCTGTTTAGAAGTAGGTTTAACTACTGGTCTATATTCGAATTTTTGCTTCTGTTTATTCATTTGAAAGCCCTGTTTCGAATTATTTCTACCCTCCCTTTGTACCATTTCGAACCCCTCTTGTGTGATTTAGCCTTTTGAACCGGTTTAACATTATGAGGGTAATGAATCCCTTCATGTCCGAAAATCTTACAAGTATCACATCGAGGTGGTTTCCATTCATACTCCACATTCGTGGTTTCTTTTATGTGGCCTTCTCTGTCAAGATTAGGGATTGCAACAGTTAATGTATCTATAAACTCCCTTTCAGCATTTAGTTCAACTAATGCCCCAGCATAGCTACTTCTTCCCCATGTTTCAGAGCACATTTGAGCCGTAAAGGAATCCAAAATCATGGAAGTACCAATCGCAGTAGCTAGCATGCTTAGTCCATCATCAGAATTGGCCGCCATTGGTACATTATGGATTTTAACCCACACCGCTACTTTTTTGATCTTCTCTTTTTTTAGAACAGAAGTGGGAGTCCAAGTATTAAGAAAAATGAGAACGTTTCTTACTAACCATGGTCCGCCTTCAAGTACTACTTTCATCCCCTCAGTGGTTGAGAACTTGAAGAAGAAAAAACCATTGGCATTCATCATAATTTTCTACAATCCGTGTTTGGTCCAAGAGTATTTTCCAAAGTTCTCAACTACCGGGTACGCTTGCCACTTACCCAGAAAGTATCCATAAAGGGTATTAGAGAATCTATTTTGTACCATTCTTATAGATTCTCTGGGTAACACAATGTCTACATCATTCATCGTTTAAACAGCTTCCAAGGTTCGAAAATTTACCTTGGTTTTACTAGTCGTTGTCTCAATACCAGAATTTAGTGTAGCCGCATAGGATACTCTTTTTCCATCTGGTCAGAGCTAGGGTTTTGCTACTGATATGTCGTATTTTATACCCATTTCCCACGGTTTATATAGTTAAGTTAGCATGTTTAATGAGTCGTTTCATACACATTTGTTGCGTTTATGGTATTTGTTAGTGTTTCAGGTTAGTAGCAGATACTTGAGCGTATTTCTTAAGAAAACGACATTCTTGGAGTGAAATAAGTGCTTACGGATGATTTTCGGGTTGTTTGGATGAAGTTTGGCGAAAGTCAACAAAAGTCAAACTTGATTCAAGTAAAGCTGAGCAGCAGCTTAAGACCTGCGCCGCAGCTTTGAAACAGAAGATCCAAGCTGCGCAGCAGCTTAGTGACCTGCGCAGCAGCACTTCTAGTTGTGTTCCAGCAAAGTCAAAAAGTCAACAGCAGCTTAGGTGACCTGCGCCGTAGCTTATAAGCTGCCACGCAGCTTAAGGTCGATTCTGCACAAATTTTTATGGAAACATATAAATAGCTTGTTTGTCATTCCAAAACCCTATGTTACATTTTCCAGCCGTTTTGAACACCCTTGAAGGAGACTTTTGATCAGATTTCTCATCCTTTAAGATCGATATTACGATTGGATAATTCTCGTTATTTCCGTTCAATTCTTTGTAATCGGTAACGATGAATTCTTTCTATTTGATTTGTTATTTCATATTTAATATGAGTGGCTAATCGCCTTTTCATCCATCTTGATGGAGTGAGACATTATGTAGGGATTGCACAATATTTATTAATTCAAGTGATTTGATTTAACATTTTGTCGTGAACTTAATCTATTAATTCTTTGTTATTCAATTATTGATTGCGGATAATTTGTGCTCATTGCTTAGTGACGACTAGGATTTGGGTATAAGTTATTTTGATTGCTTAGCTAGAAGCAATTGGTTCTATGACGGGTACGGTAGAGGGTAATCAGTATTTGATAAGAATTAACGGGTTGACGGTTGGGTACAATCGATAGGCAAAATTGTCATCTGAAATGACCAAAACAATTGTTTAACTAGGGAAGTTATAAAAAGGCGTCTCGGGGTACCGGTCTTAATAATGAAACTAGTTTGAGCAAGAGAGTCGAATAAGTTGTTAACTTGACGGGTACGGGGTTAACGATTAATTTGAGTCTCGGTCATTAAATCACTAAATTGAATTTGAACATCATCAAATGTGCAATCCTAACATTCTGTTGAGCGAAATCAAGATGGGTGACTTTTAAATTATTGTTTTCAACAACAAACTTCTCTTTCGATTAATCCTTTAGGATTACTAACTTTTCAAACTAACTACTCGCAACGTGGCAATTCGGCCACAAAACCCCCCATATTTTACTTGAATCATTGAATATTTACAATTGCTAATTTAAGTCCTTGCGAACGATCTCGGCTTACCAGTTTTAACTATACTGCATGCGATCAGATACACTGCCTGTGAGTGTGTAGTAATCAGTATTTTCGGTAAATCGTGTTTATAAATTTAAAGCTAGATTTCGCACAGCTACCCAAGTTCTTATTATCATTAGTTTCTTTCCCATGCTCGTCTATCTTAGCTTTCACATCCTCAAAAACCAGACCTGGATCATTAGGCTCATCGTTTCTTGACTCCTGCTCACAACTAGGAGTTTTAGTAGTGAATATTTCATCACAACCTAGTTTATTTTCTTGATCACCATCTTTCTTTTCGACCTTTCTATCAACAGGGTCTAAATCCTCTCTGGTATTAAATGGAGAACCAGATTCATCACCATCAATCGTGCCTCCCGAAATATTGATACCCTTCTTAGTAGTGTCTTTTGCATCTGTTTTAGGTTTATTATCAGCAAAAACCCCACCTTTTAGGGTTTTTCAGGATTGATCAAAACGGTGCATGAGATTTCCCATCAATGTTCTTAATCTTCGAAACAAGCCCAGGAGGATTGCTTTTCGAATTAGCACCTATTTCCATAATCAAAAAGAACAATAGTAAAGCATAAGATCAACACAAACCAGAATCCAACAAGCATGAACAATAAACGAAACAAAAACCCTAGGGAATAAAAAAGAGAAGATCGCCATTTTTTGCCAGAGAGAGAGTTGGGGTTTTATTTTATCTTTTTGTCATGCTAATTTGTTAACATGTTTTATTTTATTTATTTATTTTTATGTTTTAGCTTGTTATTTTCCATTTTTTTTATTTTGATTGAAGTGTGCAGGAGAATATTGCTTTGTAGTCTGAAGGAAACTATGCACTTGTTCAAAAGCTAAGTGTGGGGGAGTTCGAGCATCAAATCGCTGAAGAAATCAGACACCAGAACACTTACAGGAGTAAAAAGTGCCGCTTTAACTCACAAAGCGCCGCTGGGAATGCATCAGGGCATCCCAGCGCCGCTCCCACCATACCAGCACCACTCCTAACCCAGAAAGGTCCAACCAGCGCCGCTCCCACCATACCAGCATCGCTCGAGGCCCAGAAAGACCCATGGATCGCCATCAAATGGAGACAATTTAAGTTATCGAAGCTCATCATGTTCAAGTCCTCCACAAATGCCATCTTCAAACATCAATCATGCAATTTTAGCCTCGGGAAGTTTCGTTAATCTTGTTACTCTTTTATTTTTACGTGTTTTTCCTGTTACCCTTAGTTTCTATGTCTAGTACAACGAGGACGTTGTACAATTTAGGTGTGGGGGGGATGGAATAGGAAAAACCCTTGGTCTAATTGTTTGATTTTGAACAAGTTTTCTACTACTTATTTCATGCAAATTAAAAGTTTTTTGTGTCTGAAAACTATATGCGATTACGTTTTCCATAGCACACTTAACCGGACTTCAATATGCCTAGCAATTAGAGCTTTTTAGTTATTAGTAGGTATATTAATTGGACTTAATGCTATACGTGCTTGTGTAGAAACTAGTTTAGATGTATGGTTCGCCTTAATTCTTACACTATTTAATGTGGACTAGTTGTATGCGGAGTAGGAATATGAGTCATCTGGGGTCTGTGATAAATGTCTATTGCATGAATAATGTAGTATCTTAAAAAAGACAATCAGTAGATTAAACAGAATTCAAAAAACTATTAATGAGTAAAATCTAAAAACGCATCAAGCTATGTCGCTCTGCGCGTGGGGAACCACCGACCCTGTCACCGCTGTCTTGATGTGCACTTTTTGTTGATTTATGTCGCTCTGCACGTGAGGAATCACCAACCTGTCACCGCTGTCTCAACTATTAAAGATGATAATATCGTATGACTGCTTTAGTGTTTAGCTAGCGAGCATGACTGTAGTGTAGGAGTATATCTAAGTAGTGACTAACAAGTACACACACGAAATAAATATTAAATGCCTTGCTAGTAGCTAGTAGTTCTGATTGCTATACAAACCTTATATAAGTGCTTAACTAGTCAGTAGAAAGTAGTAAGATTGAGTTGTAAGACATGTGGAAGTATAGAACTGTTTTAGAGGTATTAAGACGAGTAAAAAGTTAGCTTTTAGTTATGCTTGACCAATTGTCTCGTCTCTATAGCTTACTGATTTTGTCTAAAGCTTTCTCAATTCGTCTTGCATGACTATTCTTTCAAATGATTTCAATAAAGTAGAATACTTTAACACTTAAGCTGTCTGCTAATCGCTGTTTTATTTTTCTTGGACTATTTGCTTGAGGACAAGCAAAGACTTATGTGTGGGGGTATATGATGAGCGTCCGTTTTTTGATAAAAAACCCCTATCGGAAGGCTTCATTTTAGTGTATAAATGAGTTAATATACCGGAACTATTGGTACTTAATGGAATCGTATGTTTATGCAGGTTCATGGAAGATGCGAGAGAGGGTAAATGACATCAAGTGACTCAAGAAGGAAGTGATTTGGGAGCCGAACGAAGAAGAACAAGTTGCAGCAGCAGTCACCAGCGTCGCTGGCAACTAGCCAGCACCGCTCCCTACTCACCAGCGCCTCTGGCCCAAAGAAACCCAGTTCCAGCGCCGCGGGGCGGCCCAAATCTAAAACCGACTTAAATCACTATTTAAGCCGAACTAACTCTCAAAACCCTAAGAGAGAGCCGATTCAGCAGCCCTAGCCGCCCAGTATCAACCCTAGCTCGTAGTTGTAGATTCCAAGAAGGTTTTGGAGCTTCCGGCACCTTTTGATCTTCATCCGCGGTCTAGATTTGTCTTTTCTATTTACTTTATATTATCAAAAAATGTCTTTCATCTTTTCAGACTTTGTTATTCCTTTAATAATGCTAGGCTAGTAGGCTGAATACTTGTTTGGATCGATATGATCATGTAGACGTTTATTGTTTTACTTTGTTTGTTTGAATCTGTTGGAGTGTGTTTTACTGTTTATCGTAGATCCATGTTTATTAGTAATTCATGATGCTATAAGTTCTATATCCGAATATATTAGTTTATTTCTGATGGTTGTATATGATCATATACTAGGACTAATATGCTAGGACGGAAAACACTAGTCGGTCTATAACTAGGAGTAAAAGGTGATTCACTTGTAACCAAAGGATCCAGAACCAGAGTAACTAGGATGAATTGAACATGATACTTAACAATGTCATACGCGATCTAGTGACTTGTAACCGAGCACTGTGGTTACTGGAGAGAATTATTATCTGGTCATAGCTTAAGAGCCGGGTAACTAAGAGAAAAATTATTAACATAAACTTTAGGTCATTGATGCTTTAAAATGAATCTAGCAAAAATTTGTTTATAGGGTAGAGTGAGTCTAGCGACAACACTAGTAATTAGGCAAAGTGAATCTAACGGGAATCTGAGCCGTGATTAAGTTTCCAACAGTCTAACAAACAGGTAGAATAGTATTTGGTCGTACCATGAGATCGGAGATGGCAAACGAGTATTTTAATTTAATTACTATTATTTGCTTTTTCAATATTTTACGATGTGTCTTCTATCGCAGTTTGCCCTGGTAATACCAGATAGTTACTGTTAGGTAGTAGTTTATTAGGAGTTAGTGATAAACCCCCAAAACAAACTAGAATTACACATATTATTAGATTAGGTAGTGCAAGCGTCCCTGCGAACGATCCTTTAATTCAGCACTAGACTATACTACATAGACCAGGTTCTCTGCTCGTAAGTGTGTTAGTTTTAGGATAATTTACTTGTACAACATTATAAATTTAAAAGCTAGAATCAATAACAATAACACACGTCAATAGTCTTCAAAGAATGAAAGGACATGCAGTCGTGGTAGTCTCTTGACTGGTTACCCTTCCATAATGTAGACTGGGAAGCTGTACGAGCAGGTCTAGATGCTGTAAAGGGGGAAAGAACTGTCCTTGCACCAAGATTGCCTGGTGCAAGTACAAGGCCACTGGTGGAAAGGCAGGTTGTTGTTGCTAGTACTGATGCAAGTCAACATGTCATTGAAGAGTTTGAAGATGCTGGAGATAGGGGGATGTTGATAAGGGCAAAAAAGCTGCAACTGATATAACTTTACTTGAGACTAGAAATGTTGATGTGCTTCCTCCAGTGTCTGAAAGTGACAGTAAGTGATTGGCAAGAATTGGCGAAGGGATAATAGCAATGTTTTTGTAGCCGGACCGGACCGGCCGGTTAGATCGATCCATCGGTCCGTGACCCGACATCTATAACGGTCCGGTTGATGGTGTTTGTTCGCATGTGCAAAGAGTCGGCCGATCGGGCCAATAATCGGCAATCTGGCCGGGAACCGGATGTTCCGGTCCATGGACTTCATTTGAATTGGGCTTTAATGAAATAGAAACATTTGGGATTTTATCTCATCGTTGGCCAAATCATGATATTTCCGAGCAAGATCGGATGACGGTGGTACGATGAAATTTGTCGTAAGTTGTTTACTTCATTTTCGTTTTCCTCATGAATGAAAAAGAAGAAACATTGACTTATCAAATCGCCGGCCTGATCTTGAACTTCCGGCCAAATCTTGTATTTTCCAAAGAGATCGGATGATGTTGGCGCTTGGCACAATGATTTTTGCAATAAGCTGTCTACTTCAGTAATTCACTATAAGTTAGCTTTGATTTTCGTTTTCATCATGAAAGGATAAGAAGAAACATTGAGAGAAAAAAAAAGGAATAAAAGCATCAGAGGTAAAAGAGAGATAAAAGTGAAAATGTCTTTCAAAAGTAAAGACTGCAGAAGATTGATGTGGCTTTCTTTAATTTTTAAAGAATATATATATTTTAGTTAACTGTTTCACTATGTGGCAGAAACTTTGGTGGATTTGGTGTGTGTGAGGTTAGTCAATAGTCATACACTCCATTGATATATACTAGATGAATACCCGTGTAATGCGGCAGTATAGACGGCGGCATGTCGGTGGTGGTGGCGACTTATAGTGGCAACTGTGATGACTAAGATAGATAATTGATGTAAAATAATTCATGTGATTTAAGGAGTTAATGAAAGTAATTTTTAGTATATAAAAGATGTATGCTATAAATATTTTAAGAGAATAAGAGATTTCAAAAATAGAATACCTAAGTTTAAATTATAAGGGAGTATAGATATAGATATAAAATATAATACAATATATAATATAATATAATATATAATGTTATACGGTTATTTATCCGGTCCGACCGATCCAACCAGTAACCCGTAAGGATACCGGTTCCCCATCCGGTCCGGTTGTGAAAACATTGGATAATAGAAAGAACGAAACAAAGACAAGCCAACCAGTTAGTTGCCAGATCACAACTTGAACGACTAATGTTACTGGGTGTAAGTGATGCCAAATTATTGGGTATCCCATTGGAGCAATATCTGAATGTGAAAAATGATGTCAGGATAATGGGAATGTGAAATGAAATGTTTGCAATAGAAGTGGACAAACACTATCCTGACGATGAAGCACAGTTTGATGCAAAAAGTCTACACATATCAGTAGAGAAGGCTAGAGAAAGTAGAACTGGTGGCATTCAAAAGAGGATTGAAAATGTGAATAAGGTAGTGAAAAGGGTGCTTAACCCACCCAAGTCCAAAGGAAGAACAAAGCCATTGTCCAGGGATGCAAACTTAAGAACTTGGGTGGAACCAACTGAAGCCTCAACTGAGGATGTCAAAGTCGCGGTACAAAAACTAAGTACTGGCCAGTTGAAACTCGCAAATGAAACTGAAGCAAGAAATTATCTAACTGGCGTACAACGGCGGAGATATCATCCAAGCAAGATCATTGGTGTGCAAGTATCGATCAAGCCTGGAACAAAACATTTCTATGTTGGTATTAAGTACTCAAATGGACCAATGCTTTATACAGAAAATCCAAATGTCCATAAGTATGATCATGCTGAGCAGGTGGAGATACTGAATCTTTTGGAGAGCAAGCAAGTGAAGAACAAATTTGAAAGGGGTTGGATCTTTGTGCTCCAAAATCTCATCAAGTTCAAGGAAAGTGTTAAAGAAAAGCTGAACTTTGATACAGAATACAAACAACCCATCTCTTCAGTTGCAAAGAGAAGAAAAACTGGCGAAAGGCCATCTGATTAAGTTCTTCTTCCAATTATCTACTTGTATTTTCATTTACTTTCTTGTAACTTTTGTAATTTTATTCATGTATTTACAAGTTGCCAGATTGTAACCACAAGATAGATGACAGATTAAAACTAACAAACTTAAAAGTAAAACCCAAGGCATCTGATGATCTATAAAAGGCCTTGGAAAATTAGTTAGGTTTAATCGAACAAGTCCTTCAAGTTCATACTTGTATAGATACAAGTTCTTGAAAAGACTTGGCAATATTTCAGGACAAATAGGGGAAATTTGTTAGGACCAGTTTTGACTAAAACTGACCAATCTCTAGTTGCATCTGTAGACCAGAAGATTTGTCCAGAAATATAGAAGTCCAGTTGCAATGTACAGTTTATGCAACTGACGACTTCCTCCAGTTAAAGATCTAACCAATACATCTGAAGACATTCCAGTTGAAGTCGAGGAAATCAAGTGGAAAAAGGAGAATGTCAATAGCAACGAAGCCCAGCTGACTTTCTACCCAGATCATGACTGGAGAGTATCAGTGTAAAGAACTTACAAAGTTTTACACTGATTACGAGTAAGACCTTTTTACTTTATGCACCTTTATCCTGACATTATCAATTGTCTTCGATTAAAGTACAAAAGTGCATAAAGTAGATTGATAAAGTGACTTTATTTCTTACTTTATCCAGCATTTTCAAAGGATTTCAAATTGAATCCTTAAATGCTAGTAACCATATTTAGGCGACAAAGTTGGAATCCCAATACCAACTTTGCCTATAAATAGAGGTCTTTGCACAACCAAGAAATAACCTTTGCATATTCAGACATTGCATTATTTTTGGTGAACTTGTGCAATATTTTCTCAATCGCAAAAAAAGAACATTTCACAACTTTAAGTGTTTCTATTGTCATGAGAATTTTCAAGTATAGATCAATTGTATTTCATAGGTTGTTAGGATACTTACACTTGTGTATTATCTTGATTCCGTAATAACCTTGTATTTTATTTAAAGACATTAAATAAAATACCCTTGAAAATTACACATTGTCTCACTAATTTAATTTACAAGTTATTTACCTTTTGCATTGTCTTTTACTTATTGTCACCATAAGTAATCTTCCCAAGAACTCGGTATACATTCATTGCAACTGGTCGTCTCCAATTCAGTGATTATATTGCAAAGTTATCTCACCATTGACATCGAGGTGTCTTTAGTTAGTACAATATCTTGAGTTGGGACTTATATTAATGCACCACCTGCTCAAAATGTTAATACCAACCCTCCTCCTCCATCTCCACCTAATGTTTCTAACTCCATTATTCTAACATTGTTGTTCCCAAATTCGATGAAAATAGTGAGACCTTTAGTACATGGAAGGTCATAATGCTATTGCATTTTGGTGGGATAGTACATGTTGAAAATCCTTAATGATGGACCATATGTGCCAGTCTCTCCTGGGGCTAGTCCCATTTCTTGATCCAACTGGATCTAGAAGAGGGACTAGAGAAAAGCGTGAAAACCATTGGTCATATGAGGATCGTAGACCTGTAGACTTGGACACCAAGCTCAAGAAAACGATCCTTGTATGTTCTTGAAGAATTCCTTCCAACACTTGCGTTGTTCCCTAGTGCCGAGGCAATGTGGGATGAGTTAGTTCTTCAGTTTGAATGAGGTGATGACACCATTGTCACCAGGAAAGTTGCCTTAAACAAGAAGTATGAATCCTTCTTTGCACTCCCTAATGAGAGCTTAACTGGTACTTATATCAGATTTACATGTTTAATTAATCAATTAAAAGGCTTGGGAGTTGATAAGGATAGGGATATTCTTCTTGAGAAGTTTTGTGATATTTTTCTTTTTAAATGGGAAAACATGGTTTTTGCCCTAAGACAAGGTAAGACCCTACACACTCACACTCTTGGATCACTCCATGGAGCCTTCAGGTTCATTAAAGATAATAATGCACAAAGACTTGTGGCTGAGCAGGATGCTATAAACCATGCTCAGAGTTCCAAGGTTGCTAGTCTAACTGAGAAACCTTGTGTTGCTTTAATGTCTGCTATAAAGTGTCTAGCCACATTCTATGAAGGAGATGTTAAACAGTTTTCTAAACTTTGGCCTGACCACTGAAATCAGTAATCATTGTCATGAAACTGAAGGTGATGATATGGTCACCATGATTGCTAAAACCTTTAACAGGTTTAAGAACAAATCTAATAGATTTGGTGGACCCTACTGTTAGTGCATGTTTCTCGGTGACAAAAGCATTCTAGATGTGTTACATATATTTTCATATATATCCAAGTCTTGTAATTTATCTTGTAATTACCGTTTATCAACAATATTACCTTCGCATATATTGTTGATCATATTGGGATCCATTTATTTTTATGTGTTTGTTTATTATTTGTATTTTGCAGGTTCTAGACATAACATGTAAAGAGTCATTAAGTTAATATTGTTTCTGCGTTTTACAGGAGTTGAAATATTAACTTAATGTACTTCCAAAGGGAAGTTAACATAATTGTGTTTCTGCGTATTAACAGCAGAAGAAACATTATCTTAAATATATATACTTCCAATAGGTAATATTGATGATGTTGTTGCCGCGTACTTACAGCAGCAGGAAAAAGTTGTCATAGCTAATGTTGTTTCTGTGTATATTTACAGCAGTAGAAACATTAGCTGAGTTAATGTCGGTTCTGCGTCTTGGCAATAGTAAAGACATTAACTCATAGTGTAATGTCGGTTCTGCGTCTTGACAGCAGTAAAGACATTAACTCAAATATTCCTAAGTGTTACTTGAGTGTTCTCGGGAACTAGCAATTTGTTGCATGTGGAGAGAACACTCAAAGGTCATTTGAGGGTTCTTGGGAACGAACAAAAGTTTGCTTGTGGAAAGTACACTCAAATGGTCATTTGAGAGTTTTTGAGGAACAAGCAAAAGTATGCTTGTTCATAAGAACTCTCAAATGGTTTGAGAGTTTCTGAGGAAACAAGCAAAAGTATGCTTGTACACAAAAACTCTCAAACTAGGCCAAAACCCTAATGGGCTGGACATGATAAAACTCAAACCCGATGGATTTGAGAGTTTCTGTCACTTGCCTATAAATAGAGGGTGTGTGTATGTGTGTTTCAGCAAGAGTGTAGAGAGAGAAACGAGCAAAACCTGGAGAGAGAAAACCAAGAAACACACACGATTTGATCATATGGGTTCTCGAACCGCAAACACGCACGAACTGCAAACACGCACTTGGTTTGGACGGCTTGTAGACTTAGGTTGCCACGTTGGTTGGAAAGTTTGTCCGGAGAGCCGTTTCACTATATAACCAAATACGGGTGTTTATATTCATGCATAAAGATATATATATATATAGTGATATATATATATATATCATAAAAGGTAGATATAGTAACCGTGGGTTATCTCGAGGGATTTCGCACCTCGACATATCCTTAAGTTAATCTTAGTTCAGTAAGACCTAGGGGACTTGCAACTGGTACCAGAGCCACATGTTATCAACAATCTAGATTCGAGATTGATCACAGTTTGGATATCTCGCTTTTGCGTGTTCTTAGGTGGAGAAGAGTTTTCGGGCGCGTTTTGAAATAAAGGTTCAAACTTGACGCCAAAATAAGACATATATCATTTCTAAGATCATTTTCTAAAGTTTTCATTGATCAAGGAACAACATCGGGTTTGGGATCTAACAAATTGTGAGAAAGTGGTGTATACTTTGCATGTTCATAGGTGTATACTTTGTGTGTTCTTGAAGTACATCACCTCTGTGCATGCTTCGTTACAAACAAGGCAATTTGCTTGTTCTATTTGAGAGTTCTTGAGACTTTAAGAGTTCTTGTGGATTTGATAGTTCTTGAGGTTTTGAGAGTTCTTGTGAACTTGCGTGTTCTTGTGGTTTGCGCGTTTGGTACACTTTTGCGTGTTTCATTTGCGTGTTCCCATTTGCGTGTTCTTGTGTATTTGCGTGTTCTCAGTTTGAACATAATACACAATGGCTGCAAATTATCTTAAACAATTAATACTTATAGACCAAGAGATTGGTAAGGGTAATTCACCACCCAAGCTAATGATCATTGACCAATACTTTTCATAGAAAGGTTGATTCAATCCTTTATGCAATTCACGAACATTAGATTGTGGACTTGTATGACTGAAGGATATAATGCCCCGACATATGAGGACAACGGTGTTAACAAAGTATATACTTACCAAGACATGACTGAATCTAATAAAAAAATTTATGAGGTAGAGAAAAAGGTACTATCATGTTTAAAAATGTTATTGCCATAAGAAATATTACATTTATTTAATGGATTCAATAAATCAAAAGAACTTTGGTTAGCATTAAAAAATCATTGTGAAGGGGATGAAACACTTAAAAAGAATCATAGAGACCTTCTAAAGCATCAGTATAATATATTTAATGGTTTAAGAAGTGAAAACTTAGATCAACTAATTACAAGGTACTACCATTTGTTAGCAGAATTGCAAGCATTTGAACTTACTCTAAGGAAGAAAAAGTTGAGAAATTATTGAGTTCCTTGCCGGAAAAGTAGAGCAATTATATTACCACTTTGCAGGAAAAAGCAGATTTCTCTGATATGTCTTTGACTCAGATAATTACTAAGTTTCGGGGACAATAAATGAAACTAAAAAGGAGGGAAGCAGGATATAATAGTGCTCAGATTCCGGAACTTCATTACGGTAGACCTACGATCAATGTAAGTCCATGTTCCCCTGAAGGAAACACAAGGGCATTCCTGAGTGAAGATGTTGACTTACAAAAGATCTCGTTTGACTCTGAAGGGAACATATGTCTTGTTTCAAGTCAGAGCGACAATGTAAGGAATCGTGGATATCCTACCTCCAGTGCTAGTTCCACTGTGCCTATAAGTGTCAAATGTGCGAAAAGTCACTTATCTGTTCTTGCGTCATTTGTGACATCATATGAACGGTTTATCCAGGGAAAGGTTCAAGATCTGAGTCTTATAGAGGATGTAAGTCCACCTAACAAGATGAGCACGAGATCAAGATATAACAAGATATAAGGTTAGACAATAATAATCACAAGTTATATCAAGTAACCCGACTGGCAAGTAAATCGAAACTAGATGGGACTAGTTAGAATTACGATCCAGATAATGGATAAGAGTAATAAAGTATAATTGCTTGAAACTATATAAACTACTAAATATAATCAAGTATTATGGCAATGAGTCAAGATGTATTTTTCAATGTATTTTATTTATTGCTTATAAATAAAATACAAGAGTTGTTGCGGAACAAAGATAATCACACTTGTGAAAGTATCTAAACAACCCAGAAATACAAATGATCTATGTGATGAGGAATTACTCGTAAGAATACTTAGAGTAATATCACACGTTGCAATTGCCAAAGTTCCAAGCTATTTTGCAAGTGTGAGAAGTCTTATATTTATAGGCAAAGCATGTCTTGATGACATGGCAAAAAGCCGTACTAAATATGGTTGGATGGATTTGTAGGACAAATCCATAACACGCTTGTTTAAGGTAAAGTATGTCAGTTTCTTGATATGACTTGACATACTTTATTCCCAACCTTTTTGCTAACGGGTAAAGGTAGTTAAAGCTGCAAAAAGACTTTCCTCGTAATCAGTGAAAAAGTGTTGTAAGTACTTTTTCACTGAGCCTCTTCAGATTCAACTTCAGGTAAGATCTTCTCTGAGCTCTGCTTCTGAGATGATCTTCTTCCTCAGTCTTCAGTCTTTGACTTTCGTCTGAACGTCTTCAGTGTTGGTTGATTCTAAATCTGAAGTGAAGCTTCAGTGAGCTATATTCTGAATGACTTCAGAATCCTGAGCAAGCTTTCTTTACTGAGCTTCAACTATTTTGAACAAATTATACTTAGTCGATTTTCGATCTAACAAATTCCCCCTATTTGTTCTAAAATAGTTCATGTATTTTAGACTTCTATCTATACAAGTTTGTAAGTCTAAAAGTACAAGTTTTTGTTTAAGTTGTAAAAATATTTCTAAGGACATCTCATAGATCACGATGCCTTAAGAAAAATTTTCTTGTTTGTTTTCTAACTTAAACTATTTTCTAATAATATGATGTAACTTGCAACTATATAAAAGATACTGAGATGATTGTTCAGTTACAAGTACAGAAATGAAATGAAATGGAAAATATTTACAAGTACAAATATTTACAAAGAGATACACTACTTCTTTGCAGGCCTTGAGCCATTTCATTTATTCAAGTAACCATTTTTCATTTATACATAATTCCAATCATTCCTCTCTCTCTAAAACACAAACATCCAATCCACCATTGAATCTGTTAATTCGGTGCTGAAATCGTGTTACTTACATGTGGTATCAGAGCAAAACATCATTCTGATATCGATCCATTACTGAATTCGATTACAGATTCATCAAAATTTCAAAATCAAAACCGTTTTTCTTCACGTCATTTTTTCTTCATTTTTCGCCTATCAAATCTCATAAAATCATAGTTTTTTGTTTACCAATAGATTCGTGATAGTTTAAAACATAATCCTGTCAAGTTTCAAGTTCCAATTCGATCTAAATCACGAGTTTGAATTTTGGCATTTTGGAGCGATTTTTGGGTTTCGAATCTGTTGTGTTTTGTGTTGAATTTTGTTGGTAGATTTGTAGCTGAGGTGAAAACAAACAGTTTGCAAGTGATTTCAAGTCCTAACTCCAAGTAATTCGAAAGCTATTGAAGTTTTTCTGAGTCATTAATGGAGTTTTCGATATTGACTGCTGTTGAGATGAAGAAGATGATGCTAAAACGATCTTCACTAGGACGATCTTCCCAAGATCATCTTAGTATCTGAAACTTCATATTTTCATTCTTGTGTTTTGTGGCTTGTTGGACGATCCTCACAAGATCGTTCTGACAAGTGTTGTGTGTTGAGAAGTGTTTGTTGTGGCTAATTAATCCTTACGGATTGGTTTGGTCAATTCAAGGTGTTTTAACTTTGAAAATATTAAGACAGAAAGCTAGGACGATCTTGACAAGATCGTCTCAGCTCACTGACCCTAGGACGATCTTGAACAACATCGTCTCAATGTCTCTTTGAAAGTTGGTGTGTTTTGGTTGATCATTCGAAGTTGTTGTGATTGGGAATCACACACTTCTTGGGTAACTGATCTTCTAGATTGGTTTTGCTCAATTACATTCCTTCCAATACATACTAACACTCTGTCCATTTTTCTTCAAAATACCTAGAATTTTTCTTCAAAATCTCAAGAACCTAGGACGATGTTCCTCCAAGACCACCTCATTTCCAAAGTTCAAAAAGATCCTCTACAAGATCATTTCATTTCCAAAATCTCATTTCTCAGAATTCCAAAACAATTTTTATTAATTCATTTCAATTTCCATTTCTGAAAAATCCAATATCATACCTCAATTTCAATTTCATTTCATACTTAGCCAAATTTCACTAAATCTTCCAAGACGATCATCTTCAAAATCGTCTTAATTGTTCTTACATTCTAGAACGATCTTGCCCAAGACGATCTTCATCAAGATCGTTTCGTTTCTTGTTTTATTCGACTCCTAATTCAATTCAAGTTTCAAATCAAATTTCTTTCAAATGGCTTCTCGTGAAGCATTGGCATTGGGTTCAGATTCAAGACCTCCAGTTCTCTACCGTGGTTCTTATGGACTATGGAAGAAAAGATTTATGGACTATGTGGAACTTCAAACAAATGGTCACATGCTTAAAGATTCCATCCTTAATGGACTTGCAGTCCATCGCCATCCCACTACTAAGGAAATTCTGACTCTTGATCTTTTGAATGCTGAGCAAAAATATTGAACAACTGCAGATAATAGAGCTAGATCATGCTTGTATCAAGCACTACTAGATGAAATCTATGGCTCAGTTGATTCTTATGAAACTGCTAAGGAGATATGGGATGAAGTGGCTAGACAGATGGAAGGAGCTGACATGACTTCGACAATCAGATTGACCAATGTTTTGACTGAATTTGACAACTTCAACAAGTTACCAAATGAATCTCTTGAGGGTGTCTACTATAGGTTTTGCAATGTCATAAATGAATTGAGGAAGAACAATGTCAAGAAAACAGAGATTGAACTGAACATCAAATTCATCAAAGCTCTTGGTCTAGAATGGGATCATTTTGGAACTCAAATCAAGCAACACCAAAATCTGACCAAGTTCACCATTCATACTCTTTATGAATCCTTCAAACTCAATGAAAACCAACTTCTAAGCAAAGCTTCATCAAGCAAAATGCCAGAAGTTTCATCTACTGATCCTTTGGCATTGATTGTTGAAAGGAAGGTTTCTGAAGCTCTTAAGAAGCAAATGGTAGTTGTTTCTTCATCTGATGAGGAGGGAGATGAATTGATGGCTCCAAGAGATGGTGTTTCAGATGATATATATCAAGCTCTTGTCGTGGTAACAAAGCATTTCAAGAAAAAGTTTTACAAAGCGAGGCCAACAAACAATAATCTCTGCACTTCTTCCACAAGTGCATTTCCCAAGAAGGAACACTATCATTCCAAGAGTTATGAACAAGGTGAATCAAGTGGAACAAAGCATGGTGAAAAGAAAGAAGACTGTGAGAAACCAGTTGTTGAGAAGGGTAAAGCATCTGACAAAAAGTGCTACAATTGTGGAATTCCTGGTCATTTTGCTATTGATTGCAAGCAACCTCGAAAGCGGAACTATGAGTACTACAAGCAGAAGATGTTGTTAGCCAAACAAGTGGAAGCCGGTCATGCATTGCTTGCTGAAGATGACAAATGGCTATTGCTCTCCGATGATGAAGATGAAGATCTCTCTGCTAATGTTTGCTTTATGGAGAGGTTGGCCAAGGACAAGGTTTTTGAAGCAGAAAGCACTGATGATGAGTACCCGGATGATGAGGTAAATCTTGACTCTACTTTTTCATTAATTAAAGATAAGGAGTCGTGTAGATTAGCTTTGTCAAACTTGACAACTCATATTAAGTTTTTAGCCAACAAAAACAAAAAGTTGAAAAATAGTATTTCATTTTCTAAAAGTGAATTTTCAAAACTTCTTGAAGAACATTCAAATTTACTTTTTGAACATGATGCTATTAAACAAGACTTTCAATCATATAAAGACAAAGTGTTGGTTAAAGAATGTGAGTTGAATGCCTCTCCTGATTCTAAGTTATTGAACAAATGTCATAATCTTGAAAAGACCATTCATGATCTTGAAAAATCCAATCAAGATCTTGAAATTCAAAAGACCAATGAATGGCTTCAGGCAAATGCGAGACAAATGGATATTGATATTCTTAATAAAAAGCTCCAAGAAGCTAAACCAAACAATGTTGAACTCGAAAGAAAGATTTCTGACTTAAATCACACTTGTTTTCTAAAAGGCGTTGAGATTGAAGATATTGAAAAACAATTTGAGGAATTTAAAAAGATTATACTTTTCTACCAAGAGAAGTTATATAAAGTTGAACAAAACCCTCTCTTGGATTTCACTGCCTATTTCCACAAGTCAAAAATTAACAAATCGGATCTTCTTCACGGGTTGGGATATGTGAATATCACTCCATTACAAAAAGCCAAAGACGAAATTGAACCTTTGTATGACGAAAAATTCCTTCGACTTGGTATGGTACAATAATTTATTCGTCCATTGGATAATGAATTTGAGACTGATGAAGTTGAGAAAATACCTAAAGATGAATTTTCGGTTAATTATGATGCTATAAATGCTTCGTACAAATCTAAAGAATCTTCAATTTTTAAATTGGAATAAATAGCATCAAATTTTCAAAATCAAGAGTCCGTCGGTAATTCACCTAAACCAACTAAAATGTATGTTCCAACCATAATTTTGGAAAAAACAAATAGAAGGTTTGCAACAAAAGGTGGAATCTCAACAAAATGTAATTAATCACCTAAAGTCTCAAAGTCCGAATTCAGAGGATGAATTTATTGTTGTTGATACTAAGAAAGTTTGTGTGAATGTTTCTACTCAAACTGACCTAAGTTCTTTAGTAGACCATTCTATCCAGACTACTTGTGTTTCATCTACCGATACCTCCACTCAGACCTTGACTGATTCTCTTGAGTGTACTTGTCAAAATGCTACTACATTTATAGCTGATGATTATGTGCAATCTGATTTATTTGATGAAGAACTTGCGCATAGTTTAGTTTTGATATGGTACTTCTATAGGTTTTTCACATGTGATACTATTGATGAGTTAGTTGTTCATCCTAAGCTTAGTGCTAGTATAGGTGTTGATACTTCTACTCAAATTTCTTGTGAGACCAAAGATGTGTCAGTTCAAATTGACCAAATTTCTGAGACTACCCATGATGTGAAGTTGGACCCCAAGATTCCTGATTTTTCAAACAATTCAAAAGAATTTAAACCTAATCAACCTCCAGTGAAATTCTTCACAAAAGATGATTTTGATAAATTCATGGAAGGAGAATGTGTTTTTGATTCAGAAACTGAGAAAAAGATTGAATCTACCAAAATCAAAGTTGAAACAAATGAGGAATCTCAAAATCCATTTTCCAAAGCTCCAACTTCATATTATTCAAAGAAACGAGTTAATTCCAAACTCGTCAAAACTAAACCAAAGACCATCACAAAGATTATTAAATTAGAACCAAAGTGTCCTACCCCGGTTAAACATGTCAAAAAGGAACAAGCTGAGACCACTCCCAGAACAAAGTACACCAAAGTGAAACTTCCGAAAGACAATCCTAATGTTTTTCGTCTAACTCTCAATCTAGTTCTTTACCTAAGGTATCTAAGTCTAGCTCAGTTTTGCTAACTAGGGATATATCTAATGGTGCAACTAGATATAGGGATAGATATGGATGGTTTTCTCATGATAAACGAAAGAAACAAGAAGTTTCCTCACCTCCAAAAGACTCTAAAAAGATGAAAGTGTCCAAAACTCCTTGTTCTAATCTTCTTAGTATCAATTCAACAGGTAGAAAGAGCATAATTAGTGATACTAAATGGGTAGCTAAGTCATTAGTACCTAAGTTCACTAATTGAGAAAAAGAAGAAAAGGCGAAGGAGAAAGGCTGGTAGTAAGAAGAAGAATGTTTTAGTTAATTCAAACAATTCATCTTTAAGTCATCTTTGTTAGACAATGTTAATGGTGCCAAGGCAAGGCCTTGTGTGTTTGTAAACAATGTTAATTCTTGTTCTCGTGTGATTGGTTTGAATGCTTGTAGACATGTTACTTTTAATTCATGTGTGAATGTTCGTACTTTTTATCCAAATGTGCTTATTGATGATGTGCTTGTTAATGCTTATGTTGATTCTAAAGCATGTTTGAATGCAATTCCTAAGTTATATACCCTGCCTATGTTAACTAACCACAAAGGACCCATCTTCAAGTGGGTACCTAAAGTCGGTTAAATTTCTTTGATTGTAGGAAATAACCATCTGTGTTTGGATACTCGATTCCGGGTGTTCAAAACACATGACTGGAAATAAAGCATTGCTCAAGAACTTTATCGAACGATTCATGGGAACGGTTCGATTTGGAAACAACAATTTCGCTCCTATCTTAGGTTATGGAGACATTGAACGCAATGGAATTGTCATCAAGAAAGTTCACTATGTTGAAGGGTTAAGTCACAACTTGTTCAGTGTTGGACAATTCTATGACAACAATTTTCAAGTTCTTTTTCGACAATCTGTTTGCAAAGTTCAAACTCTAGATGGAGTTAGACATTCTTTGTGGTGACCGCAATGATAATCTTTTTACCATCAATCTTGATGATAACCAACCAACCGAAAATATTTTTCTCATTTCAAAGGCTACATCAAAGAATTCTTGGTTATGGCATAGAAGGCTTTCTCATCTGAATTTCCAAACAATCAATACTTTGGTCAACAAGCATCTTGTCGAAGACTTGCCGGACTATAAGTATGAAAGTGAGCATGTTTGTCATTCTTGTGCTGTTGGGAAGATTAAGCGAGCTTCTCATAAACCGAAGAAATCTCCAAATTCTTTAGCACCTCTTCATTTGCTTCACATGGATCTTTGTAGACTCAGATCCTGCAAGCGTAATGTTTAAGGGTGAATCAGATTGCCCCTCAACCAAGGTGTGTTGTTTCACCAGGGTATCCTTGGGGAGAGTAAATGAGGCCTGTATCTCATCTTGTGATTTAGATGTGACATTGGCAGCCTCTGCAGACTCAGAGTGTAGGAAGAGAAGAGTCTGACCAGCTTGGAAAATGGCAGCAGTGTCACCTTGGCGTTCGATACTACCACTCTTTGGCTGATCATCCTCAGATAAGATGTGCATAGACTCTGACTCTAGTTGGATCTGGGTTGGATCCTCTGTTGTCCCTTTTATGATATCACCAACCTTTTGGGAGGAGGTCTTAGTTTCAATACCTTCACCCTTTTAGGAGGGTTGGGTAGGAGCAGTTGTTCCCTTTGTCTCGTCTACACTCTTTTGGGAGAGTGCAGATGGGTGTGGTGATTTCGGCTAATCAGCTTGGGTGATTGGGTCAGCTTCGGAACGTTCCTCAGCTTCAAAAACACCTTGGGGGACCTTGAGTCTGATGATTGTTGCATTGTCAACCCCTGAAGCTTATCCATATCTCTTTGTGCATTTCTTTTTGTACACATTGCGAGGTACTAAGTCCTCAACAATGGGTCTTTTAGAGTTGGATTTTGAAATGGTGGATGAGGGTGTGGCTAGAGTGGCTGATGATGTGGCCAACTCTTCACCCTCTTTTGAAGAAGAAGAAGTAGATGTTGGAGAAGAGTTAAGGGATTTAGGAGATTGTGTACCTTGTCTCTCCTGATTGGCAGATTGAGTGTTGGACTTAGACCGCGTCGAAGGAGAGGCAGCTTCCAACAATGTTTGTTGTTCCCTATCTCTTGTCCTGCAAAAATCAAGATAAATCTGCATTGCTGGGGTCAGACCCTGCGCAGTTACCTTGGGAGTATTGAAAATGTTAGAATTTATGGCCTTGCATTCCACAGTCTGACCAGTTTCCAAACTGAAGTCTCCACCAAGAACAACCTCGATGATGAGACCAATGATTCTACCATAAGGTATGGTATGAGTCTTATTGGTGACTCGGCCAACTAAGTCAGTGAAAATTAATCCTGCATAATCTACTCTGGTCATAGTGACAATAGAATGAAAACACTGCAATTCTAGAACATTAGGCTGATCGAAGCTGCCTGCTTTCATTTGCAAAGTTTTGCACAAAGTGCTTAAAAGATAATTCCAAATCCCATTTAAAAATTTCATTTTTATTATTGAGGCCATAGGACCAGAATAATCACAAACTTGCAAAATATTTTTGGCTTCAGTATGAGAGGCCACAGTATCATAATCATCTTCATCCATATAAGACAACTCAAATGCAGACCTAAGTCTATATAGAGTAATATAAACAGATTTTTTACCATTGAGAATTGTACCCCTGACAGCAATTTCTCCTTTCTTCGTCTTTCCCACAACACAGCTCGCCAAAAATTCACACAAAAGATCTTGAAACACCCAGTCTAGTTTCTCGATCAGCATCTTACCAAAAGGATGGTTATATAAGAAGGCAACAATATCATCATATCCTTCTGCCCAAGAAGGAGGATGAATATTGGCAGATACGAGAGGAGCAATCTTGATTTTGCTTGTATCAAGACCAGCCGGACTGACAACCACATTACTACCCACTACATATGGTGAAAGTTTCTTTACGCTTATCGGAGCTGGGTATTGAATTCTCGAGTCCGAGGAGGAAGAGTTATTATTATTGTTGTTTGAATTAGTAGCAGAAGATGATGATGAAGCCATTTGTGATTAAAGATTAAATACGAAGAAGTATTTAAAATGATTTTAAGAAAATAATATAACAGTTAACAGACCAGAAAACATAGAGTACTGAGAATGTGAAGAAGAACAATTGCAATTAATTTTGGGAATTAGGTTACATCTAGTATATATAGTTTATTAAAATACATATATTTTTAAAGTAACTGTTTGGAGGGAAGAGAGAGAAATAATTTGATTGGTTGAGACAACTAGTGGGGGCGTATATTTTCGGAATTATACCGTTACCACCACACGTGTCACACACCAATTGATCAGAAATTAGATAAATACGTAAACTAAATAATTTAATCTAAATAATAAAACGCACTGAGATATTTAATAATAAAAACAACAACTAAGCTAGGTCAGACTCAGCTTGCTCATTTTTGCTTGATTTTCACCAAGTAAAAGAGAGCAATCTGGGTCGACACAACTTACCCTCAAAAACTTTGAATTTCTTTAAGGGGTTGGATTTATTATTACTTAGCTCATTGCCTCTTACATATTTAGCATACCCAGCTTACTGATGAGATAATTGAACCTGTTTTCATCCAAAGGCTTTGTGAATAAGTCTGCAAGCTGATCATCAGTTGGAATGAAATGCAGTTCAACATGTTCTTTCATCACATGATCTCTGATGAAGTGATATCTGATATCAATGTGCTTAGTCCTTGAATGAAGCACAGGATTGTTTGAGATTGCAATGGCACTTGTATTGTCACAGAAGATTGGAGTCTTTGTGTCACACCCCACCTTAGGCGGAATCGTAGGATATGACGAAAAGATATAGTTATAGTACATGGACTTTATAATAGAGTCATACTAAATGAAATTCAAATAAATGTAATTTTCACAAACGGAAAGTCTAGGCAACACGCCTCAAATTGCAAAGAAGTAACAATTGCAAATAGTGTTCAATGTTTCACATGCAATCTAGGAGTGCATGAAGGATCTCTTTATTGGTCTTCCTAAAGTCCATAAGCTCAATCCTCTTAAGCATTGTTATCACCTGAAAATGAATGCTCGAAAATGTCAACATAACGTTGGTGAGTTCGTAGGTTTAAAGGAATACAAATGAGTTTGCTGTGCATGATATATCAAGTTTTGGACAATAGTGTAAATATAAACATGTAGTAGCATACTAAATACTGATCAATGCCATCATAGTTATCCAACAACACAATCCCCATCACTCCTGTTAACAACTCAATCATGCTTTAAATACCAACAACTACCAGCTGGAGTATATAGTTGGTCGATAGATTTCAAGTAGTCTTCAATAGATATCAACAGACATCTATTGCATCATAGAATCAACACAAGCAAGCTAACATACACATTTCATAAGTACACGTATATGTCCAATAAAACAAACTAGTTTTGGCACAGCTAGTAAAGAAATAAAAATATTTTGAGCATCATTTTCCCCCAAAGAAATAATATAAAAAGGGGCCACGAAACTCACCTCAACAAGCAAGTAGTTATGCAAAGTCCAACAAGGTCGCTAGAATCTACACAACATATATATGAACAAGTTACAATTATGGACATGGTCAAGAACCATCCATTGTAACCCGTATTTGATGATATATACATATATGGCTACTTTCAAAATATTCCCAACTGATTTGTCATCTATTATTAAGTTACAAGTCACATAACTTAATATAGAGTATTTGTTTTAATGATTTATGATTTAGTTCTACAAGCTCTTATTCGCTGAAATTTTTGGTAACTTTATCAATTTTTATTCTAGATCACCCGAACTAACCAAGTCCTTAAATTTTTACCACAGTAACTTTTATGTGTTAGATACTTAAATGAATTTTTACAGAATTTATTTTGTTCTTGAACTATTTTTAAAAATTCGATAATTACAGACTAGTTAATAAATTCACTGTTTGCGCACAGAAAAGTTTTATAAAAGTTAAGGGCCTTCGAAGTTTCAAAAAAAATCCAAATTTTTACTGTACACTCTTAACATCTTAAAAATGTTTCTGGAAAACAATAATCTTCCAGTTCATAAAATCGACCAAGATATGACTATTTGAAGTCGACCTAAATCTGTTCTGAAAACTCAGCTTTGCGCAGTTTTGTTATAAAATTCGTTTGACAACCTTAAACTTCATATTTTGACACGAAACCACTTCCACCAGAAAGTAGACTTCCTGAAATTAATTTTAGACACCAAAAACGTGACTTAACCATCTTCCATGACCAAGATACGACATTTCAAAGTTAACAAACGGAATCTGTCCAGATTCTGAAATAACCCAAACTTACTGTTTTAAAGACTACTACAACTAATATTCATATATAAACTTTCAAATCTTTCCAACACCTATATACATCTGTTATTATGATTTCCATGCCTTCATAATTGAATTTCTTTAATTATATTAATTATTATAATACAATAAATACATAAACTTTTAACATTAATATGATTTATACTTCAAGCTTTTGATTTAACCTTAAAAAAAAAACCCTTTCATTCATTATTATAAATTTGCCATAATATATATTCATCAAATAGGTTACTTATAAATAAAAATTAATAAATAAAAGAAAATATATGCTTATATATATATATTTAATAAATAAAAAGACTAATATATATGAAAAGAGAATATAAGTGATTTTACCCCAAGATTGATGATCTTCTTCTTAGATACCTTAAAAAAAAGAATAGAATATAATCTTAAGAATTTTATTGTTAATTGTAATTTAAATCAAGATTCAATAGAATTATAATTAAACTTACCAAAGTTTGCTTTGACAATGAGATGATTAATAAAAAAAATAAAAAAATATTTGATGTTGTGGTGCTTTGGTGTTGATCGACCAACGAGAAGAAAAAGAATCAAAAAAAGGTTTTGGTTTTTTTTTATTATTATTTAGGTTATAGTTATTATATATATATATATATGGAGATAAGTGTTTTAGTTAGTTTATGATTAGACTTAATGCAACATAAGAATTCTAATGGAATTAAAATTCCTTGCTCACCATAAATTGTTGTAATATATATATGACTAAAATTTTTTACTAAACATATGATATTTTACTATTACTATTACCATCTTACTACTTATACTAATTATATATTATTTTCATAATTATTGATTTCGTTCACCGCTAAATAGCGTATACTAATTTATCAATGTCTAGAAATAAATATGACTAACAACTACAAGTCTAGAAATTACGGGGATAGTTATAGTCATCTATGTTTAGGAAGATCAAATATCTCAATCCTAAACTTTTGAAATTCAAGTAATAGAAATCCCATATTGGAAATGATCACCACATTTCTATGCTTGTTATACTATATAGGCATATTGACTAGTCAAGAAATTTGGAATGTAAGTTAGAGACTATAATAAATTACCAGTTTTGGTGACGGATGTCACAGTCTCCCCTACTTGAGAGAATTTCGTCTCGAAATTCAGTGGAGTTATTGTTAAAATCCATAACTGAATAATTGTGGATGTTTGTTTTTCATCTAATGCTATTTCGCAACCCTCTTCCTTACCACATCCATTCTACGGTTAATATTCTTATATTTGCAGCTAACCTACCACACTACCAACACACTGACGTGCCAGATACCTACCGTAACCATACACAGTACTTATCCACATTGATATATATATATATATTTATATATATCTTGATTCCCTTGCTCATAAGGTACGTTTAGTGCTCGTTAATGGTTCCATTGAAGATTAACGATAAGTTTTATAATGTTTTAGTTTCTATATCATTTGATTACTAATCTAAACTGTTACTCTACGCAAATGTAACTTACGGTATTTGAATCCAATATTCGCTTCCAGTGATAAATGTAAAGTTTCGTCAACAAGACATTTCTTAGGATTCGTCACATGAAATGTATCATAATTATGTTTAACTCATGATATAATATTAAGTTATAGGCTACTGGAACGATTGGTTTAATAATATTTTTGAATGGACTCACAAACTTGTGCTAAGTTTCCCTTTTATTAGTTGTAAGAAAATTTCCCAAAGCGACACTTCGAGTAGCAGTATATTGTTGACGCAAACTTTTTTAAAGAATTTTGTAATGGCCTTTTTTTTTTTTTTTTAGGATCATGCATAGCTTATATTTGTCCTTCCCTTGGGAGGATTATCATGGTAGTTTCTTGTACAACCTCAAGTCTAACCACTTTACTCTTCTAAGTAATCCATAAAATTTCCAATCTTAACTATTTAGTAGAAATAGCTTATGCTAGTCCTTGTATCTCTCACTACTTGTATAAGGTCTACACAAGTTGACTTTAATATGTTAAGATAATCTTGACTCTATCAAATTGATGAATAGATATGACTTAAAGAATTCCGTTGACTGAATCTTATGAGGGAATTGCAACATATCAAAGTTTCTTGTGTTAAGATCGCTGAATACACAACTGTTTTTTTTTTTTTTAAAGAAAGTTGAATCTTTGAGTTTGTGTCACAATTACGTTAAGGTCCCCCAACACATACAATTTAGTTAATGGTTTTGGTTCTGTTAGATTTTAAACTTGTAGTATTATGTATATAAACCAAGAAGCACATTGATTGATATAAATAGTAGGTGATGAGTTATATTTGGTTAAATTGATTTGTTTGAGACAAAACTTTAAAACTATTTCAATTTTGATGATTAGTATAAACAAGCTAGATCATGGACTAGACACCTTAGATGTCTATTTTAGACACGAGAGGTCAAAGATTTCTGGCATCAATTAACTGTGAATCAATAATAATGTTGACATATTCGAAATGATCAGCATAACTTTTTTGTAAAATCCAATGTGTACAAAGAAGTTATAAGATATCATTTTGTAATTCAGCAAATTACAAAAAAATTTGTATTTTAATTCAAAACTTTAAAATGTATATTAAGCAAAAATAAATTATCGAAGAAGTATATAGCTTTAAAAAAATGACAAGGTTTCCAATGGATTTTTTTTTTTCATTTTATTATAGATGAGATAGCTTAATTTTTTTTTTTTTTATTTTTTTTTTGTATTCGTCTTTGAATTTTTGAGATACATGGTTAGGGTTGATATATTTTGTGCTTTGACCAATTAAATCTTTTCTTTGACCATTATTAACCGTTCACCATTTTCATCTACACTTTTTACTCTCACATCAACTCTATTTTCTCACCATCTTCCCCTTTTTCTTTTCTCCCTTAACTATTCTCTTCAAATTTAATACCCCACTATACTCATAATATCACCAATCAAAGTAATATAAAGCAAGGTAGTAACAATGAATAAGGTCTACAAAACCATAGCCGAATATAATCATTATCTTTTCATCACCTTAACCCATTTCGCATCCACCCCATAATTGTTCACCAACTTCACCCTCTTATTTCACCTTCCTTCTTTCACCTACCCTTAAAAATGGCCCTCATATTGTTATTATTATTTTTTTTTTCTAAGTGTTCAACGTATCTTAATTCAAGACCTCAATACTAGGGATTTTATTGTTATGGACAACCCGACTAATCAACTGTAATACATTATTTGGTAATAGTATTAATATATAACAACCTCTTTAGCTAAACTTAATGTAGTTGAAGGAGGATTCACTTAATAAGATTGCGAATGACTTGAATAAATAAATTGAGGTAATATAAAAATTTTCTCCCACTTACGGGGCATCATTCAAACGTCCATCATATAATTTTGCTTTGTAGTAAAAATGAAGTGATATTATTATATCGACTATATGTTTCTTTGGTATGTTTTGGGTTAATGTGGGATTATACATTCATGCGTGGAATTATTGGACTTCATTTGAGTTTACTTGATGATGTTCTTGGCCTTTAAGTTGTTTCTGATTATGTGCCTTATATTTGTTGTATATGTCTTGCTAGCTACACTAGCTTGCTAAATAAGATTGTTATGATTACTATAAATGAGTATAAATTTTCATATATGAAAATAATTATTTAGCAATATGTATAAGATAGTGAACTAAAACTTATTATTATAATAAAAATAAGATGAACAAATGAGTTTAGAAAAAAAAAATGTACAAATAAGGATTAATAGGTATAGAGTTAAAAATCTATCATCTAATAATTTTCAACAAAATGAGAGAGATATGAATTCATCTTGTGCTAGCCCAACAATATTTTATTATATAATTATTAGAAAGATACTCTAGACACTTTCTTTAGGTGACAGTTTAACACTTGCTCAATGATTGGTTTAGCTTTCCAAAATGCTTACGAAGGGTTACATTCACTTTCTACATTACTTTGTCGAGTCAAGGATAACCTACCATGATGGTCTCTTAAATAGAGCATGAAAATCTATGGTGTTTGAGGCTTCTTTTGGGATCTATATTACCACATAATGATGATAATATAAGATTTTAAAATGGTAATTATATAAATAGGTTACAAAATGATATAATAATTGAATTTAATAATTAAATGAGATGATTAAAGAAACCGATAAAATAACTAAATAGGAAAAATAATTATGAGATATGTGATAGGTATAAATTTTGGATTAGGTGTTATTTGTATTATTATTTATACATACACAAATATATATATATATTTGCGCGCGCATGACTAATTATATATGTTGAAGTGGTGCTTTTTTTTCTCCGCATTATCTAACATTTATTATAAAGATTTTGATTTAGGATTTTCCGCATATAATAGAAATAGTCTTTTAAAGTGAAATGGTTGTAGTTGTTATTGAAACGAGTTTCTATTTTTAAGATATATCTTGAGACTATAATCTAGACTGATTAAAAAAAATGGTATGGGAGAGGAGCTACCATACATTTAACCATACAGATCTAAAACCATATTACTATGACCCTAGACAATGGGATTCCCCAAGATTAGCATGCATTGCAAATTACAATAACGTGTGCACCCGTGATTGTAATTTACTTTGCATGGTCACCCTAGTTCTTTCCATTCTCGAATATGTATACTTTCCTGTGTGGAGTGTTATCTACGCTAAGAACATCAGGTCATTAAGTCACTACATGTTTATAATGTGTCACTATAGAAAGCAAAAGAGAAGGTTTCTAAGTTGTACTCAAGAGGACGATGGAGACTTATATATGCTCCACTTCTAGTTTCCTAATGTCGTATTATGTGATGTGTTTACCTTCAATATCCAACATCACTATTTATAACCAGAAGTTTAAACAACTAAGGTGATTATAGGTCTAAATATTAGAAATTCTCAAAACTACCACAACCCCCATAGAAGTATTGCCAAACAAGCTAGATCTAATAATGCAGGATTTACTAGTGATCATAGGTTCATAGTGAACGTATTAGTATTATATGAGTCACAAAAACATATACAAGCACCTAGTTCGCATTAGAAAACACATATTGGTCACAAATAAGTGAAACAACTCATGAATGATTAGACATATATATATAATGCACACATAGTCCCTATTATGCATGCTATATGTAGGAACTTAGGTTATAGTCTAGGTCAAACCACCTAATTCTCTATAACCTGGCTCTGATACCATTCTGTCACACCCCACCTTAGGCGGAATCGTAGGATATGACGAAAAGATATAGTTATAGTACATGGACTTTATAATAGAGTCATACTAAATGAAATTCAAATAAATGTAATTTTCACAAACGGAAAGTCTAGGCAACACGCCTCAAATAGCAAAGAAGTAACAATTGCAAATAGTGTTCAATGTTTCACATGCAATCTAGGAATCCATGAAGGATCTCTTTATTGGTCTTCCTAAAGTCCATAAGCTCAATCTTCTTAAGCATTGTTATCACCTGAAAATGAATGCTCGAAAATGTCAACATAACGTTGGTGAGTTCGTAGGTTTAAAGGAATACAAATGAGTTTGCTGTGCATGATATATCAAGTTTTGGACAATAGTGTAAATATAAACATGTAGTAGCATACTAAATACTGATCAATGCCATCATAGTTATCCAACAACACAATCCCCATCACTCCTGTTAACAACTCAATCATGCTTTAAATACCAACAACTACCAGCTGGAGTATATAGTTGGTCGATAGATTTCAAGTAGTCTTCAATAGATATCAACAGACATCTATTGCATCATAGAATCAACACAAGCAAGCTAACATACACATTTCATAAGTACACGTATATGTCCAATAAAACAAACTAGTTTTGGCACAGCTAGTAAAGAAATAAAAATATTTTGAGCATCATTTTCCCCCAAACAAATAATATAAAAAGGGGCCACGAAACTCACCTCAACAAGCAAGTAGTTATGCAAAGTCCAACAAGGTCGCTAGAATCTACACAACATATATATGAACAAGTTACAATTATGGACATGGTCAAGAACCATCCATTGTAACCCGTATTTGATGATATATACTTATATGGCTACTTTCAAAATATTCCCAACTGATTTGTCATCTATTATTAAGTTACAAGTCACATAACTTAATATAGAGTATTTGTTTTAATGATTTATGATTTAGTTCTACAAGCTCTTATTCGCTGAAATTTTTGGTAACTTTATCAATTTTTATTCTAGATCACCCGAACTAACCAAGTCCTTAAATTTTTACCACAGTAACTTTTATGTGTTAGATACTTAAATGAATTTTTACAGAATTTATTTTGTTCTTGAACTATTTTTAAAAATTCGATAATTACAGACTAGTTAATAAATTCACTGTTTGCGCACAGAAAAGTTTTATAAAAGTTAAGGGCCTTCGAAGTTTCAAAAAAAATCCAATTTTTACTGTACACTCTTAACATCTTAAAAATGTTTCTGGAAAACAATAATCTTCCAGTTCATAAAATCGACCAAGATATGACTATTTGAAGTCGACCTAAATCTGTTCTGAAAACTCAGCTTTGCGCAGTTTTGTTATAAAATTCGTTTGACAACCTTAAACTTCATATTTTGACACGAAACCACTTCCACCAGAAAGTAGACTTCCTGAAATTAATTTTAGACACCAAAAACGTGACTTAACCATCTTCCATGACCAAGATACGACATTTCAAAGTTAACAAACGGAATCTGTCCAGATTCTGAAATAACCCAAACTTACTGTTTTAAAGACTACTACAACTAATATTCATATATAAACTTTCAAATCTTTCCAACACCTATATACATCTGTTATTATGATTTCCATGCCTTCATAATTGAATTTCTTTAATTATATTAATTATTATAATACAATAAATACATAAACTTTTAACATTAATATGATTTATACTTCAAGCTTTTGATTTAACCTTAAAAAAAAACCCTTTCATTCATTATTATAAATTTGCCATAATATATATTCATCAAATAGGTTACTTATAAATAAAAATTAATAAATAAAAGAAAATATATGCTTATATATATATATATTTAATAAATAAAAAGACTAATATATATGAAAAGAGAATATAAGTGATTTTACCCCAAGATTGATGATCTTCTTCTTAGATACCTTAAAAAAAGAATAGAATATAATCTTAAGAATTTTATTGTTAATTGTAATTTAAATCAAGATTCAATAGAATTATAATTAAACTTACCAAAGTTTGCTTTGACAATGAGATGATTAATAAAAAAAATAAAAAATATTTGATGTTGTGGTGCTTTGGTGTTGATCGACCAAAGAGAAGAAAAAGAATCAAAAAAAGGTTTTGGTTTTTTTTTATTATTATTTAGGTTATAGTTATTATATATATATATATATGGAGATAAGTGTTTTAGTTAGTTTATGATTAGACTTAATGCAACATAAGAATTCTAATGGAATTAAAATTCCTTGCTCACCATAAATTGTTGTAATATATATATGACTAAAATTTTTTACTAAACATATGATATTTTACTATTACTATTACCATCTTACTACTTATACTAATTATATTATTTTCATAATTATTGATTTCGTTCACCGCTAAATAGCGTATACTAATTTATCAATGTCTAGAAATAAATATGACTAACAACTACAAGTCTAGAAATTACGGGGATAGTTATAGTCATCTATGTTTAGGAAGATCAAATATCTCAATCCTAAACTTTTGAAATTCAAGTAATAGAAATCCCATATTGGAAATGATCACCACATTTCTATGCTTGTTATACTATATAGGCATATTGACTAGTCAAGAAATTTGGAATGTAAGTTAGAGACTATAATAAATTACCAGTTTTGGTGACGGATGTCACACTTTGAAGCAGTGACACCATAGTCTTGCAATTGAAATTGCATCCACAAAACTTGTGAACAACAACTTCCTGCAGCCACATACTCAGCTTCTGCGGTAGAAATGGAAACTGAATGCTGCTTCTTGCTAGACCAGCTTACAAGTCTATTGCCAAGCAATTGACAAGTGCCTGAGGTGCTTTTTCTATCAATCTTACAACCTGCAAAGTCAGAATCTGAATAGCCAATTAGATCAAATCCAGAGTCTTTGGGATACCAAAGACCCAGATTGGGACTACCTTTAAGGTATCTAAAGATTCTCTTCACAGCCTTAAGATGTGATTCTTTAGGATTAGCCTGATATCTTGCACAAAGACATGTAGCAAACATAATATCTGGTCTACTAGAAGTCAAGTAAAGTAATGAACCTATCATACCTCTATAAGCTGTGACATTAGTAGGTTTCCCACTTTTGTCCTCACTCAGCTTATCACCAGTTCCCATTGGAGTTTTCATAGGTGAGCAATCACTGAAACCAAATTTACTTAAAAGATCTTTAACATATTTACCTTGATTTATGAAAATTCCTTGTTTGGTCTGTTTTACTTGTAAACCAAGAAAATAGTTAAGCTTCCCCATCATGCTCGTTTCATACTTTTTAGACATTAATTCAGAAAACTTTTTGCAAAGTCTTTCACTGCTAGAACCAAATATGATATCATCTACATAAATCTGCACAAGCAGAATATCACCTTTATATTTTCTCGCAAACAAAGTCTTGTCAACATTACCTCTTTTGAACTTGTTTTCAAGCAGAAATTTGGACAAAGTATCATACCATGCTCTTGGAGCCTGTTTGAGACCAAAGAGGGCCTTGTCAAGCTTAAACACATGGTTAGGTAACTCTGAGTTCTCAAAACCAGGAGGTTGTTCAACATAGACTTCTTCTTCCAGTTTCCCATTCAGAAAAGCACTCTTCACATCCATTTGATACACCGTAAAACCTTTGTGAGCAGAGTAAGCCAAGAACATCCTGATGGCTTCCAATCTGGCCACAGGGGCAAAGGTTTCATCATAATCAATTCCATCTTCTTGTCTGTATCCAAGAGCAACCAATCTTGCTTTGTTTTTGGTCACCACTCCCCTTTCATCCATCTTCTTTCTGTAGACCCACTTGGTTCCAATCACAGTCTTAGAATGATGAGGTCTTGGAACCAATTTCCATACCTTGTTTCTTTCAAACTGTGTAAGCTCATCTTGCATTGCATTTACCCAAGAGGGATCTGACAGAGCTTCAGCAACATCAGTTGGTTCCATTTTACAAACAAAATTGACAAACATGCAGAAATTGCCTATTGCCTTTCTTCTAGTCTTTACACCAGACAATGGATCACCAATGATTTGATTGATAGGATGACTCTTTGTCTATTTAATTATACGTTGAGCAGAACTATCTTCAGGGACAACAGGCTGATTCAGATTGGAAGAACCAGCTTGATCATCATGTGGAATTTTTTGATCATTTTGAGTCAAAACTGGATCTGAGTCAACTTGAGAGCCTTTCAATGGATTTTGAATATCTGTTTGGGTAGGAGTAGGATCAGCTTGCTCACAATCAAAGAATGGTAACTCTTCTTCTTCAATGATTTGCTCCCCCTGAGTTTGAGCATTCTTGTCTTCAATAGGTGGATTAGAGACTGGCTATTCTCAGGAATAGCCAGTTCTTCAAAATTGATTTCTTCATCTTCAGAGAATTCATTGACTGACTTAGAGCAACCTTCATCAATATTCACATTTACAGAGTTTTCAATAGTTCTTGTTCTTTTATTGTATACTCTGTAAGCCTTCATCTGAGTAGCATATCCTAGTAGGATACCTTCATCTGCTTTTTCTTCAAACTTGCCAAGATGGTCTTTCTGATTTAGAATGAAACAAGGATTGCCAAACATTCTTAGGAAGCCAATTTCTGGTTTTCTCCCCTGAGAAGTTCATATGCAGTCTTCTGGTGTCTTTTCACAATGAAAGATCTATTTTGAGTGAAGCAGACTGTGTGAATAGCTTCAGCCCAAAAATGAGGCTTGACATTGTTTTGTGCCATCATGGATCTGGCAGCTTCAATCAGGGTTTTGTTTCTTCTTTCTGCAACTCCATTTTGTTGAGGAGTTCTTGCTACTGAGTATACTTGTGAAATACCTTTCTCACTGCAGAATGAGTTGAGAGTGACATTCTTGAATTCAGTGCCATTGTCACTCCTCAACTGCCTAACAGGCCTTTTGTATATTATTTCAGCTTGCTTGATGAAATGAATAATACTATCAGCTGCATCACTCTTATGCTTCAAAAAGAAAACCCATGTATATCTTGAATATTCATCAACAATGACCAAAGTATACCTCATTCCATTAAATGCAGGAGTACTTATTGGTCCAAACAGATCCATGTGCAGCAAATCCAAACAACTATCAATGGTTGAGCATGTTTTTGACTTAAAAGAAGCCTTGTGTTGCTTTCCTTTCTCACAAGGACCACACAGCTTGTCCTTCTCATATTTTATCACTGGCAGACCAGACACCAACTCCTTCTTACACAGCTTGTTGATGTCTTTGAAATTCATATGAGACAACCTCTTATGCCACAACCAATTCAACTCATCTTGATTCTTTGACATGAAACATACTTCTCTTGTCACAGTTGGACTTCTCATGTCAAAAGAATACAAGGAATCATCTCTCTCTGCAATCAACACCACATTACCTTCTAGATCCAGAACAATGCCCTTATCAGCTCGGAATCTTACTTCATCGCCAGCATCACACAACTGACTCACACTTATCAGATTGTGCTTCAAGCCATTCACTAAGATACCCTTCTGAAAGTAAGAGGACCATTTGACAAAATATCAAAACCTTCTGTTCTTCCTTGGGAATCATCTCCAAATGTAGCACTAGGACCAGTGCTCATCCTAAAGCTACATAGCAGGGACTTACATCCGGTCATATGCTTGGAACACCCACTGTCCAAGTGCCAGGTATGTGCGTCGTGATAGCCCTGCATTATGCAATAAGAGATTAGTTCAATCTGGGAACCCATCCAGAGATGGGTTCACCAGAGCTGACCATTGGGTCTTGAACCAATATTCTTATCACATTTTGAAACCAATTGTTGCTTGATTTGACTCCTACCAGATTTGAAATTCTTGTTGGCAACATTAAGAGTTTCTTTTTGAACAGAACCTTTTCCAATTCCTGATTTCTTACATTCAGACCTTAACTTACTTTGATCAACAATTTTGGGATCAGACACTTTAGCCAGTAAATCATTATCCACATAAATCTCACCTTTCCTGGACTCAACATACTTGACAATTAATTTGTCAGAGTCAGATTCAAGGTGGTTTGAGTTGGAAACAGATTTTGTTGATGAAACATTTTCTTTTGAAACACACTTTTCATTTTTCAAAACTTTGCTCTTCCCTTTAGGAACACTATGATCTCTAACTTTTCTTTTATTTTTCTTTGACACAACATTGTTTGTTTTTGACTTTGAGTTTGACATAGATTGAGTAATTGTTAGCTTTGATAAATCAAGAGTTTCCTCAGGTTTTAGTTCAATTACCCCTATCTGATTCAGACACAGCTTCCGCAATGGTTTGACCAATAACATCAGGATCTTTAAAACCAATACCAGACTTCTGAACCAATTTGATTGGTTGATAACTCTTTCCTTTGGTTTGAACCTTAGGAGGAGAAGGAGGCTGATAACAAGGTTCCATGGCACAGACTTCACTGATAGCAATAGCTCTATCATAGTCACCATCAAACACAGCTTGCACTTGATGAGGAACTTGAACATTGACACATTTTGCAGCTCTTTTAGAATTTGTACACCATGACTCAGTTATGTGTTTGATTTTCAAAAACTTTTCTTCAGAAACTTTAGCTTCAGTTACCAAGATTGAATTCAGTTGTTTTTTATTTTTAATTTCAGACTCTAACTTTTCAATGGTGAAATTCTTTAAACTCAATTCTTCTTTTAACATAGAAATTTCTTTCTTATGTTCTTGATTAAAATGTTTTTGTAAAAGGACCTCATCACCAAGCCTATTCAACCTTGTCAGCTTATCTTCATCACACAGATTTGAAAAGATAGTTACCTCAGGTGGAGCAGTCTGACTTGTAGAAGCTTTATGAGCTGACTCAGATTGCTCTTGCAATTTCACAAGGTCTTCAGCAAACTTCTCTTTAGCCATAAGACACTTCTCATTTGAGTATTCTTCATCTTCTAAAGATGTAGCACTCTCAGCCCAGTCTCTGGCAATCAGACTCTTTTCATCTTTCTCAACTTTATTACTCAGCTCTACAACTTATGCTTTGAGAGCTTTATATTTTGTCTTGAGCTTTGAATATTTTTCACCTCTTCCACCTTTGGCTGACACAGCTTGACCAGACTCCTTAGATCTACAATCACCAGCCATATGTCCGGTCTTACCACACTTGTAGTAAGTGACTTTGGACATATCAAAAGGCTTCTTGGTCTTATCAGCTTGTCCACTTTTACCTTTTCCTTTGAACTTTCCAAAGGATCTCCTTCTTATCCTATCAGCCAACATAGCCACTTCATTGGCTAACTCATCACCATCAGATTCTTCACACTCAGATTCAGAACAAACGAATTCAATGTTAGAAATCACAGAACAAGATTCATTGACACAGGGAATGATCTCATTAGATATTGAGCTAGGGTGTTCAGTCATGGATGCAACAAGTGCAGTAGAAGGCTGACTATAAGAATCACCCATAGCAATCAACTTTTCAGCCTCTAAACATTCTTGGTTATGGAGTAAACCAAAAAGTCCAGGGAGATCAAGATCATGATACACTAAACTTAGCTTCACAGAAGAAATATAATTGTTCCACTTTGGTGGTAATGAATCTAAAAACTTGCTTTTTAAAACTTCATTTTTCTTTTCAATACCTATAGCAGCTAGATCATTAACCAAAGCATTAAAACGGTTATGAGTGTCTGTTAAGGACTTATTCCTCAAAGAGAAGAATCTTTCATACCTCCTTGTTAAGGTGGTAATGGTTGATTCCATAGAGGTAGAGCATCCTTCAAACATGACAGTCAAAGTACCCCACATTTTTTTAGCAGTAGAACACATTTTAACAGAATGATAAATATTCTTTGGCATAGCTTGGACAACGAAGTTACGTGCCCTCACATCCAAGTTTGCAAGTCTCCTATCCTCATCCTCCCAATCTGCCCTATCTTTGACTATGGTTTTGACTGTGGCAGGAATGGTTGGATGACCATCTCTTACCACTACATCTACAACAAGAGTCTGTGTAGGTACATAAGGACCATCAGTCAAGATATCAGGCATATTTTGGTCAATGGATTCAAGGAACAAGGACATACGACCCTTCCACCCACTGAAATCATCTTTGACAAACATAGGTGGTCGGGTTGATGAACCATTATCAACATAGGATGACATTATGCTTTACTTAAAGAAAAATAAGCAAGGATCAAGTCAAGTTAATTCTTAACCCCTGCTCTGATACCACTTATAACGTCCTAGAAGTGTAACAGAATACCAAAGTATAATGTACACTAATAGTTGTAGAGGGGGGTGAATACAAATTTTCCTTAATTCTTAACAATTTTGATCAAATGTTTTAAAGACTCAGATTACTAAATAACTTAAAGTAAGAACAGGAATCAATAAACAGTAAAGCAGTAAATAATATTCTTGGACTCAGATTGTGTTTTTCAAATGTAACTCTTTATTAAGAAATAATCTATACAAAGAATTACAGGGCTGTTGCGGAAATAAGATAACCTACAATATCTAAACAACCCTTGAAAATGACAAACAACAATCAGAAAGTTCAGGCTCAAGAAGAGTAGCCAAAGCTGACTTTGTACAGGCTAAGCTGTGTGTAAGAGCAGAGAACTTATGCTAAGAATGATTCAGAGAAAATGCCACGCAAATGCATAAAAGGAATGTGGCTTTTATAGGCGAAAACCATTCTTCTCTTAGTATCCAATTCAGCCACGTATTCTTCTTTTGTTGGTTGATCAAGGAATATAAAATCGTGCCTTCATAGTACTCGTGGTCCCCAAAACCTGCAACACGATATTTTGATCGTCCAAAAAAAATATGGACACGCATTTGCATTTGTCACCAACCTAGATTCTAGGAACCTTCCCAGTCACGTCATTTATCCTGATCAACAATATCTAGGTTGTCATTCTTCACCTGATTGTCAGACACAGATTGCTCGTTTTCCAGAAGCAAATCTGTCTAAGTGTTTTTCAAGCTGACTGCTAATCCCAAGCTGACTTCCATTACCAGCTTGGTCTTCTATCTTCAATCCTCCTCTTCGACTTGGACTAAATGCTAGGACCAATTGATGCAGCTTTAACAACACTAGCTTTCATGAGATATAACAATTACAAAATATGAAGCATGATCTGGGTCATTATAGATCGCAAGCTGTGTCAACTTCCTTTGACCCAGATCAGATTACAAGACCCAAAATATTATTAAGTGTTTATACATCAGATTTGTCATCACCAAATTTACAAATAGCATTGGGACTCAACAGAAAGTATACTTATGTTTCAAATAGTTTTGTCGATTTCTGTTTATGTTCAATACGGAGCCTGTGCGTATAGAGTTACTTGTGCCATTCGACGTGCTTGATTTTGTTTATATGTGTGTGATTTATGTGTTTATTGTTATGATTTATGGTTTGGACGTGCTTATTGTATGAGTTTGAGACTTGAGACTTGGACTAAGGCAGGTACCGTAAGACCAAACTTTGAGACTTTGAGACATTGAGTCTTCAAGACATTGAGTCTTTGAGACATCGAGACTTTGAGACATGAGACATGAGACTTGAGACTTTGGACATATTATGGCGTAACTCTGCTCATTATGTATTGAACTAATACTTGTTTAGACTTTAAAGAATCGACAAAAGACTTATTTCTTTGACTAGACTTTTTGACTAAAACCTACGAACTCACCACCCTTTGTGTTGACACGTTTTAGTATACTTTTCAGGTACTCGGGCTATTCAGGGATAAGGACTTTCATGCTAGGACTGGACTTTGGAGACTAGAGCTCCTTTACTTTTGTCAGACTTTAAGGCTGCATGCCTTGGTTTATTCCTTTTATGGATGTACTTGTGATAAGCTTTCCTAGCATTGTCATGACTTTAAACTCATGTTTTGGGAATATATTCATTATATTCTATTTCATATAACAGTATCTATGTAATTCCATGTCGTGCTGTACTTTTCATGACACTTCATGTTTCCGCCAACGGTGGGGTGTTACAACCCCGCGCATGGTATGATTCCTTAACTACTTTCTTGCTAAGAGGTGGCTTTACCAAAGGCACAATTGACCCTACCCTGTTCATTCGCAAACAAGGTAAGCATGTTCTTCTTGTCCAAATATATGTTGATGACATTATCTTTGGGTCAACTAGTCAAACATTTTGTCGAAAATATTCATCTCTTATGGTAAATCGTTTTGAAATGAGTATGATTGGGGAAATGAACTACTTTTTAGGTCTTCAAATCAAACAATTACCAAATGGTATTTTTATATCACAAGGTAAATACATAAATGACATGTTGAAAAAGTTTGATATGACTTCATATTCTTCAATTTCTACCCCAATGGCTGCTCGAACAAACATAAATGCTGATAAAAATGGGAAACCATTTGACCAAAAGAGATATAGAAGTATGATTGGTTCATTGTTGTATCTTACAGCATCTTGCCCAGATATAATTTTTGCAACATGTATGTGTGCTAGGTATCAAGCTGCTCCAACTGATTTACATTTTCAAACTGTGAAACGACTCTTTCGTTATCTTAAGGGTACACCCAATTTAGGTCTCTGGTATCCAAGGGATACTGGATTCAATCTAACTGCTTATTCAGATGCAGATCATGCAGGTTGTAAGCTTGATCGCAAGAGAACTTCCGGTACTTTACAATTTTTAGGTGATAAAATTGTGAGTTGGTCTTCCAAGAAACAGAATTGTGTGTCTCTATCAACAGCTAAAGCTGAATATGTGGTTGCGGCTAGTTGTTGTGCTCAAGTTTTATGGATGAAGACACAACTAACTGATTATGGTCTGAAATATGATCATATCCCTATCTATTGTGACTCTCAAAGTGCCATTGTTATTGCAGTCAACTCAGTATACCACTCTCGATCAAAGCATATTGATGTGAGATATCATTTTCTCAAAGATCATATTGAGAAAGATGACATCGAGCTCTACTTTGTGGGATTTGATTATCAACTTGCAGATTTGTTCACCAAACCATTGGATGAAAAGAGGTTTAACTTTCTTATCTCCAAGCTTGGCATGCTAAATCTTGAACCTTAAATTATTTTGTTCTTGATACATTCTAGAAAAACAAAATACAAAAAAAAAATATAAAATTTGAAAATAACAAAAAGATTTTCTTTATTTCTTTTTCAATGTGGTTTACATATACTATGTATGTAACCCGGGCTTCATAGTTTTATTTATCTCAAAGAGGCTTACATATACTCTGTATGTAACCCGCTCTTAAATGTTTTATTTATGTTGAAATGTTTATACATTTTAAGATTTTGTTGTTATACATATAGATTGATATAAGAAAACAAGGAATCGAACGCCTTTGTGTACTTCCATGTGATCTTATATCAAGATGTATGTGTCATAGCAGTTGATTGATTCCAAATCAAATTTGCTTAAATGTTTTATTGCATCCAACTTGTTGATATAAGATGCGAAGGATCGTTCGCCTTTGTGTACTCCTTAGCATTTTTATTAATAACATTGTTGTTGAAGCAAAACTTTGTGATTCTTAAATGAAAATTCTTGTTCAGATTAGACTCTCAAAATTTTTTTTCTGTAAATATCACAACAAAGAATTTACTCATTTTGATTTCACAAAAACCAATTTTTCCCTACCTTTCTATGGAAAACATTTTGATCTATTCTTGCATAGATTAAGGGGGAGTTTGTGATTTCAAAACTTTCAAAACCTCAAATGTGTTTTTAAATTTTTTTATACACACGTTTGATGATTTTCAAATGATTTTCTTTCAATTGAAGTTCGGTGATTAGTTTGCACATGAGCGATTCGTTCACTCCATGAACTTCATCATCGCCGATGAGTTCTACCCCCAGAGTATTCAATTCTTTCATTAGATTGTAAGGGTATTTTGAGTGATGATGGTTTCGTGCAAATAGGATGGAGGGAGTAAAGTCAAAAAGTGAGAGGTTAAAGTGATATGTTGTGAGAAAATGGTTAAAAGAAATGATACCCTTCCCTAAATTCTCAAATCGCCGGGTTAAACACGTTTCTATAGGATGTCATTTGTTGATATCTTGATAAAGACTTCATGGACCCAGTGAAGCGATGCACATCTTTACCTAACCACTCAAGTGTTTCTTAACAAATACTTGTTTCAATTCTCACGGAGATTCTCACATTTCTATTGTCTCTTCACTTGGAAGATGTTGATATTGAATAAGGGTGACATTCTGCTCCAGTCCCCGACTTCATTTGATCACGTTGTGTCTAGAGCTATCTTGATTGATCATTAATTTGATTCTTATTCATTTCCTTAGGACACATTCGAGTCATATCTTTGTGATATTATTGCTTATCTTTGTGATATAGCCGGAACATTTGTAGTGATATCTTTTGATATTCCACGATGATCAAATGGAAATCCTACCAATGCTAACATCTTTTCCAACGTTGAATGTAGATCTCATAATTACATTTATGTGATTATTGAGTGAACGAGAAGTCTAACAGTGACCTCGGATTTTACCTAAAAGTCTTTAAGGATAATAGATTGTGGTTATCGAATGCTTCGGCTGTACTAACCATGATTTGTATTCTTTGAAGCAATCTCGTGGTTGAAAAGCCGCAGACCGAACTATGTTAGAACATTGCTTTGTGCATGTCTCAATGATACATAGGAAATCCGAAAAATGTTACACAATTCTATTGGTCATTTCATTAATCCTTTTGATTTTTGAACATGTTAACGGATCATTGTTATCCGGTTTCATTTATGATCTCACAAACACAAAAAACACCAACACCATACTATAACGTTTGTACCAACAACTTCAACATTACATTTTAGTCACCTTTAGGATTCTTTAGGGTGGGCTAATGGTTTGGGTTGCTGTTTTGATGGTCGACATTTCTCCATGTGCAATACATCTAGTTTCGGGATTGTGTTATTTCCTTTAGCATTTTATCAATCAATGTTTGCATAATGACATTGGTTCCCAACTTTGTCATTATGAGGGGGAGAAAAAGATTATGATTGATTGGGGAAGAAATAAGAATAATTGATGGAGAAAAGTTATGGAGAAAAGTTTGTGTTTGAAACTGAAGTGAAAGAATTAAAATTGAAATTTGGAAATTTTGTACTTCAGGTCTCTTCAAGTTTCCTCCAAATTTTTGCTGATGAAATATGTTCTCATGAAAATCAAGCTATGGATTGTTCAGATTAACTTGTCAAAGATTTTCAAAACATTTCAGTCAATTGAGCTCAAATTTTCACTAGATTTTAGTTGATTGAGTTCTTGATTTTGAAAAAGAGGAAATCTAAAGTGATTCCAAAGATAAGATTGAGACTGAAGATGAAAGGATATTCTCTCAAGATGGAACAAATGTTTAAAGATGCTCCAATATAGTTATATACTTATATTCATGTATTGAGGGGGAGCATGATTACTTCATAAGAGACTTATCCAAACATCATTCAAATGTTTACTCTCCAAAGTGTTCAAGTCAATGTGATAAAGATCAAAGCTACAAAAAGTTGAAAGATTGGTTAGAAGATTCATGACAAAGAAGTAAAGCTTCAAAAGAGTCTTCATCAACATGTTTCATTCAAGATCTTCAAGTCATACAATAACACTTGTTCAAGAAGCTCCAATGCATACATCAAGTTTGAAAGTACAAGTTCATGATACTTCATGTCAAAAGTTGAAATTCGCTCAAGAATCAAAGATTGGAGAATCAAAGCCAAGTTTATACCTTCCGCATTTCAAAAGACAACTTCGATTCATGATTCAACAATCTTCAAAGATTCAAGACACACACACACTCTTTATTCTCTGTTCAAAAAGAACATTGAGAATCGCCTCATGATTTAACTTCAATAAGTCCAAGACCAAGAATTGTTTCAACATACTCATTGTCTTCACCACTGGGCTCATCAAATACATTCCTACAAAACAAGATAACACGTACTTCATTCATTACAATATATAACTAAGGGGGGGAATGTTAGAAATCCAAAAATAGTGATAAATTGTAATTTAAGTTAGTGGACTTACTTGTTGTTAAGTCATAGATTAATAATCACTAAGGTTGAGGAACTAGATATGATAAGTTGCATATATATAGGGATAGACTATAAATACCCTTATACCTTAGAGATTATTAAGTCTTGAACAACATTTCATTCATTCAAGTAACCATTTTTCACACACACTTAATTCCAATCATTCCACTCTCTCTTTCTCTCTCTCTCTCTAAAACACACACTAAAACACTAAGAACACACACACATCCAATCCACCATTGAATCTGTGAATTCATTGCTGAAATCGTGTTACTTACAATTAGGTTGAGCATTGTGATCAGATTCACCAAAATTGATTGGATTTTCTGAGGGAGGTGCAGAGATTGGTTTATTGAAGATTGCAGAATTTGATTCATCAAAGGTAACATGAATTGACTCATCAACCTTGTCAAGTCTTTTGTTGTAGACTCTAAAGGCCTTGCGAGTGGTTGAATATCCTAAGAAGAAACCCTCATCAGCTTTTGCATCAAATTTTCCAAATACACGGAAATATCCAATGTTAGGCTTTCTATTTCTAAGGACTTCATAGGCAGTCTTCTTGTGTCTTTTAGTATACACAGATCTATTCTGAGTGTAGCAAACAGTTGCCACAGCTTCAGCCCAAAAACTCTTAGGAAGACCAGATTCATTGAGCATACTTTTAGCAGGTTCTATCAGCATACGATTCTTTCTTTCAACAACACCATTCTGCTCTGGTGTGTGAGCTGAGGAGAAGTTCTAAGATATGCCAATTTTAGTGCAGAAGGACTCCAAGGTGGCATTTCTGAATTCAGTGTCATTATCACTTCTAAGCGGACAAACTTTTCGCTTGTGTTTGAATTCAATTTGTTTGATGAGGGCAATAACTTCAGCAGCAGCTTCACTTTTGGATCTGAGGAAAATCACCCAACAATATCTTGAATATCATCGACAACTACAAGGGTGTACTTCTTTCCTGCTCTGGTCTGAACATTCACAGGACCAAAGAGATCCATATGTAGCATGTGAAGAGGTTCAGTGATACAGAAATTTTGCTTGGTTTTAAAAGATGCTCTTTTCTTCTTTTCCATTGAACAACCTGAGCATGGCTTATCTTTATTGAAAAATAATGGAGGGATTCCATCAGCAAGTTGTTTTCTTGACAACTTATTAATGTTTTTGACATTCATATGGGATAACCTCTTATGCCACAACCAGTTTGTGTCCTCATCTGCCTTTGTATAGAAGCATTGTTCACTGGATGAACTTTCCATATCGATGACAAAAATGTTTCCTTTTCTTGGTGCAACCAACACTACCTTTCAATCTCTGTTGAATATGGTGCCTTGAGAAATATCAAATAATACCTTAAACCCATCATTACAGAGTTGACTGACACTGATCAGGTTGCATTTCAAACCATTCACATATGCAACTCGTGTGAATTTGACTTGACCATTATTCAGAACACCATATCCCTCAGTTTGTCCACTTCCATCATTTCCAAATGTTATTGAGGGCCCCTCTTGCACCCTATATTCCTCCAGCAGGGTTTTATTACCAGTCATGGTTCTGCCAGCAGCACTGTCCAGAAACCATATATACTTCTTTCGATCTCCCTGCACACACACAAAGATTAGTTCTTTTTAGGAACCCATCTTTTGATGGGTTCACTGGACTCTCCCTTAGCAGTCTCAGATTTCTTTGGTTTAGGAGGAACAGAAGGATCAAAGGGATCTCAGTCATTACTTCAGATGACACAAAAACAGTTTAATTGATAGGAGTTTCAACCTTTTTCTTTTCAGATTTTTGCTTAATTTGTTTAAAAAAAGGTTTAGCATTTTGTTTGGGTTGTAGGAGAGTGCTTTCAACATTCTTTAAACGTGCATTGCAGCTTTGCACTTGTCTAGCCAACAACTGAAATTGGCTTTCCAACCTTAACAAAATAGATTCTTCTTTAGACACCTGAGCCCTACCAGAATCTGAAGTAGACGGCTCAGTAGGGGAGATTTTTCTTCTTTTTCTGGCCTTTTGGAACCTGAGATGAAGACTGAGGGGATGGCTTCTTAGATTTAGCCTTTTCTCTGAAGCATTGGTCTGACGTGCTTCAGATTTTCCCTCAGATTGTTCCTTGGCCTGTTCAGCCACAGTCTTTTATTTCGCCAATTTCCTTAAAAATTATTTATGGTTGCATTTGTTTTGGAAGAGCATCTAAATCAGTGATTATAGATGTCGTATGAAGATCACCAGACTCATATGTTGCTCTTTGGTTTGCAAAAGAGTTTTTTATTGCAGCATCTGGGTTTGGAGATTTTCCATGATTTGATTAATTTCTATTCTTTTTCAAGAATCATTTTCAATTCTTCTTTTTCAACTTCCAGTTTGGCAACCAAAGACTGATAACTTTTCAGGGCTAACTGAACATCTTTTAGTTCTTTCAGTCTGGCCTAACTAGCGTTCAGTTTAGAGGTGTTATTTTCAAACATTTTTAAACTTTCTGAACGCACAGTCTCCACAAATGAAATATATGCTTCCAAAAGAACCAAAAGGTCCAATTTTTGTTCTTCGTTACTTTCAAAACCAAAATTACTAACCTTCTTCATGATTATGTCCACCCAACAAAGAGATTCAACATCAAACTTGACCAAATGACCTTGATCCTCACGAGCCATGAAGCACATGTCTCTTACTTCTTCTTCATCATCTGAAGACTCATCAGAATCTTCCCATTTTTCATTAGCAAATGATATCGCCTATTTTATACATAGTTATTTTACGCGATATCGTTTCTTTTATTTATTTTATGTTTGTATTATTGTTATTTTTATACAATTTTATACATAATACGTGATTTTATTGAATTATAGGTCTATAAGATGAAAAGTTGACGAAAGTGAGCTAAATAAAGATCATTTATGAAAAAAAATGAAGATTGGAGTTGAAAAGACGAAGAATGTGACATAAATTTATTTACGTGTTGCATCAATATAAATTAATTAGAAGACTTGGATCAAAATGTCATACTTAGAACTTGACTAGATGAACATCCAACTACAAAGTGTAGTCATATATTTTGGGCTGAATGAGTTAAACAAAGGTGGTGGTCTCGTTTGATTTGGCGGAAGAAAAACAAAAGAAGACGAAAAACTAAATAATACCACTTTTGTTATATTGGCTCGGAGCAAGTGAAAGTCGGCATGAATTCAATTCACAAAAACCGATCTCATGCCTATATATATATATATTATATATATATATTAACACTCCGGGGAGAACACTCTTAAAATAAGAACGGTGAGAACACCTTAAAAAAATCATTTTGATGCATTAAAAGTCTAAAAAACTAACATAGTGCATAACTAATTATCATTATTTAAGCGTTTAACAACACATTCATCCGTCAAAATCGAAATAATCATGTTTTTTGTTTTTTGCATCCATCTTGGATGCATATTTATCAAAATGATGCATCCAACAAAAAAACGTGATTTTTTCGATTTTGATGAATCAATATGTTGTTAAACACTTAAATAATGATAATTAGTTATGCACTATGTCAGTTTTATGGACTTTTAATGCATCAAAATAATGATTTTAAGGTCTTCTCATCGTTCTTATTTTAAATTAGTTCTTATTTGATTGTCCTCTATATATATATAGTGAAAAGTTATATTGAGACTGTTTAAAAGGCAAGAACTTTTAAAAACCCTTTTAAACCATTAGATCATTTAATCAATTGTTAAGATTGATAATGGCATTCTAGTAATTATGTGGACAAGGTTAATAGATAATTGTCGGAGGGTTAATTTAGTCATATCCACACAAAACCTAAAAAATGAGATACGGAAATTGTGGATCTAATTTCTACTTCTTAAACTGCCATTCCTAACAACAAAAATGATTGGGGAGTTTCTTTTTTCAAATTAACAAGAATATATACAAATGACGGCTGACAAATGGGAGCAAAATCAAAAGTGGTTTGTCATAGCATATCAAACGATTGATTGGTTTAAATTGTAGTTGCATACAATGATACAAAGTGTAAATATCTTTTATTCTTTCCACCGTCAAAGTCTTGTTTGAATTAGGAATTATATAATTTTTTTCGGCTTTCAATTGCTTTAATTCTTTAGTGTTTCATATTACTTTAATTTTTTTTAGCTTTGGTATTGGGCTGTACAAAAGAACATTCACAGTCGTCCCATTCTAGCTCATTCCCCACTTGTTCTTTGTTCAGGGACGAGCGTACACGGTTAGGTGTGGCTCGTCCCTTGCTTCGTTCTTGCGAGTTCGTTCCCACAGAGATGAACAGTTTTGCATTTTTTTTTTTCGAAGCTAAATTCAAAATTTTTGAACATTAGAGGCTATAACGGTCGACTTACCACCCATGCAAAAGTCATCTTCTCCAAAATGCTATATATATACATATAGTATATACATTCCGGCCATATATATTAACTATACTAAATTTCTCCAAAACAACACCCATTATGTCTAGAAACTTTAGCAACCAACGGGGTGACGACTTCTTTAACGCGGCGCTTAACTACTCGCCCATCAACTCCTTCGCTCCATCTCAAGTATCTCACACCTCACCATCCACACCACAATATCCACCCTACATACCATCACCAAACGATTATCAATACCAACAATGGCTACACTGTCAACAATGGCTATCCCAATAACCATCACCCTCAACCCAACTGCCACCGCAAGTCGCGGTCCAACCACCACCACAGCCACCACCAATCGATATACCAGAGTCATCCAACCAAAAATGGAAAGTAAAACGCATGGCCAGTCGCAAAAAGGGAGCTGCAGTTGACCCAAAAGAGTCGAAGAAAGCTTGGACCGAGTTGGAGATGAAGATTCTGACCGAGTGTTGGCTCGATGCGTCTGAGGATCCAGATTTTGGGACTGATCGAAAGGGTGATATTTTCTGGGACACAGTGATTAAGACCTACAATGCACAAGTGGAATATCAAAGAAACAAGAATCAAATGACGTCGAAATGGAGGAAGATTGGAGCCCATGTTGCCAAGTTCAATGCCATTTATTCCAAGTACGATGATAACTGAATTAGCGGAGAAAACGATGCCCAAGTGATGGAAGAGGCGCAAGCCGCCTACAAAGAAGAAGTTGGGGCCACGTTTAACATGTATGATTGTTGGTTACTTTTGAATGATAAGCCGTTGATTCTCGCGCCTTCCGCCGTGGATGTTTTGGGTCGTAACATGAAAAACCGAAGACCGGGAGTTATGGATGTTGACAGTGATGAGAATGCTCCTGCCTATGCACCCGTTGATCTTGGAACCGAAAACGAACTCTTCGGGGCCGACCCGTATGCGCGTCTAGCTAAATCAAAGACTCCCCGCACTTCCGCCTCTTCTGATGCAGGTTCAGCTCGCTCATCAGCATCAGACATCACAGCACGACTAGAGAGGCATTGTAGCACCCGACAGGAGATTATGGAGTCCCAGAAGGAGTCACTAGCTTGGATACGCGAGGAAGAAACAAAAAGGACGATGTATTCGGCACTTTCTTTCATGAGAACGACCAAGTTGGACGACGAGGAAAAGATGTTCATCAAGGACGCAAAGAATAGGTTAATGGCAGAGTATACACCGTTAGTCCGAGGTCCCCGCGGTGTTTAGTTGGTTTTTTAGTTGGTTTAATATGTGGTTTTAATTATTATTATGTACCGAACAATTTCGTTTTAATTTTCTAGTTTAATGTGTGTTGTAATTTTTTTTCTAAGTTTTTTTATATTTTTTTTTAAAATTTATGAATGAAGTGTGTTTTTTTAATTAATTGAATTTTTTTTAAGTTTATGTATATATTTATATGTATATTGTATTTTTAGTTGTATAAAAATAAATAAATGGGATGGGTCCTAGACTAGTCCTGGCATTGTGGGTGTTTTGGGGGATTAGTCCTTGGTTAGTCCTTGGGCTGATGTGGCGCTAATGTGGTGCTGACAAAGACTAGTCCTTGGAGAATGAGTACCTCCCACTGTGAATACTCTAATTAACTAGTTTGAAGCAACGCTTTTTAATTGTTTAAAATCTTTCGTGGCTTTTGTTTTCCAATTTATGGTGTGCGAAATTGATTCTCATATCACTTTCTTAAAGAGTTAGATATGATTATCAGTAAATACCTTGATGAGTATATTGCATATATGCATGATCCGGTGTTATGATGAGCACATGTATGCAAGTATATTATAAATGATTGTTTCATTGGAATAGTTGATGATCACATGTGTATTATGATGAGCATATGTATGCAACTATTTGGTAAATAATTGTTTCATTGGATTAGTTGTTGATTACATGTGTAATATATTGAGCATATGTATGTGAATATTTTGTAAATGAATGTTTTCATTGATTAGTTGTTGATCAAATATGTACAAATAATCACGTATGCAAGAATATTATAATGATTGTCTGTGCACATGTGCACACATGTACAGTTATAACCATATGCGAATGAAAATAAAATAGTTGATGATCACATTTACGATCATATGTAAATAAATTTAAATTAGTTGGTGATCACATATGCATGATCAGTCATATGTGATCACATGTGCGTATTATGTTTTATTAATTTAATTAAATAAAGTTGATATAAAATACAATATTACCCTTGTAATTAATGATGAAAAAAGGTTCTTAAAGTTTCTTGCTTTTTTAAGAGTTCTTAAACTAATTTTTCCATGTGAAACGTTTATTTGAAAACTAAATTTTCTGTGAAAACTATAAAACTGTCAAAACACACTGTGATCTGAATTTAACACAATGTGTATTAATTGTGTTTTTATAAAACACAATGTGTTTTTATTGTGTAATCTAAAATACGTTGTGTTAAGTTTTAAATCACGGTGTGTTTTTGATAGCGTTGTAAATCAGAAAATTGTTCAAACACACTGCGATATGAACTTAACACAATATGTTTTCGAAAAACATATTAAAATACATTGTGTTAAATTCAGAACACAATGTGTTTTGACAGTAATCTAGTTTTCACAAAAAAATTAGTTTTCAAATGATCAAAACCCATTTTTCCATATATATATATATATATATCACAATTAAGTAGAGTTTAGGAGAGGTCGATTGTGAGGAGCCGCAAAAGCAAAGCCTCATTCTCGTGAGGTTTTTTGTACGTGGGTTGTTAGGTGGTCGGCAAGTGGGGCGCAAAAGACAAAAGTCAATAGGCTTATTTAATTTGTGAGGAAAACCGCAAGAACAGAAGCCGCAAAGAACCACGAATTCTTCCATCGTATTTACAGTACTATACTTTTCTTTATTATCAAATATTAGTATTGCTTTACCATTATAATAATTGATTGTGGTACTATATATTTTTATTTATAAGATCATGGACTTTGTTACGATGTTATTAGTTAATATTCTTTTGGTTTTAGAGTTGAGTAGCTAAATACATTATCATCTACCGAGATAAAATGACACAATGAATAATGGTTGCATAATCTTTAGAATTCAAGTTGATTGTTAAACGTTTTGTTGAGATCTTAATGTTTTGAGTTCTTGTGTCTTTATCTATTGATTTGTTGATAATGTATGAATGATTTAGAGGTTTTTCAGTTTAAGAGTACATTGTTCTAGTCGATTGGGTACAATTGATAGGTGTTAACTTGTGGTAACAAGATAATATACAACAATAGATAATAGAATTCAAAGTGTTAACGGTTTGGTAAAATGGATAGACAAGATTGTTTACGATAACAATACCAATTCGTCAATTTAGTAGGTCTTGATAGGGAAGGTGGTCACCAGAACTTAGGGATCGAAAGATTGGTTAATGGGTCGGATAGGGTAATAAGCTAGGAGCGCTACTAGTGAGTTCTTTGTCTAGCCTCATTATAAAATCAACATACTTGCTTATCTTTATATTGCTTAAGTACGTATTACGTTATATATATTCTTGCATTTATATTTATCGTAATACTAGTCCAATCTAGTGCTTACTTGACGTTTCATACTGGTACCTATACCAGATTTATGTCCATCATAAACCAGTTGAGAGGGCTTGGGGTAGAAAAAGACAAGGACATACTTCTTGGAAAATTTTGTGATATTTTCTTTTGTGTCAACACCAACACCATCATATTTTCTTTTAAGTTGGTTTTTATTTCATCTTCGAAATTCTTTTAATTTTTATGTGTTTTATACATTTATCTGTAAAACTTTATTAGTTGATTAGTTATGGACAACTAAACCTTTTCTTTCTTTTTATTAATTTGATTAGACGATTAACTGTTTATTTTGAGTTAATTTTGACATTATAATTTATGATTCTTATCATCATTTTTCTCATCCATCTATTTTTTATTTCTTCAATTCTATATCTAGGTGTGAAAGTTAGATGCTTAAGTTTATACTTTTTTCATTAATCTGCTATATTATATTAAAACAGTAGTAATCCTAGCTTTTTAAAACTCTTTTCAATTTAAAGCTATTTTTAAAATTTGTCACATTTCATTTTTCACAATTTTTATTTATTTAAAAAACAAAAATTATTAAATATATTGGTATGTAACAAAATAAAAATTTGAAATTAATAAAATTGATTTTATTTGCTAAAAACCAACATTAGTTTTAGTAAGTAGATTATAATTGTGTCGATACCAACACCATCATATTTTCTTTTAAGTTGGTTTTTATTTCATCTTAGAAATTCTTTTAATTTTTATGTGTTTTATACATTTATCTGTAAAACTTTATTAGTTGATTAGTTATGGACAACTAAACCTTTTCTTTCTTTTTATTAATTTGATTAGACGATTAACTGTTTATTTTGAGTTAATTTTGACATTATAATTTATGGTTCTTATCATCATTTTTCTCACCATCTATTTTTATTTCTTCAATTCTATATCTAGGTGTGAAAATTAGATGCTTAAGTTTATACTTTTTTCATTAATCTGCTATATTTTTTTGGTTTTGGTTTTGATTTTGACATGATTATCCATTAAAACTTAATAGAAAAATTGATGATAAATTTTGATTTTAAATATTTGATTTTGACTTTGAAAGACTTGACGATAAGATTAAATGTCTATTCTGCATATTCACATTTTGTTAAGTTTACGAACATTAGACTTTGGAATAAGATTTATATATGTACTTCTATAGATTTTATGCTTTAATGCATTACTATATATTAGTTCATGTTCATTTTTATTCTTTTTTACGTAGGTTATTTTAAATAACCGCATATCGTGCAGGTAAAAGACCTAGTATATATATATATATCACAATTAAGTAGGAGTTTAGGAGTGGTCGATTGTGAGGAACCGCAAAATCAAAGCCTCATTCTCGTGAGGTTTTTTGGACGTGGGTTGTGAGGTGGTCGGCAAGTGGGGCGCAAAAGACAAAAGTCAATAGGCTTATTTAATTTGTGAGGAAAGCCGCAAGAATAGAAGCCGCAAAGAACCATAAATTCTTCCATCTTATTTACATTACTTTACTTTTCTTTATTATCAAATATTAGTATTGCTTTACCATTATAATAATTGATTGTGGTATTATATATTTTTATTTATAAGAACATGGACTTTGTTACGATGTTATTAGTTAATATTGTTTTGGTTTTAGAGTTGAGTAGCTAAATACTTCATCAGCAACCATGTAGCTATTGTTGTTGGAATTTTCTTGAGCCATGAGAGCTATATGGGCTTTCAACTTCTTGTACTTTGCCTAATAGCTTTCATCAGATTTTTGAAAAATAGATGTTTAGGGGCAAAATGTGATAATAAGGGTTGACTAGATTTGGAATCCTTCATAAAATGTCCTTTCTTTCCATACTTAAAGCATTCAAGATTGGACTTATCAATGGAAGTGCCAGAAGCAAATTGTTTGCCAGATCGATTGGATTTGGCCTTAAAACGATTGAACGTTTTGGCCAACATGGCAACAAGATCATCATTGTCATCTTCATCACATTCATTGGATGCAAAATCAGAAATACCAGTTTTCATTAATTCAGCCACCATCTTCTTCACTGAGTTAGATTTCTCACTCTTAGAAGATAGTAAGGCAGTTCCTTGTGGCTCAGAAGGCTCCATATAAGGAAGCAAGAGTGTGACTGTGCAAGGTTTTTCCCTGTATTAAAACCAAAATCAAGTTTTCCCATTTTTAAGGTAAAATGTCACAAAATTTCTCCAACAATATTTCTTTATCTTTTCCAACACCCAAAGCTTTCAGTTGATTAACCAAATTTCTAAATCTGATATAAGTTTAAGTTAAAGTTTCATTTGAAATTGCAAAGATTGCTTCATATTTCTTGTTTAAAGCAACTTTTCTTGTAACAACAATTTCTTTGGTTCCTTCAAATTGTGTCATTAGTTCCTCCCACATTAATTTAGAGTTTTCATGAAGAACAAGAGTGGGTTTTAAGTCTTCAGGAATTGCGAAGAGAATCATTTTCTGAAGCTTAGTATCAAGATCTACCAGCCTATGATCCTCTTCGGACCAATGATCCTTCTCCTTAGGTGTCTGCCTAGGAGTCCCATCAGCATTTCTGAGCACAGTTGAAGCATTCATAGGAACAAAGGGACCTTCTTTCAAAATGGTGGTCAAATGTCTTTCTACACCAGAAATATACTTTAGTATACATGTTTTCCATGTTATAAAGGTATCACTGTCCCCATCAAATTTTGGAACTGGATTGTTTGGAAAATGGACATGGACATTATGCAGAGGTATATTGTTGTTTATATTAGGGGGTGGGTTATTGTTATTAGGGTTAGAATTAGGGTTAGATCCTTCATTGTTTCAGGGTTAGCCATCATAACAGATCTAGGTTCGATAGTTCAAACCTTCTGCTCTGATACCAAATGTGAGTCCCAAGTAACGATGACTAACAATTATATCAAGTAAACCTGACTGGCAAGCAACACTAAACTGGAGATTGACCAGTAGAGAGTGCGATCCAGATTATGGATATGAAACAACAATGTAAGCAACAGAAAGTATATGCAAGAAACTAAAAGTGATGAAACTATATAAATAATATTTATAATCAATTATTTGACATTGAGACATGATGTACTTTTTCAATGTATTTGATTTATTGATATAAATAAATATAAAGGTTGTTGCGGAACAAAGATAATCACAAGTGTGAAAATATCTAAACAACCTTGAAATACAAGTGATCTAATAACTTGGAAATACTCGTAAGAATTATTTAGAGTATGTCTCACAAGTTGCAATGTCGAAAGTTCCAACATTTTGCAATTTGTGAGAAGCCTTGTATTTATAGACAAAGTCCATGTTGATGTGGACTTGTTCGTACAATACATGGTTGGGACACATTTAAGGAAATCAACAAGATTCCTTAAATTGTGTATTTTAAGGTAAAGTGTAAAAGTCATTTTGATGTGACTATTCACACTTTATTCCCAACCATTTGACTTAACCAAAAAGCTTTCCTAGATAATGTTATTATCCAGGTAAAGAATGGTAAAGTAAAATGGCTTCCTCGTAATCAGTGTAAAAGTGGTGTAAGTACTTTTACACTGAGATGTTTCAGTCTTTGATCTGGTAGAATCTTCTATGAGCTCTGCTTATGAGATGATTCTCTTCCTTCAGTCTTCAGTCTTCGACTTCAGAATGAATGCTTTCAGATTGTGCTGATCTTGAACTGAAGTGAAGCTTCAGAGAACTAAATCTGAATGGCTTCAGAATTCTGTAGATGTATTATTCTCTGAACTTCAGGTATTTCTGAACAAATCTTACTTGGTCGATTTTTGACCTAACAACTTCATAGGTAAACTAAAATTTGAAGGAATATTCAAAGGCAACCCGGAAAGCATCTTGGGAGAGAGACCAGAAAAGAAAAGGTATGATTGGAAGGATGCGGAGATAAAGGGAGTTAAGATGGAACAAGATCATGAAGCAAAGTGCATCGTGGTAGAAGAATTCTGAAGTGAACTAATAATTTGTGTAATGGGCTAAGGAATGGACTAAAGGCCATGATGGGCTAAACCGGCCCAATTAGTGAACCTAAAAGGACCATAAATCCGTAGGCCCATTTGGATCAATAACCCACTTGACCCACTAAGCATATAGCCCAAATAAGGTTAAGCCCGACAACTAAATTAAGCCCAAAACATTTAGAAGCCCATGACACTTAGGCCCAAATTGATAATGGCTCATAACACTTAAATGAATTTCATAAACCGAGTAATCATAAGACATATCGGGAAATATGCGAGTTGAAGATAAGTGTAATCAAAGTAAAACAAAAGATAACTTAGCGAAATGGACATAAGTAATTATGTTAGCCAAACTATAAATTGATATCACAAATGCTAATTCGTGTTAAAAGCGGTTACACATCAAATGATGAATAAGGATAATATAACTTAATATGACATTTCTATATGATAACCTAAGATAGGGCCTTAATCCCCTAAGTTTCGCGTAGGAAAGGTCTTGGCTTTGAAATGAAAATGAGGAGCGTAAGAAATATATAATCAAGGAAGTTATATATGGGAAGTACCCATTTTGGATAAGTAGATATAATGCTCAGCATATCAAGGTGAGTCATAGCCCCCTTTCAAACTCTTTTATGTGTTTTACTTTCGAGGTGAAAAGCATGATAAATAAAATTGTTTTCTTTTATGAAATGATACCTTGAAAAAAATGATTATGATATGGGATATATATTGTATGTTCAATGTGATACATGTTATATGATGAGTTCGAGTACTGTCAAACCTTGGTCCCCGGTTCACACTACTATTAACTCATTGAGGCTTGTAGTTAGAGGGTTATGCAACTAGGATTCGTCCCCTCACTCACATCAGTGGTGACAGGTTGTTTGGCCGCCTACGTGGCCGCCTTCAATGGTGTTAGTCATGGGGTGCTCTAATCTACTTTATATATTATTGGTCATCTCCATGGCACGACCCCTTTATTATTAATATTGCATGTGATTGACAGCATGTGCTTCTCCTATTATCAATTCTTCGGGACATATTATCATTATTATTATTTCAACGTGAATTGGTCTTAGTACTGGCTCAAGCACAAACTCATCTTATTATGCCTTTGGCTAAATTATATTGATATTGTTTATGGATGGATTTATGGAATGAACCTACGGTTTGGGTTTTGAACCTTATATGGAATCTTGAAAAATGTTGAACTTGACGATAATGAAATCTTGATGACCGAATGGTTTTGATGTGATATATGATTAATCGATTTACATACTTTTCTCTCATTTGACAAATGAGAACTCTATAAGTTACCATGGATTTTTCCATGTCTTGAAATGACATTACGGTATTTGGAAAACTTGATATTTGGAGATGAGGATTTTGTCGGTCATATGGTTTGGGTATTACGAAATGTAACAATAATATGTTTTCTAAGTGTTAAAATGGATATGTACCAAGATTTATATAAAAACCTATGCACTCACCAACTACATTTTCGTAGTTGACACTTTTTCTTCATGCTTTTCAGGAAATAAGCTTAAACTTTGAGGATTTATATGCTTCATGATTATTTGCATTGCATTTTCGAGTGTTAGGTCAGAATTCGACCAAGTGTAATTTGTTCAAAAATATCTGAAGTTCAGAGCAAATACTTGTACAGAAATTCTGAAGACCCTCTCAGAATTAGTTCTCTAAAGCTTTACTTCAGATCGAGATCAGCCCAATTGAAGACATTCATTTTGAAGTCAAAGACTGAAGACTGAAGAAGAGAATCCTCTAAGAAGCAGAGCTCTGAGGAGATTCTATCTGATTGAAGATCTGAAGTTGCTCAGTGTATAGTACTTACACCACTTTGCACTGATTACTAGAAAGCCTTTTTACTTTACCATGCTTTATCTAGTTAATAACATTGTTTCTGAAACACTTTTTGGTTAAGTCAAATGGTTGGGAATAAAGTGTGAAATGTCACATATTAAATGACTTTCACACTCAACCTTAAAATACACAATTTAAGGAATATTGCTTATTTCTTTAAATGTGTCCCAACCATGTACTGTACGGCAAAGTCCACGTCATCATGGACTTTGCCTATAAATACAAGGCTTCTCACAACTTGCAAAATGCTTGGAACTTTGGCATTGCAACTTGTGAGATATACTCTAAGTAATTCTTACGAGTATTTCCTAATTGATATATCATTTGTATTTCAAGGTTGTTTAGATATTTTCACAAGTGTGATTATCTTTGTTCCGCAACAATCTTTGTATTTTGTTTATATCAATGATTAAAATACATTGAAAAATGCATTGTGACTCTTTGCCTAGTACTTGATGATACATATTATTTATATAGTTTCAAGCTCTTGTTTCTCGTATTTACTTCGTGTTCATATCCATATCTGGATCATAATTCTGAACTAGTCTTTATCTAGATCAAAATTACTTGCCATTCAGGTTACTTGATATACTTGTATTATCTTGTTATATTCAACTAACATCTTGTGTAGGGACTCACATTTGGTATCAGAGCCTGAAGGTTGAAAATATAAATTTTATAACCCTTTTGATCTCACAAGATGTCTGGCACCGAAGAAAGCTGACTTTGAGTTTGACGAGGACCTCTTGGAGGAGAATCAGTCGTCTGATTCTGAGCCAACCTTCAACCTTGCAAACGCCCCTCCTCCCCCAGAAATCCTAAATCTTGATCAACCATATCGCCCACAGCCAACATCTCATAAACACCCTTACTTTCCACCAGGCTCAACACCAGCTTATATCACTTCACCAACTTTTCAACCACAACTTCAACACCTTCATCCCCAAATTCATCAAATACCCAAGTCCATCAACTACGATGAACCACAAGAAAAGGAGTTGGACTCTTCCATTGAATCTGAGAGCCCAACTGCCAGACATATTGGAAAAACTTTGGATGGACTTGGTAATATTCCCTTTGTTGCTTCTGTTTCTACACAACTGCCCCCTCCTTTGAGTGTAGAAGCACAGTTAGAGAGATCAAATACCGAAGTTCAAAACCTACTTCTCTGGGTGGAGAACTTATCTCAGTCTCTAACTGCCAACACCAGGTCCTTGACTGATTTGAAGAGTGCTCAAGTCTTTATTGGCACTGAAATGCAACAAATGAGGGAGTGGTAACTGAGAAGCTAAATGATTTGGTGTTGGCTTGCAATAACATCAACAAGGCCATTAGGGAATCCTTCCATCTGGCCAACATGGATGTTCAAACTTAAGTAGTTGCAAATTTGACATCCTCCATTAAGATTATTCAGGAAGATATCTTGGCAGGTGGAAATGAGGTGAATGAGTTATAAAAGAAGCCAAGTGTGGATGAAAAGGCCCCCTTGATTCTTCCATTAGTGGTGATGTGTTTGAGAAACTGGAGTCTGCTCTCTCTCAGAGTCTTATCTCTCAGTTTTTAGTTTCAGTGGTTGAAAAAGTTGAATAGAAGGTTAGGACTATGGTCGCTGAACTTACAAAAGATACAAATAAAAGAGTGGACAAAGTTGTTGAAGAAGTTCAAAAATCTATAACCACTTTTGACAAATCAGTAAAAGACCAATCTCAGAAACCGGATGAAATTCTAACCTTCCTTCATAAGGATAAAGTTGTTGCTCCCCCTGCTTCCTCATTCACCGAATCTGATAGAAAAGTGTTGCAAGAACTTAAAGAACAAGAAGCACTAAACCTTAACTCCTCTTTCAGATTAAGGGCTCAGTTTGCTACCATGGCAAAGGGAATTTCTGACAGCTTAGAGAAGCAAAGTTGAGAACCTCTAAAGGCAATGAAGACTGCCATTGATTTGTATGCTAAGATGCCTGCAGAGATTCCCAAAGGGGGGAAATGTGCCTATTGGTTTGATTTCAAGTACTCAAGAAATAATCGAAGCAAACTGAGGTACCTTATGGCAGTGCCTCAGTTCAGGGGGAACAGGTTCAGAAATCTGAAGTTAAAGCTTCTGAACCTGCTAAGAAGGATAAGGGCAAGGCCCAGATGATTGAAGAACCCAAGTCCAAAGGTTCAAAAGATTCTGGGCTTGTGGTTGGAGAAAATGTGGATGAGTATGGTTATCCCCTGCATGATACTAAAACTGATAGCAAGAAATTAGAGGCTTTATAGAAACAAGTCTCTAATCAATACATTATGTGGAGGGAAAATAAGGAAAGAGAAAGGGCCCAACTTTTGTCAATAGGGTCCCTTGATCATGTTGATGCTGCAGCTCTTGGACTTACGTTTGAAAGATATCAGAAGATCAAGAATGATCCAAAAGTGCAAAAAGCCTTAGAAGAAATGGGTGCCTATGAATATGGAGTGAAATATTCTTCTTCAAGAACGGAATAATAGCATGTTCTCCAACAAGAAGCGGACCCCTAATCAGCTGAAAGAGGTCGTCATTAACACGGTCAGATTGAAACTAATGTCGCTGAAGTTCAAACAATCGGCAAAGGTTAAGCATCTGATGGAATTGTGGAAATTGCCCCTTCATTTAATTAATGGCGCATTTTAAATGATGTATTCTTATATTGTTTGGAAGCTTGGATGTGCAACCGGTTATGTTTTCTTATTTTTGTTACATGTACTCTAGCTTTTTGTAGGCCATTAGTGCTAGTTTTGTTTCTGGTTTTTATTTCACACACTTACGGCATGTCGTATGTGTGAACTAATGTGACATTCAGTCACATTACTTGTACTTATATGTTTTGGGTGGTGTTGTAAAATTCATCATTTGCCCAAAAAGTGAAATATTCTTCTTTGGAACAAAAAATGGACCATCTCACTTTCAAAATGTCCATTGTAGACTTGGTGAAGAACAGAGAAAAAGAGATGGGAATTAAAAAGAAAGATTTTCTGGCTAGTGTTCTAAAGATTGAGAAAGAACTGGCAAGGCCACCCACCAAGCCAAAAGTAACTGGCACAAGATCATCAAGGAAAACTGCTCGAGATGCTGACCTTTCTACTATCAAGCCAATGACTGAAGATGTTGCTCAGATCAAGTACAAGCATGAAAAAGATCAATATGAGCATTACATGAAGCATAGGTCTAATCCTGCCAAGATTCTGGACATTAATATTGTCAAGGAAGATGGACCAAGACTGTTTGATCTGGTTGTGAAAAGAGAAGGAAGAGCAGGAGAAGAGTATACTCAAGTGTCAGTTCATGAGTTTGGCATTTCTAAGCATAAGGAGATGATCCAAATTTTGAAGTCAAAGCCTAAGTCTCATCTAATTGGTGCATGGTTGTCTAGAATTCAACAAAAGATGAGGGTTAAGGTTGATATTGAAGAAAGATTGTTTGGTAAGAAGGATCAGTCTCCACTGAAGAGGAAAAGCTACTGATGCACCTTCTGGTTTGAGGCCTGCAAAGAAGTAGTTTACTTTTCAGAATATCATGTACTTGTAAATATTTAGAATTTTATGTACTTGTAACAAATTCTCAATTTATCAACTGTATATATGTTACAAGTTGCAACCAATAAGTAGATGATAGGTTTAAGTTAGAAAAACACAAGTAAAATTCTAAGACATCAATGATCTATAAGATGTTCTTAGAAAAAAAAATTTACAACTTAAACAAAACTTGGATTTTAGACTTACAAACATGTATATATAGAAGTCTAAAAATGCATGTTATATTTCAAAACAAATAGGGGGAATTTGTTAGGTCAGAAATCGACCAAGTGTAATTTGTTCAGAAATATCTGAAGATCAGAGAAAATACTTGTACAGAAATTCTGAGGACCCTCTTAGAATTAGTTCTCTGAAGCTTCACTTAGATCGAGATCAGCCCAACTGAAGATATTCATTCTGAAGTCGAAGACTGAAGACTGAAGAAGAGAATCCTCTGAGAAGCAGAGCTCTGAGGAGATTCTATCTGATTGAAGATCTGACGCTGCTCAGTGTATAGTACTTACACCACTTTGCACTGATTACTAGAAAGCCTTTTTACTTTACCATGCTTTATCCAGTTAATAACATTTTTCTGAAACACTTTTTGGTTAAGTCAAATGGTTGGGAATAAAGTGTGAAATGTCACATTAAATGACTTTCACACTTAACCTTAAAATACATGATTTAAGGAATATTGCTTATTTCTTTAAATATGTCCCAACCATGTACTGTACGGCAAAGTCCACGTCATCATGGACTTTGCCTATAAATACAAGGCTTCTCACAACTTGCAAAATGCTTGGAACTTTGGCATTGCAACTTGTGAGATATACTCTAAGTAATTCTTACGAGTATTTCCTAGTTGATAGATCATTTGTATTTCAAGGTTGTTTAGATATTTTCACAAGTGTGATTATCTTTGTTCCGCAACAATCTTTGTATTTTGTTTATATCAATGAGTAAAATACATTGAAAAATGCATTGTGACTCTTTGCCTAATACTTGATTATACATATTATTTATATAGTTTCAAGCACATGTTTCTCGTATTTACTTTGTGTTCATATCCATATCTGGATCATAATTCTGAACTAGTCTTTATCTAGATCAGAATTACTTGCCAGTCGGGTTACTTGATATACTTGTATTATCTTGTTATATTCGACTAACATCTTGTGTAGGGACTCACATCGAGTCAAAGATCAAACTTTGTGATGGGCAATGGAATCCGCCTTGATCATTGTAGTATAATATTTCATGTATTTGTTATTTGTTTCGTGGACCTAATATCCAAGTACGGTGGATGCATTGCACTTGGGAATTGGTTCACATGCTTGTGCATTTGTAAATTTCTTTTATCAAATAAAGCTATGGTGAATGTTTATCTATTATCCTTTGTTGTGATACTCGACTTTCTGTACATCTCATTGTTCCGCCTTAGTTGGGTGTTACAAATAAAATACAAGGTTGTTGCGGAACCAAGATAATACAAAGATGTAAAAATCTTAACCACCTATGAAATACAGTCGATCTAATACTTGGAAATTCTCTTAAACAATCGAAACAGTTGAAGTTGTGAAATGTTACTTTTTACGATTAAGAGACTATTGCACAAGTTCACCAAGAATGCAAAATGTTTGAATATGCAAAGTTGCTTGTTGGTTGTACAAAGACCTCTATTTATAGACAAAGTTGGTATTAGGATTCCAACTTTGTCGTACAAATATGGTTGAGAGCATTTAATGAAGCAATTTGAATTCCTTGGAAATGCTTGATAAAGCTTATAAAGTCACTTTTTCCAACCTGCTTTATGCACTTTTGTACTTTAATCATAAACAATTGCTATTTTCCGGATAAAGGTACATAAAGCAAAAAGGTCTTCCACATAATCAGTGTAAAGCTTTGTAAGTACTTTACACTAATGCTCTCCAGTCTTGATCCGGGTAGAATGTCAATTGGGCTTAGCTGCCATTGTCATTCTCTATCTTCCATTTGTTGTCTTCGACTTCAACTGCAATGATTGCTATATCTGGTCACATCTTAACTAGAGGAAGTCTTCAGTTGCCTTAGCTATACATAACAACTAGACTTCAATATAGTTTTGGACAATTCTTTTGGTCTCCAGATGCAACTTGAGACACTCTAGTTTTCAGCAAAATTGGACCTAACAAATTCTCCCTAATTGTCCTGAAATATTGCCAAGTCTTTTCAAGTTCTTGTATTTATGAGTATGAACTTGAATGACTTGTTTGACTAAATCTATCTAATTTTTGGGTAACAGGAATTACCCTGGTTAGATTTGTATAAATAACCAAAAAACAATGAAGTTCAAGCACATTAACTAATTCTTAATGCGACTATTACAGACTCATGCTAGACAAAGCAACAACCATTCGCAAGATGAGTGACATGCCACCCATACAATGACATCTAAACAAACTAGTAACAACCAATCCTATATACAAACAAAGGAAAAACAACTAGCCAATTACATAGCAAGACCATCCTAGGAAACTTCCAGATATCTAATATCTCTTCAATGTGTCTCTTATTCCAGAATGAAGTAACAATAGCTTTAACCTGGCCGTTGATGTGATCACCTCGATTAGTTGTTGAACAGATCGCTTCTGTCGCTTAAATAAACGAGCATTTCTCTCCTGCCAAACAAAATAAGCAGACGCAACAAGAACCAATATTGCAATAATAATCTTTGTTGTTTTCTTCTTGGCAAAAGACATAAACCTTGACAAGATGGCATTCCAGTCGTCAGAATAGTAGTCAAGATTATTGCGAGTACATATCCCATTCCATACCTGCGAGAAAAAAGAACATGTAAACAAGTATCCATGTGAGTCAGGCTGGCTACAACACAATGAACACAATAGAGGACTGTTAGATGACGGGTGAACATCCTATGGCTTCAACATATCCTGCATCTTTAGCTTCTGTTTCACAGCTAACCAGAGATGAAAAACATGTTTTGGAATTCATTGTGTAAACCAAACAACGTCATACCAAAGGACCACTGTATCACGAGGTCAAAGAGCATTCCAAACTTCTGAAACACAAAAATCTTACTCTAAACCATTTCTATCCCTCCAAACAATCTCATCACGGCGAGCATGAGACAACAAAGGGACTGTAAGATGATGAAATATGCTATTCCATTCCGTCGGCCAGGTCCATTGACCATTTGAAATGAGATTCGAAATAGTAGCTGTAAGAGTGTAACCTGCTTGTGAAATAAGACGAGGAGACAAACGATTATATAAAGGGCCCAACTCACTCCCATTATCAAACCAAGCTTAAATATTCATCCCATCTCTAATGCGAAACCATAAATGTTGTCGAGTAAGAGGCCTAGTTTGTAGCATCTTTCTCCAACTCCATGACATATTCCCCCAGATCGGTATATCCCAAACACTTTTATTCCTTATTTTGTACATATGTATCCATTGAACCCATAATGATTCCTTACGGATAAGCAGATTCCATACATGTACCGCTATCAATGCCACATTAAAATCATGAAGCCTACGAATTCCCAACCTACCCTCATCTTTCGGCAGACATACTACCTCCCATGAAACTTTAGATTACCTTTTGGTAGACTTCCTTGAGACCACAAAAAGCTACGCATAATCTATTCTATTTCTTAAATAACTCTTGTTGGTAACATAAACATCGTACTCCAATAAACATACATGGATGACAAAACTGATTTAACCAATTGGAGTCTACCTACAAAAGATAAAAAATTATTCTTCGAATCAGTCACACGACTACGTACTCTTTTCACCCGTTCGCGACAATCATTATAGACCATTCTAGTAGATACTAATGGAACACCCAAATACTTGACCGCTAAATTGCCTTCCTCAAATTGTAGCACGGATAGAATAGCTAATTTAACATCACTGAGTACATTACAAAAATAAGTCATACTTTTGGGGAGACTAGGCGCTTGCCCGGATGCATTTTTAAACTCTTCCAAAGACTCCATTATAACCATTGCTGAAGAAACATCCGCATGTAAAAATATAATGAGATCGTCTACAAAACAGAGGTTAATAATATCCTTTGAGGATGGAAAGTAAACTCCCCAGACAGATGGATTCTTCTTCATAACATTAAGGTTAAAATCTTCATCACGAGAGTGAAGAGATAAGGAGATAACGGATCACCCTGCGTCTAACCTCAACGTCCATAGGGAATTTTTCTCATGCCGAGAAAAAAAACATGCAACGAACCATTAAGACTAATGGAAAAAGATGATGTAGCAACATATGTCATTATCTAGTGAATCATTTGCGAATGGAAACCAAACTCTCTAAGGATCATCTTCAAGAATTGCCAATCCACTATATCATACGCTTTATGAATATCGACCTTAAAAGCACACCTAGGAACACCACGATCTAAATAATAGTTATGCATTAGTTCTTCTGTCAATAAAATGTTATCAGATATGTTTCTTCCAGGGATAAATGCACATTGATTAATCCCAACTAGACTAGATAAATTGTCTTTGATCTTATTAGCAATGATTTTTGTTATGCACTTGAATATCACATTACATAAAGAGATTAGCCTGAAATCCGTAATATGATTCGGATAAGCTACTTTAGGCAAAAGAGAGATAATAGTATGATTAACCTCTTTTAGAAGCATTCCACTTTTAAAAAAATCAAGTACAGCCGCCATTACATCTGGGTCGATGATATACCAAGAATGCTTAAAAAAAGCAGCAGTAAACCCGTTAGAACCCGACGCCTTATCATCCCCCATTTCAAACATAGCCTGCTTAACTTTTTCATTAGTCACATTTCGCACCATAAGATTGGCTTGATCGACTGTCAATTTATTAGAGAATAATCTATCCACTTCCAAATCGGAAACCATACCCGGAGAACCAAGAAATGCTTTGTAATGTGCTACAAAAGCTGCAGCGACACCATCCCCATCACAATAGTTCCCGGAGCCATCAACAATTGAATCTATACAATTCCTAGCTTTACGAACTTTAACAACCTTATGGAAATATGCAGAGTTTGAATCACCAACACGCAACCAATTGACTTTCGCTTTTTGCTTCAAAAATCTCTCTTCATCTAATATTGCATCATTAAAATCACTCAAACATGCAGCTTGTTCCTCCCGGAGTTCGATATTGAACGGATCACCATCAATTGCCTTTTAAACATTATCAAAATCATGCCTTAGCTTTGACACTTTGGCATGTAAATTTCTTTTATCATAGAGAAGTTTACGAAGTGGAAGTTTGAGTGTCTTTAACTTCTTCACAAGTTGGAACATATGAAAGCCCTCTATATTAATTTTCCGAGTCAGCTACCACCTGATTAAACTTTTCATGTGGAACAAAAAGGTTAGAGAATTTAAACTGTTTCGGGAGAAATTTTGAGACCTTAGGAAAACAAAGAACAGCTCGTCGATAAGGTTTAAACATTGCATTTTCCCTGACAAAATCGGAAAGAAAAGCCTCATTCGCCATGATTTTATCCAATTTTTTCAAAACTCCATGCTTTCCTTTTGGTTTTTGGTTCCATGTAAATTACAGGCCAGGTCTATTCACATCAACAACTTCAAGAACATCAACACAGTCCTTAAAATCGGTCATAAACACATCGATCTTTGATGAACCCACAACCTTATCCTCAAGAAAAAGAGCATCATTAAAATCTCCAACAAGAACTCAAGGTTTATCATTAACAAAGGCTTTATGGGTAATTAAATCACGCCACAGCTTACGCCTATGAACATAATAATTATGCGCATAAAAAAAGGACGCAAACATCACCTTTCTGTCACTTCTAAAATTAATTTGAGTATGGATAACTTGGTCTGATTGACATACAACCATCAAATCCACGACATTATGATCCTACCCTAGTATAATGCGAGAATTCTTTTCACACATAATAGCATTCGAAGTCCAAAGCCAATCTTGAAGAACCCTATTGCAAAGATTATCTAATTGCGAAACAGAAACATGTGATTCGAGAATAGCACAAATAGATAACTTACTCTTATTGATTACCTGCCGAACCTCATTTTGTTTAGGGGAGAAGTTCAAACCCCTAATATTCCAAGATGTGAAACTATACATGAGGAATTTCCTCACCGAGAGTGCTTGGCCTCTCATTTTTTATCATATACTCATCCATTTCATCCTACACCTCTTCAATGTCATCATCGTCTTCATCATGATTATTCTACAAAGGAGGTTTCACAATACTAGCAGTATTATAATCATTTACCACACGCACCTCATCCTCAGCTCCGGCTAGAATGTCATACGAATTTTTTGTTGAAATGCCACTAGAAATCACATTACTGGATAATGCTCCATTTAGATTTGCCTTCCTCTCATTTTGAGCAGCCATTGGTTGTTTTACTTGATATACAAAGTTAGGTTTTGGCTTTGATAACTTGACATCTTCAATGTGTTTTCCTTTGTTAACCTTGTTTTTCTTATTAACAACCTCAGTAAAATCCCCATCTTTAACATCCTACACTTTTTGTACCTGTTTGACTTGTTTTGGACAATGAACATCAGTATGATTTAAGACTTTGCAGTGAGAACAACGAAGAGGCTGCCATTCGTATTCAACCTGAATTATTTCCTTCGAGAAAGCATCCCCATCTAGGCTCGGAATACCCACACTTAATTCCCTTTTAATCTCGTTCCTTGCATCCAACTTGATGATATACCCTATACGGAGCTCTAGCTCCGTACCAGAAGCAGAAACAAAGATGTGAGTGAAGTTGTTCGTGTTTATCGACGATTCCCTTATGGTCAGAGGTCTGAGAGGTCGCTTTACGCCGGGTCTTTTTATGTCTAAGTCAGTTTGTTCGACTTAGGGTTTAAAGGTTTGTTTTAGGGTTTATTCGGAGGCTGAACAAACTATGAGTATGGGTTTATGTGTATGATGCGTATGATGTGTATGATTATGTGCCGTGAGGTTTCCTCCTCTATTTATATAGAGAAGAGTTAACTTGGAGAGGATGGTAAGAGAATTAGGGTAAATCTCTTTCTCCTCTATGAATATCTTGTTTCCTTTTTGAGAAGATTCGTGGTAATATTGTTACCAAGTTACGTCCGAGTATATCGGAACTTCGATATATGTTTAATGGGATAATTATAGGGAAGATCTTAATCCGATCTTTCTTGTATGTCTCCTCGGAGCTGGGTAATTGTTACCTTTGGGGCTCCAGGATAATCGTTTTGATCGGAGGTAAGCTCCGTTATGGACATATATATTTATTACCTGTAAGAAAGTGTCTTCGTATTCTGCTTTGGGTATGGAGCTAGAGCTCCGTATGGGTATATCATCAGCTGCCATGGACGTTTTCTATCTTCCACTTGTTGTCTTCGACTTCAACTAGAATGTCTTCAGTTCTTGATCAAATCTCAACTTGAGGGAAGCTCTAGTGGCATCAACTGCACATTGGCCACTGAACTTCGATTATTTCTGGACAAATCATCTTGTCTCCATATGCAACTGGAGACGCTCCAGTTTTCAGCAAAGCTGGACCTAACAATGTGTCTATATATATATTTGCTAGTTATTCCGATTTAAAACTTGTTGCGATTCCTTGTTGCCATTTTCGACAAAAAAAATCATTTATTTCCACAAAGTAAAAGCAAAAAAAAGAAAAAAACTGCATATTTTGTTGCGATTTTCATTTTTTTTGTTGCGATTTTTAGTTTTTTGTTGGGATTTTCAATTTTTGTTGCGATTTTCATGGCTATTTTGTAATAGTCAGAAGAAACTTGGCTATTTAGATATAATCATAACGAAATATGGCTACTCATGTAATTATCTTTAATATATAACTTTGTGATTTTCCATACCATATGCAACATAAAGTCTATATATATATATATATATATATTGAATAGTCACTCGGTTTTTGAGATCAGGGGACACTTCACCGTATAAGGGTGAAGCTCTACACGCACTCTACAATACGAGATGTAGATCATAAGCCGTTACAGGTAATTCAATGGAAAAACCCTCTAAGATATGTCACTTTAGAGAGACGAACCCATGACCTGAAGTCAAACCAGAGATGACTTCAAAACCAGGGATGACTTCAGTCAGTTGATCTATATAAATACAATATAATTATTAAATAAATTAAAAAATGTATGGATTTTGGTTTGGTTTGTTTTGAGGGTTGCTTTCGTATACGAAACCGAAACTCGAACAAATCCAATTAGTTTTAAAAATCCAAAACCAAATCAATTGGTTTGGTTTCGTTTATGGTTTTCTCAATTCTGTTTTATTGAGTTTTTTTGGTTTTTGGTTTTGGGCAATGTTTTGAAAACCGGACCGGCAACTAAACCAGTTTCATAATATTTTATCGATCGGACCGGTCAGACCGGAGTTGGAATGGGTTTTTGACGAAATATACATTTACCTAAATATAACCAAAAACAACATAACTTAAACATAACATAATTTCAATAATATGATTTCAACATGTATACTATATTGTTATTGGGTTTTTTTATATTATGTTTAATGGAATATATAATTAGTTTATTCTATTAAATATTACTATTAATGTACTATTCACATAATATTACTTATAGTACATGATTATAAAACTAATTTACAAAAACATTGCATAAACCATAAATGGTTTTGTTAAACTGCGTATATTATTTTAATAGCTATAGAAGTCACCTACACTTCTACGATATCAATTGTTATTTTCTCTGCTTTTGATAAACACTATCATCACATAAGTGTATCTCTTCAAAAATAATACCTCACTTCAATATTTTCTTCAATCTTTCTCATCACAAAAAGTTCTCTCTACTCTCACCCTCTCTTCTCAATGGAATATACATCACACCACTACCGATTCTACCTTCCATGACTGCCACTTCTACCACCATTTTCTAGTGGCTAACGACGGCTGTGATGGAGTATGGTGGTGGCTAGGGTTTGTCTATATCTTTGTTTCTTACTCTCTGAAATAAGAAAAAAAGTCTAAGGATTTCGGTGTGTTGGCCGAGTATTGAGTGGCTCAGATAACGGTCTGATTCACCAGGTTCACCCGATTCAGTCCGGTTCATAACGGTTCAGCATCTGCCTTCAGACCGGGGTCAATCTGCCCGGATTTCTTAAAAATGCCAGTCCGACCATGGTCCAATCGGTCCAACCGGCCGAGTTCATGTTCTCTATATTATCATATATTATCATGTCTATTCCATTTCGTGTTAACCAAACATTTATCTATCTTATAATTAAAAAGAGGAGATTAAAAGTATACTTGATATCTTTTAAAACTCTTTTTAAGTCTAAAACTTTCTACTAATTATTCTAAAGTTTTTTCTTTTTTTCTAAAATTTTTTATTTGCTTAGGCCTCTCCTTATAGGAGCCGCTTCTTCCCCATTTCTTCTACTATTCATCAGTTTTCTCTCTCCAAGAACACCCCAAGAACACTCCCCTCCTTATACTACGCACTTCTTCCACTATTCATCTATTATTTAATTATTCCATTTTTCTTTTACACAAAATTAATAAAACACATTTTATTAATAAAACAAACACATTACATTTATTATAAAATTAAATATTACACTAAAAACATAAAGTAAATAAATTATAAAAAACAACATTATTAGCAAATTAAAAATTAGACATCAACGTTGACGACCATGTTCCGGGAGGTTCCAAACATGTTCGATCAGAGTATTGCGGAGTTGATGGTGAGCCATTCTATCGCGAAGCTCCCCGTACATACGAAGCTGCGTTGAACACCTTTCAGTCCACGTACGGGTTGGGAGTGTAGTATTAGCTATCAACTCTTCTTCAAACTCAGTAATTGCACGCCCATTATCTTCAACGATCATGTTGTGCAGAATCACACAACATAACATGATTGGTTTTATTCTGTTGGTACTGTATGGCCGTACGTATTGTTCAATAATCTGCCAACGACATCCTTTCTTGCAGCTTCTTGGTATCTTTTGAACTTGGTGGCTTTCGGGTCCATTGGGCACTTGAATGACTTAACAAGAGTAGCCCATTTTGGATAAATACCATCTGCTAGGTAATATCCCTTTGTAAACTGCTCCCCATTAACCGAAAACTTTACTTTAGGAGCCCTGTCTTATAGCAAATCGTCGAAGAAATCTGACTCGTTGAGAACGTTGATGTCGTTGTTTGAACCAGCAGGGCCAAAGTAGGCATGCCAGATCCACAAATCATATGAAGCAACCGCTTTAAGCATGATTGTTGGATGTACCTTGTCGCCCCGGGTGTACTGCCCTTGCCATGCCACTGGACAGTTCCTCCAACCCAATGCATGCAATCTATGCTACCAAGCATTCCCGGAAAACCATGAACCTGCTCATGTTTGGCAGTTAACCACTCGATATCGGCTTCTGTTGGCCTTCTTAAGTACTCGTGTTGATAAAGGTGTATCACACATTTGTAGAAAGCGTGTAAACACTGGTAGCCCGTATCTTGAGCCATCTACAAGTACTCATCTGAAGCATCAACCTTAAAGCTATACGCTAAACAGAAGTACATTTTTGGAAAATGTTGAAACCGGGATGACCAGTAGCATCTGTCGCGCCTTTGTGGAAGAACTAAAAGTGTTTCGGTAGTGGTTCACTTCTTTCAAAGGAGTTTATGTCGCACTATGCGCAGAAACATTTCCTTTCGCATTCGGAACCTTCTACGAAACATATCAGGTGGGTAAGTTGGTTCTGGCGAAAAGTAATGATCGTATAAAAGCTTTGCGAGACCCACGTGATCTCGCGAGATCACCCTTCTAGTAAACTTGGGTTTTGAAGAACTTGACGCTTCTTGGTGTTGGTTTTCTTCTTCGTCAAAGATAACGTTAAGACACGCACCTATGGCTTGGGGATTGAAAATAACATTCATTTGCGTAACAACATTATTGAGTACTTCGTAATCGTTTGATATGTAATCGTCACTAGAGGATGACGATGATGAATCAGATATTTTTGGTAGTAGTGTGTGATGGAAATGCTTTAAAAGTTATAAGAATGGATATGTTTAAGTTGTTGTGTTTTGAAATGGTAGTGTAAATGAAGTTTAAATAGGAGTAAGAAATTAAAAGAAAAAATAAAAAATTCAACCAACTAGTTGTTGGTTTTAAATTTTGGTTTAAAAAATGTTTTTTTATTTTATTTTGGCAACGGCTAATCTCCATTTCGAGATCCACACTCACTTTTGCCGCTCGTCTAGAATTGGGAGAAACAAACAAGATGCAGGCCAAGACACTGCAGTGCTAATAGCGGCGGCACCACGCTGCGCGGCGGACGCCGGGAAAACGTTTTATAAGGACGGGTCTTATATTCGATTTTTTACTCCGACCGGTACACATAAGAAATAGATTTGACTTCCATTCAGGAAAAAAAAAAAAAAAAAAGGGGAAAGAAAGAATGGAATGAAAAAGGATAAAGAGAAATTCAACCGAATACAATTGTGGTTTGACGTCCGCAAGAACACCAATACACACATATACTCTCTCTCTTCTGCATTCTCTCTCTAAACAGGGAAGAACACCAAAAAATATTTTTTTTTCCCCTCATAATTGTCTCCAGAAACGCACAACACAAGTAGTAGTAGTAGATTCTTCAAGTCCTCTTCATCTCCACTTTTCAACTTTCAATTCCCCCTCAATATTTTTTACATATAAATATATACACGAATACATACATACTGAAAGAACCACAGTACTATACATTTACTAACACACACGCAGTGTATGTGTCTATGTGCGTGTGGACTATCAACAAATTCATATGCAGTTTCAGTTGGTTATAGTGGTGAGTTTACTGATTTATCAATTTCGATCTTTTCCTATTATTATTATTATTGTTAATATTTATAAATAGAAAACTTTGATTGTAACCCTAGATAGGTATCACACTCAATTCAATCTTCGAATCAATTTTTATTAATTACTTTGTTTTTCATTTTAGCTATATGTATGGATTCTGTTTGATTTTCCCTATTTGTATTCTATAATTTAGTTTTATTTATCGTAGTTCAATATTTAGTTTCTAAGTTATTAATTTCTGATATTTTAAATCCATTTTATATTGAATTTTATTCTTTGTTATGATGTATTATTATTATATATTAAATGCAGAAGCAGTCATGAAATGTGTTGAAGTTTAACAGCCAAGCATGTCAAAGTTTTTTTTATTTCGTTTTGTTTAAAGTTCTAGTTGCTTGCTGGTTTGGGTGATGTTTTAGAAATCGTAGACTAGTGTGCTAGGTAGAAAGAAAGTTTTGAGGATTCATGTTGTTTTAGTTCATTTAGAAAGAGGAAAAGAAGGCTATATTTTTTGTTGGTTGGGTTGGGGAAGATGGTACCTTCAGGGCAACCTACTCCACTTGCTGGAGCGCAGTCTGTTCCATCTTCAATGCTGCGGTCAAATTCTGTTTTATTGGGTGGTAGTGGTGGTGGTGGTGGTCAAGGAGGTGGCTCTCAATCTGGGTTTCCTTCACTTGTGTCACCACGTAATCAGTTTAATAATAACATGAACATGATTGGGAATGTATCTTCCCTTCTTCAACAGTCTTATGGTAATGGTGGTGGTGGGCCAAATTCAGGCCCCGGGACTTCCCTAATAAGAGGCATAATTGATAGTGGGGCAACAGAGTCTGATCCATTGTCTAACATCGGAAATGGGATGGGTGGTTTTAATACGCCTTCCTCCTCATCCCTTGGTCCGTCAAATTTGGTCAATGCAAATGAACCAGGTCAGCACTTTTCAAATTCATCTACCAATCAGATTATGCCAGATCAGCAGCAACAACGAGAATCCCCAAACTTGCGACAGAGTCAGCAGCAGCAGCAGCAGTATTCTGTCCTTAACAATAACCATCAGCAGCAACAATACCAAACAAGTCCTAGTGGATCAGGACACGTAAAAATGGAGCCACGGGTGTCAAATGATCAAAACTCTCAACAGATGCAAGCTTTGCGAAATCTTGGTCAGGTCAAAATGGAATCGCAACAGGTTCAGACAATGAAAAACTTACCGTCTATAAAAATCGAGCCCCAACATTCTGACCCATCATTATTTCTGCATCAACAGCAACAACAGCAGCAGCAACAACAGTTGCTTCACATGTCAAGGCAATCGCCTCAGGCTTCATCTGCACAAATGAATCTTTTACACCAACAGAGATTCTTGCAGCTTCAACAGCAACAACAACTATTAAAAAGTATTCCTCAGCAACGTCCTTCAATTCAATCACAGTTTCAACAACAGCATTTAGCAGTGAGATCTTCTGCAAAACCAGTGTATGAACCTGGAATGTGTGCGAGACGGTTGACACATTATATGTATCAGCAACAACATAGGCCTGAAGTACGTATGAATTGCTTGAGTAGAGTTATAGATTTTGGACTGTTTGAGGTGTTGTTTATGCTTTATTCTTTTGCAGGACAACAACATTGAGTTTTGGAGAAAATTTGTGGCCGAGTACTTTGCTCCTAATGCTAGAAAGAAATGGTGTGTTTCTTTATATGGTAATGGACGTCATACGACTGGAGTATTTCCTCAGGTGATTTACTTTAGTGAAGAAATTCTTGTTGCATCTTAATCTTAATATATACTATAAGACAGTTGAACTAATAACTTACTAACCAATCAAATCGCTCAATTTTATCAAATTGACTCTCTCTTATGTCATCATTTAGATTAACTACAAATTAGAAATCATAATAATCATTATCCAAATATATTATTATATTAGTATTTATTATAATTTGTAGAAAAAGTCTCATTAATTTACACTTTTTTGTTTTCCATCAATAATTTACACTTTTTAGCCCTGAATACTTAATATATATTTATTTTTAAAATCAACTTGAGAACTTTTTTTAAAATTTACGATTATTTAATTAATTAAATAAATTTCAACGTATGAATTATTATTTAAAATTTTTTTTTTCAAAACCTAATGACTTACTAACAAATATTTGATTAGATTTTTATAAATTATAAATATTAGTAGTTAGTAAAGATTTAATCTAAACAGAATTTGAACTCTATATACATATCCTAAACATAATAATAGATGAAGATATACAATATCATTATCCTAAACATTATAGGAATAACAGAACATGAGACGATCACTAAACAAAACATGATTTACAACAAAGAGTTATTTCAATACTAAATCCAAATCAATATGAACTTCATTTGAGATTCATTCTATCTCTCAATCAAAAAGGTACATAATTTTCTCCTTTTTTATATATTAGTTTTGCGTATTAATGTTTAAAGTTACAGTTGTCACTCAAATCAAAAGTCCTATTTGTTATCAAATAATATAAAAAAGTCCTAATTGTTATGTAATTATCATAGGACAGGTGATTGAAAATAAACTTATGCGTGTTATGGGTCCGCATCATGATCAAATACATATACTTAAATGTCAAGTACAGATCACAAGTATGTCTATATTTTAATTCTTGATTATCTTTCATAATAACATCACATTATGAGTACAACTGGTTTCAAAATATTCTATAATAGAGAAATTATTATAGCATGTGTCTTGTGGAATGACTACGACAAACAACTACATCAATATGTCTAGGCTAATAATAAGAGTGACAAACCTATGTTGTACTACAACTTGCAAAATATAACACTTAGAAGCGTGTATCTTCAAATTTATAAGTTTTTACAACTTAAATGTATGAAGATTTAATATTGATAATATCGTAAAACCTGTGTCCAGTGTTAGACACGGGTCTAAAATCTAGTTTGTAGTTACACAAGGTGTTAACCTGCAGTTTTTATCTTATTTACTTATAATAATGTCTTCAGTTCTTATCACGTGTTGTTTATGAACTACGGACTCGATAACTCTCAGTGTTTCTTGGTTTAGAGATGGATTTATAAGCCCAATGATCTCATTGTTGCTTATCAGTTGAAGTAACATATTGATATGTTTGTTTATAATTATGTAGGATGTATGGCATTGTGAGATATGCAACAAGAAGCCAGGCCGTGGTTTTGGTGGGTTGTTTTCTGTTTCCCTTTCCAAATCTTTTTGCTTGGTACTCTTATTACATATGTTTTATGGAAAAGCAATCATGATCTCTATTTCAGATGCTGGATTGAAATATCCCATGATGACTGGCTCATAATATCCTGTGTCTAGATATGCTTTTCATATATGTTTATTTTCTATTTTTATAAAGTATTGTCGATATATGAGGGATTTTTTTACCATTGTGATATGTATCAGGGCAGAAAACAGCAACAAATAGAGAATTCTAACAAATTGGATAAACAAACAAACACAAGAAAATAATCTGGATAAGCTCTAGTAGATCAGTTTTCCGGATTAATGCCCTAGCGGCGCTAAGTTCCTAAGAACAATTAATGATAATCTCCACGACCTAACTTGTCCACCAAGACATTACTATAATTAATTAACTAATTATTAAAAACGACACTTAACCCCTTGACTTTCTTTCTATTGGAATATTTGATCCATATCATTACTCCCATCCCCAACAATACCTTGTCCTCAAGGTGTGCTTCAAAAATTACTTTAGTTGATTCTTGGATCCCACCTCTCCTTTTCTTAGATCCTAACATTCTCATCTTTTCTTCCACATTGGCCAAAGTTCCTGGTTTTGGCTACATTCAACCAGCCCCAAAACATTTGCTTTGTAATGGGACTACCACAAACTTCTCTTTGATTCCCACGGTTTTTGCCAATATCTTCTACCACCGTTTGTTTGACCATCATAGTGGCTTCTTTCTCGAGCTCCTTGCTATATTCTGATTTTGCACTTTCAATGACGTCGACGTCTTCAATACCATGTACCAACACTTAAAGCAGCTTTGTTCTTTTCTTTTTTATTATCAAATTCCAAATCTTTTTTACAAAAAGTAGGATCAAAAGGAGAGAAAGAATCTTGCAAACCTTAAGAATCTAGTATGTCCCTAAATTCAGGTTCTAAACCACAGATGAATCGGTATATAACGTAGATTCAGAAATTTCTTCCAAATTTTTAACTTGATCGAATAAGATTTGAAACGAAGCGCGATATTCTTTAAAGTACTTTCTTGGCTAATTCCCATAATCTTCTCCAATGCAAATTCCGTGTTGACGTCTGATTTTCTTTTCTTGATGAACAGTGCACGATGATGAACAAAATATAATTTTTTTAATAAAAAAAACCCTACCACAGCTTGCAGAGGGACGGCTCTCGTACCAATTCATATGTATCAGGGCAAATAGAAAATTCTAACAAATTGGATAAACGAACAAACACAAGAAAGATAATCTGGATGGTTAAGCTCTAGTAGCCCAGTTTTCTGGATTAATGCCCCAGCGAACAATTAATAATAATCTCCACGACCTAAACAATTGGCGGCGGCCTTATTTAAAGAACTACCAGAAATCTAACTTGTCCACCAAGACATTACTATAATTAATTAACTAATTACTAAAAACAACACTTAGCCCCCTGACTTTTTTTCTATTGTAACATCTGATCCATATCAATTTGGTCCTAGTGTAATTAGGTTGACAATAACCTGAAGCCATTTGTAGAACCTTGTAAGATGCCTATTTAGCTTGAAGTTAATATGGAAGCTGGTGTTCATGAATTTAATTGAACTTCACTCTAAATCTCTAATTATATATGTAATTCCGTATTAGGTTACAATCAAAGTTTTCTGTTGTGCGGACAAATGGTGAATTATTCTATTAAATATCTGAGCAATTCTTTTAAAAATTTTCTGACACTTGTTTTTTGGTGTGTTTTGAGCTAACTTATGTGAATGTGCTTTCAGAGGCCACTGTGGAAGTTCTGCCCAGGCTTTTCAAAATAAAATATGAAAGTGGTACATTGGAGGAGCTCCTTTACGTTGATATGCCCCGAGAATATCAGAACTCTTCCGGTCAAATTGTCTTGGACTATGCAAAAGCCATACAAGAAAGTGTTTTCGAGCAATTGCGAGTGGTCCGTGATGGCCAATTACGAATAGTCTTCTCTGCGGATTTGAAGGTCAGAATTTGATTGTTGTTGTAAACAGTTGATGTTGCTTAATGTCGGCATGTGTATCTACAAAATAACAACTACCAAACTTTTTCTTATTAAACATAGATATGCTCTTGGGAATTCTGTGCAAGGCGTCATGAAGAGCTTATTCCTAGGAGATTGCTGATACCACAGGTAATTGCTAATCATTGGAAAATGCATAGCTTTTAATTAGAACAGCAATAGGATTCAGTTGGATGTAAGAACTACGTATCATTGGTTACGCCTGAGTTATTGCATGCTTCTCATCAAAAGATGTATCTTGCATGCTGGCAAATAACATTGTGTATATGGTTGTACAACAAATAAAATGATTCGTTATTGGTGTAGCTGTGCTTTAATTTTCTTTTGCAGGTTAATCAGCTTGGTAATGCAGCTCAGAAATACCAAGCTTCGACTCAAAATGTTTCATCAAGTTTGTCTGTACCAGAATTGCAGAACAATTGTAACATGTAGGTCTCACTCGAGTTTATTTGTTTTATCGAATGTTTTGCTGTTTTTACTATCTTACCCTTCACTTTATTTTTTCGATGCTCTTTAAATAGTCCCTTTAAGTATCACTGCTCTTTTTTTTTTTTTTAACTGTCTTTTGAATTTATTAGAAAAAAAAATTGAGAACACATTTTGGGTACACGTCGCTTTCAATAGATGAGTTGAATGTTTGAGAAGAAATATGAAAAATTATGTCTGCCGCTTAAAGCCAAGCCTCATTAAAGTCAAATAGCGACATCATTTGTTTACTAAATCAATGATTTTGGACCATGAAAACATAGAATAGTGCTTGGATTTATCTAATTAGGTTCTTTTCATATTGTAAAATGATTTTACTTTTCCATTCAGTTGGTACGAAATGTTTTGTGTCCATCTGTTATGGAAAAGATAAACGCATAGACGGAAAGCAATAGCGTAGCTATGGTGGCCCGGCCTTTCATATAGTTGGCCGGCGATTATGTTTTACGTTTTATTTTGCTGGAACTGGGCGTTGATTGTTCTTTGTTTTTTTAACCTTTCATTGCATACATACCTTAATTTCATATATGTTATTATATAATATAATTCTTATGTTCATCAAGAAGCTTTTAATGGTTAGTTTAAGATATCTGTGATCAGTTTTTAAATTTGTCTTGAGAAAATCAATTCTCTATGTTGCAGGTTTGTTGCTTCAGCTCGTCAGCTGGCAAAAGCTTTGGAAGTACCGTTAGTTAATGATTTAGGATATACAAAGAGATATGTTCGATGTCTTCAGGTAATTGGTCAAGGATAAAGTTTTCATAATTATCTTGGTTAGATGTTTTAACTCTAGTTTCTTCACATGTAATGGTTGATAAAGTTTGCAAAAAGTTGTAATAATTGAATCCCAGTACTAGCAACTAAGCTGAACTGTTCTAACAGAAATTTAGAAGATGATTTATACTGATGCAAGAAGTATAGGATTGTGATGTAACCACATAATCTTCAGTTGAGAACACAAGAAACTGTATTTCGTTTTGTTTAATCAAAAGGGATTACTGGTGGTGTTGACCTGGCTGTATCTCATAGTATCTGTTTGGCTGAAAGCCCTCCCTTGTATATGTTTCAGATTTATCACGAAGTAGTTTTGTACAGATGTCATCTGAGTTGTACCCTTTAGATGTCTGATTTTAATTTTTGAAATTGTTTGTTTTACTAGGTTACGTAACATGAACTTTGGTTTTTTCTCTACAGATATCGGAAGTGGTTAATAGTATGAAGGATTTGATCGATTACAGCCGAGAAACTAGGACTGGACCTATGGGTAAGGTTTTTAAATTTATACGATATGTCTTGTAAACATTTTGTTACAAAACTAGCGTTAAACCTGGCCGTTAGCCGGGGATAACATCCAAATATAGACTTGAATACGGATCATGAAATTTAAAATGTCAACCGCTACCATCATAGAAGCAAAACACATGATTAATCAATACACCGTAGGTCTTAGAACAAAATATTATAGTGGTGAAATGCAAAATTATGAACATTTCCGGAAGATGAAATAAGAAATTAAAAACTTTGATTGTCAAAATAAAGAAAGATCAAACTTTACCATGAGTCCTCATACATAAAAGTTTAGTAGTGTAATAAAAAAAATAAAATGTAAAACACTAAAACATTGTCACCCTACCGTTGGCCGGAGATAATAAATTGTATTTTAAGTAGATAGAGTTTTTTTTTTAACTATGTATAATCTATTTTACATATGAAAAAAGGTGCTATGGGTTAATCAGTGCTGACTTAAGGATTTTTGGGGCCTTAAACTTGATCAAATTTAAGGACCTTCTATATTAGGATATTAGGTAAAGCAACAAAAAAAGCAAAAAAAGAAATGGTAGCTTAATTTATGTTAAACTACTAATAAAAAATGTGTAGAGGTTGATTAAAAAACTAATAAAAGTATTACCACTTGGTTCCCACTCAATTACTATTTATTATTTTAACAATTATAGTTATGATTTTTGAGAAAACAATATTCTATACTATCTTCTAGCATTTACTTCTAGCATTTAAATTGTTTGATGATGATGATATAAGATTAGAATTACATAATGATTATATACTTGTGTCGATTGTTGCTTAAAGAATGCACCAAGGGTATAAAAAAAGAGTAAACCAAATCTATGCATAAACTTATGTACTACGTGAGGAGTAAATCACTGTTAACGTGAATTTATTTTAATTAGGTAGTAATATGCTAAGCTCCTCTAGCTTACTGAAGCTCAATCATGTTTGAATTCATGGCTTTTGAACAATAACCATACATATCCCACATTTATGGATTTCTAATGTGTTAAGTTCTTGCTGTTTATAGAGATATATATGTTTTCAATGGCCATTTTTTAAGATGTCATAGTACAGTATTGTTTTTTTGTGTGGAATTATATTTAAAAATGACTTAATACGTGATTTATTATTATTTTTTTTGAATATTCAACTTTATGATGTATATGAATTCTAGCAAGATGCTAGTATTACTTACAAAAGATTAAGTACGGAGTAGAGTTCCATGAAAAGAAAGAGCTCAAAATTGAAAACGGTTCCACTTAGTCCAGTTAAGATCGAGGGAGCATTTCCGATTCGTCAGCCACAAGTAGCTGGTGTTTTTAATTTCTTTGAATGCAAAATGAAGAGATGGCTCCTTGTTGGAGAAGATTTTTTCGTTCCGGGTCTTCCATATTATCCACTGGTAGGTTAGAATAACTAGCTGGATGATGTGCTTTCTATGGGAGTTTGTCGCGACCAGATTGTGGTACTCATGGCTCTCTCAAACTAGCAGGGTAAGTTGATGGAAGTCGACACCATTGCTGAACTAAAGACCAAAGTGAGTTAGCAATAGGGTATTGAAGAAATAGGTGCATAGCAGTTTATTGTTGCACGTGACATAGGGTGCAAAGTGTCGAGAATATGGGAATGTTCCTGATTACAAGTTGATCAGTGGTTGGAATACGGTTTTGCTCTGTTCCCCATCCCATGATATTAAAGGAATAATTTTATTCCATGGAAAAATCCAGTGGCTGGGACCATGTGATGCTCTCTGAAGTCTAAGGGTCATAGATTTGACAGAGAATTTGCCTGAGGGATCTAAGTTGCAAGTCCTGGCGTCTTAAAAAATTGTTGTATTAACGCGAGAGAGTCGAAAGAGGAAGTCTTGGAGGTTATTCAGCTCAGTCGGTGTTGATGGAGGACGTGTCCATTTCCATTCCCATTGAGAAAACCTTCCACCATTAGTACACCCAGCCTTTATGACTCTCTAACCTGTACAAATCTGGGTAGGAACAGCTTAAGGGTCGATCACCGAGCCAGGTATCAATCCAGAATCTCAAAGTGTTACCATTACCTACAGTAGGACCTGTGAGAACACTCCCAACGAGACATCGTAATAATGCATATGGGAGTTCATATTTGCAATGGTGAACCAAGCGCCTATCAAATTCGATCTATACGGGATAGGAGCAGTTCCTAAAGGATGAATGTATTGCTATGACGGCAAGTCTCCAAAGACTATCATGTTGTTTGTGGAATCGCGACCACCATTTAGAAAGCAGAGATAAATTTTTGATTTTTTAACAACCCAACCAAGTTCGCCCATTTTCAAAGGTGAAACTATTCAGTCCCAGAAAACCCTAGGAACTTTTTATTAGTACCTGAACCCCCGCAAAAAAAAAAAGTACGACAGTGATTTAAATTTGTAGAGAACACTTACTGGGGCCTTGTACAGAGAGAAGTAGTAGGTTGGGAGGTTGTCGAGCACAAAACGGATTAGTGTCAATCTACCACCAAGAGAGAGGTTTGTGGCTTTCCATATGGCTAGACGGTGCTCAAAGGTTTGGATGACGGGTACCATTTTTTGACACGATTCATGTTCGCGCCAACAATTAAGCCGAGATAAGTAATTGGGAATTGGCCTATTGTGCAATTGAGGATGGTACTTGAGGATTGGACTCTATCAGGGGATAGATTTATACCAAAAAAACTGGACTTATGACGATTAATCTTTAGGCCCGATACAAGATGAAAACATCTTATAATCCTAGAGATATTTGATACACAAGTGGAAGACCATGTACCCAATATAATTGCGTCATCTGCGTAAAGTAAGTGCAAGATAAGAGGTCCATAATTTGGTAATTTGGTAATTTTAGTCCCGAAACAAGACCCAATGTGGTAGCACGTTGTATCAATTAAATAGAATTGATGCAAATACAAAATATAGTCCACCAATCCAATAATAGACTCAATAAATGATCTTTTCAACTAGATCCAATAATTACTTGACGATAACAACCATCATGTCAATTCTAATACAACAAAAACAACTACATTAGAAGTATTCTTGGGGTAAATGATGAATTTTATAATACCCAAAACTATAAAGTTGAAGTAATGTGACCGAATGTCACATTAGTTTACCCATATGACACGCCATGTGTGGTGTAAAACAAGCTATAACAAATAGCACTACCACTTCTCTATATCCTACATTACAATATTCTACTATAATGTAAGATAACAAACAAGAGAAACTTTGAACGCTAATAATTAACAAGCAATGGTAAATTCCAGCTTTGTAGTAGTTCTACACCCTTGCCGTCCCTTTAAACTTTAGAGATGCCAACTTCAATCGAACAGAGTCCAAGATGCTTTTCTCTATTTTCCGAGTGGATCTTTTATTAGAGAACAAACGACTGTTCATTTCCTGTCATATAAAGTATGCGGTGGTTGCAACAAGTAAACTTCCTAAAAAAATCTTAATCGAACTCAACTTGGATAAAGGCATAAGCCAATCGGCAATGTCTCCCCATTTAGTGCCAACCAGTTGCATGCCATATAGTGGTTTAACCAATGATGAATCCTGAAAAAGAGAATGAACATTCAAAAAAAGATGATCATGATAGTCCAGCCCATACTTGCACAACGAGGAACACATGAGATTCAGATTAGTTTGTCCCCAACTTCCCAAGCTTTCAACCTGTCTTGGGCTCTTGCATTTTTAGTTTTCTTTTCAATATTAGCCACAAATTAAATGCATGTCCAGAATACATTGCGAGAATCATTCCAGGTTCACCCATGGAACCGAGTTATCACGGACACGATAGTGTGGCCGTCGAAAACTTTCCTTTCTTAGCATCCCTATTAATCCAAATCAACACATCCGACTTGTTTTGTAAAGCTGGGGTTGTATCCATAAGGTGAGATAAGGTGAGTACGATAAGGTGAGATGGCTGTTGGGGCTTGGCGCTATTCGTCTTCACTACACCAATTTTGAATTAATAACATGGCAAAAACAGACGGTAAAAATCGTTGAAATATACATGTAATGTACTGATCCGGTAATATGAGCTAAAGATCTAAATGGTGTATAAAAACATATTGTTTAAAAGAATACGAGCATGGTACCCGCGCAATGCGGCGGCAAGCCGAAGATGACGGTGGTGGCGACATCTATTGGTGTAGTTAAAGGTATTTGATTTAAAGGGGTTAGTAGAGGTATTTTATAGTAATATAATGGACTAATGGGGTAATTTAATATTAAGGGTTGATGGTAATTTAATTCATTAAGGGTATTTTGGTCAATTCGCATATTCCATTTTTGTAAACTTTCAACATGGGGTTATAATTTTTATATAGTAGTATAGATAATAGTAGGTGTTTGATTAATATAGATCTTTTATTATAAAAAAGCATAAATAATATAAGAATCTTTAAATAAGAAATTTATTTGACCAAGACCCGAGTATACTGGCATGATGTGAGCCTATCATGGGATGGGTTCGTATCACATAGTTACATCTTAGATATATCCATATTCTAGGTCCTAGACATATTAACATTATTTATAATTGCTGAGTTCCTGTGATGGATTTTATGAATTTCTAGGACTTCTTAACTACGTTACCTTTAAATTTCCATTTCTCATAAAAAAAACTCTCATCTCTCATTGCATTGTTGATTGAATTATCGGTTTGCTGTTTTTATAACTATTATTCATTTATGCTGATAAATCACACATGATTGAATCATCGGTTTGCTGTTCTTATAACTATTATTCATTTATGCTGCTAAATCACACATGATTTTTCATGGATCTACTATCGAAATGTTAATAATCCAGGGTCAATGGGAATAGTCTTTAATTAGTGATTTCTATTATTGTTAGCTTTATTTGTCGTTATCTTTTAGTTGTTTAGAAGATATTTGTTTCCTTATTTCTAGGCTTAGGATTAGTATTTATATTGGGTTTATTTTCAATTATAAGATGGTTTTTGATTGATATTAAATGATAAGAACTTTGTTATTGAACCTTTATGGTTTATTTAGTCTTTGATTAATCTGAGTATTTTTTGAGCCATTTGATTGCGTGTGAAACTGCATCAAATACTATGTTAACTTGTATTTGATTTCATTATATCAATCTCAGTTTATTTTAGCAAGACTGATTTTTTGTTGGCTTGACTTTATACATGCAATAGAACTGTTATTGTTTGTCAAGTCATGTATACATTATAAATCTACCCTAAACAGATATTTTCTAACATTATTTGGGTAGCGACTACACAAAAAGGTTACCGTTAAAAGTGAACTGCTTAAATAAGAACCTCAAATCTTTTAACATGAACCATTATTAATATATATTCGGAGTTTCTGTCAGTGATATGAAATTGTATCACAATATATGGACTTCTATATTAAAATTATGTTCTACTACATAAATTTAATATTATCGCAGATCTAGGTTTAATTTTTTTTTTTTTTAATATCGAATTAGAAATAATCAATTAATTGCAAGCATTAAGTGTCACCAGTTAAAAACTGGGTAGCTTTTAATTGACATATTCCAAAACTTTTTTCTATTCTATATTTGAAGAAAGTATTCACATACATGTATAAAAGATGAGAAGTGTAGAAAATGAAAAATATAATGATGGCAATAGAAACTTCTGAACTCACATTTTTTGGATATGGAAAATGAGAAATGGATCTTAAATGTTGGAAATTAGATCCCAATAGTGAATTCCATTGGTAGATTTTCTTTGGCAACCTGTGTCATAATCACAGAAACGAAAGTTAAACATAGGCTAATTGGACCATACTAATGCAAATAAAAGCAGGGATGTCAAAACATTTCATTCTAAGGTCTCCAAAATATAAGTTGTATATCTAGCAAATTTATGTAATTTTGTTTTTCTATATTATTTTTCCCAGACTAACGATTGATGACAGACCTTGTTACATTTTCAATTTTCTTTCTCTTGAGGATGACTGATAATGTTATGATCCCACATTGGCTAGTATAGGATTTTGTTATTGGTTTATAAGCTAGCTTTTTGGAGTGAGTACTATACCTAGCTTATGGCTTGATGCGAGCCTATTCTGGGATGGGTTCGTATAAGAGCCAGGTTAGGGTTGATTTTGTTTTCTTGTTCTTTGAACAATCAGGTTCTTTTTCATTGTCTAGTTCTTTGAATAATCAGGAGTAAACTAGTTTAGGTTGATGGAGCTCGAATCCAGCTATGTAATCTAACCTATGTTATCTATTATCATACAATTATTGTATTCTTGTGTTATCAACCTTTTTTCTTTCTTTCTGTTTTATTACGTTTTGGTAAACATCAATTGGTATAAGAGCCGTTCTTCTTGTGGGTCATCCATCCATGGAGGCTCAACAGTGGAACGCAACATTAAATCGAGTCAAGTTTGATTCTTGATTTGATCAAAATCCAAAGAAACGAAGCCCGAGTATTGAACGATTGGATCAACAACCTATCACCACCAACCATTACCAATAACCCACCACCACCACCGACTGTTGCCAATAACCCATCACCACCAACAGCTACTACTACAATTCCACCAAAAACAACCCCTACCTTCCCTTTGATGTCTACCATCAAAGCAGTCCAACACACGCCAACTATGCCATCAAAAGTAGGCCCAAAACAAGCACCACCAACCGCAACGTACTGTTGAGTTTGAAGTCCTAGCTATATGGGCTTGTTTATTGGATGATTAGAGGGCCCGTTTAGCCTAACTTGTTCACCAAGCTATTAATTCTATGTGTTCTCACATATATATCCCATATGATATATGTAGTTGTAACCTTATGGTTCAGAACTTGATAAAATAACCTAGTTGTCAGTGGTGGAGTGGGGGTACGGTGGTGTAGGACCCTGAACCACATTTAATCTGCATGTCGTTTATCTATTTAGTTGTCGGTGGTGGAGTGGGGGTACGGTGGTGTAGGACCCTGAACCACATTTAATCCGTACGTCGTTTATCTATTTTCTTGTAATCTACTTGTTTAATTGTTTTAAGGCTAAGGTTCCTAACACGTACCACCGTAGCCACCCCAATACTTGCACATGAGCCAATGGCTAAAGTCTAAACCAACATCTTCACTAATCTAGAATTTTCTGTTGAGGGTCTTTGATTCATCCAGGGCAAGGAGTGAATTATTGACATGATTCCGGGTTTTCACATGAGCCGTGGGTATTTCAAATAATCTTTTAAGACACCTTGGGGACAATGTGTGTTATGTGGCGGGGATAAATGATACGATCAAGATTATCTATGTTAGTTTTGTTGTTATTAAAAAATTATTCTTATTATTAATAGCTAAGTGTTATGGGTATAGTCTATGATATCTTTTATTATTATCTAGTTAGCTTGCTAACCAAACTATAGGAATAATATAAAAATAAATAGAACATTAGGTGTTGTAACTCTATTATGTGTTGAATATCATTCAAAATTTTGTTGTTGTTAGTCAACTTTGAGAGTTTCCTAGTTCTTAAAACCGAGCATATCTATCTAATTATTTTTATCATAGTATACAATCATTTGGTTTGTATGAGGTAGGTTCATTAGCTATTTTGCCAAATGTGTCAATGACTACGTCTCCACAAACAGTTCAGTATCTTTTATATATATATATATATATAGGCGGGTGAATAACATTTTTAATGCTTAATGATACGATCTGATTTGTTAATACCTTATTACTAGATAATATCAATTATATTATTTATATTATTATTATTATTATTATTATTATTATTATTATTAGGAAAGTATTATTATTGCTATAGATATCTTATATTTAATATTATTTAGTTAGCTTGCTAATCAAGCTATGAATTAGTATTTATATAGATCATTAGGGCTGTAATATTATTATGGATGAATTAAATCGAGGTCTTATGACTTTTAGGAGATCCTTGCTTCTCGAATTGCAAGAACCTTTTTATCGTTTTCTTTGTTTATCGATACGAACCGTCTTTGGAGTACTTTAGGATTATATTCCGCGCCGAGGATTAGTGCGTGATCAATCGATGGACGGGGGAATTGCGTGAATGACGAGACTGGCCCCCGCACTGGCCGACATGTAGGTCTATTCCACGCTTTCCTAGGTGCGCATCACCCCAAATCAAGATCTACGTTTTCTTCTTTTTATTGTATAAATAAGAAAGATCTGTCCTAGGAATTAAGTTCCAAAAGCAGACGAAATCACTATGGAACCGGACCCTTGGGTTCTATCTAATCTCTCTTCATTCTGTTTCGTATCAATTGGTAGCAGAGCACTATTCTGGGCCTATTTATCAAAAAAAAAAAAAAAAAACCACTGTTCACGAGGTACTGTTCATCATAAAAAGAAAAACAAGCTGAATAATGACAAAGAAGGAAGAAACAGGAGCAGCAGCAGATCGGTGAGATCAAGTTAGAACCTTGCGTTTGGAAGTGAAATAGAGACATGCGGAGATACTGAACCTTCTCACTGCTATATTAGCTAATCCGGTTGCTTTAACAACAAAGTTATTCTCACTTGTTAAGCTGGAACAACCTAAGGTACCACAACCTAGAACTCGTTTTTATGGTTTAGATTTTGAAATACCTTCTCAAACCGAATCAAGTGTCCAGCCTTTAGAAAAGGTTCTTAAACCAGTACATGAAGAGATAGAAGCAAAACAAAAAGATGTCGGACCAATAGAAAGTGTGAACGAGAATGAATATAACGACATCAATGTTGGTGGTCCCGATCATAAAGTTGATCAGAGTACTCGTGGTGGAGGCAGTGATGAGGCTACTTGCGGTGGAGGTGGTGATGAGGCAGCGTTGAAGGTTGGGCAGATGCAATATGCAAAATCTGTTAGCAGATATTCAACATGGGTTGGGCAATAATAATTGAACGGGGCCTCTTGTTCATGCATGTAAGAAGATGGTAGATAAGGCTTTTAGGAGGATTCAATCTGAGTATGATGTGGCTTTTGTTGGGTTCGTTTCGCGTCAAAACAATGCAGCAATGTATGGGTCAAACTTTGACACAAGAGGTGATGTTATTTTTGAAGAGTCATGGCAGCAAATCCCGGGTTCTGTTTTGCTGCATTACTATGATCCAGAAGAGGCATCACTACATATCAAAACATGGGATCCTGGAATTACATGAAGAAACTTTTCAAAGCAACACATTGAGGACAAGGTGTTTTTAGGGGAGGGAGTAATGATACGATCTGATTTATTAATACTTTATTACTAGATAATATTATCAATTATATTATTATTATTATTATTATTATTATTATTATTATTATTATTATTAGGAAAGTATTATTATTGCTATAGATATCCTATATTTAATATTATTTAGTTAGCTTGCTAATCAAGCTATGAATTAGTATTTATATAGATCATTAGGGCTGTAATATTATTATGGATGAATTAAATCGAGGTCTTATGACTTTTAGGAGATCCTTGCTTCTCGAATTGCAAGAACCTTTTTATCGTTTTCTTTGTTTATCAATACGAACCGGAATCGGTTTGTATCACTTAACTTGTTTCCAGCATATCTGGAGTATATGTTCTAAATTGAACATCATATGGCAGATTGTTTAATTTGTAACTTCGGTAATCTGGTAAATGGTATATTTAGTATGTTTCTTGCTACTGTTCAGAACTCCCTTCGTCCCAAAATAAGGGCCCACTAGATAAAAACACAGTTTTTGGGATGTGCAATCATTATGTTTATATAGTCAAATGTCTATGTCACCCTTTAAAAATATTATTTTTGGAATGCATTATAATGTGATGAAGGGTGGAATAGCAAAGTTGGTGAATAGTTTTGGAAGCGAATATGTTTTAAACAAATTGAATTAGAAAGCGAATATATTATTTAGGTTATGCTATTCCAACTGGGTCAAATAAAAATTTATGCTAAAAAGGGAGTGGTCAAATGGGCTGAATATTATATATTAGATTGTGATAATCACAATTTGATGTTCGTGTTTAAAGCATTAGTTAAAAAAAGTGCTATTAATGTCAACCCAGCTCTATTTTACCCGTGTCAACTAAATACCTGCCCATTTTCCTACCATCAATGGTCTAACTGCACATAGTTATTCTTTAATCTTGCTGAATAATTTACGTTTGATTTATTCGAAGCTCCCACTTAGAGGATGTTGTTAAAGGATCTTACTCTCCCTCTTTTCTTTGACAGAGAGCTTGGCTAAATTTCCTCGAAAGATGTCTTCAACATCTCGGTTTCATAGTCAGCCCCAACAACCTGATGAACTGAAAAAACATAACCAGCAGCTGCAAACAGTGGTTCAAACTGCATCAAACAACGAAACATCTGCTATGCAGATTGCATCCACTAATGGCATGATGCCAAATGTAAATAACTCTAACTGCGTACCTCCAACTTCTTCCAATAGTACCATCGTTGGTCTGCTCCATCAGAATTCTATGAATTCTAGACACCAAAATCCTCTTATTACCAATACCAATGGTCACTATGGTGGAGGAACTGGGGGAATTCAAATTCAGATTCCATCCCCTGGATCCTCCAGTACAGTACCACAACCACAACCTTTCCAATCACCAACGGCATCCATATCTAACAATGTCCCTCAAAGCTCACATAACAGTGGCATGGCTGCATCCGGAGCGCATTTGAATTCTACCACTTCTCCTAATGTTTCCATGAGTGACGCCGATGCTAGTGACTCTCAAAGCTCTGTTCAGAAAATAATACAGGAAATGATGATGTCATCCCAACTTGGCGGCGGCGGCGGTGGCGGTGGTGTCGGTGGTGTTGGATCAGTTGGATTTGAGATGAAAAATTCTAATGATTTAATTCAGGAACGCAATAATTCAGGTCTTGTGGGAAATGGCATAATGGGTGGTGGTGGACTTGGTCAAATGGGTATGGTCAATGGAATGCGAGGGGTAATGGGTCATAATAATTCTTTGAGTATGAATGGAAGGGTTGCAATGCAGATGTTGAATCATCACCAACAGCAGCAGGACTTGGGGAGCCAATTGCTTAATGGTCTTGGATCTGTTAATGGCTTCAATAATCTACCATTTGACTGGAAACCTTCTCCTTAGAAGATGTAACATTAATTGTTAAATCCAAAGAGTATTCTATAGTGGCAGTGTCGTCGAGTTGTTTTGAAAAATATTGTGTGGACACAGCAAAGAAAATGAAAAGGCGCCTCATGATTGGTTGGAATTCAGAGATGATGATGATGATATATAGGGACATGATGGGATAACTGGAAGCAAAATAATGATAATGTTGGTGTCCTGCTTTGTACTAATTTCAGAGGTGAAAAGAAAGATATAGCACGGCAGTTAGGTTACTTATTCGTTTCTTTTTCTTCTCTTTCTTTTTTTGGCTTCTCATTTTGTTTTGCATTAAAATGGGTTGCATCTTTGCTCTGTTGCTTGGTTTGTTTGGATACTCTCCAACGGCCATATTGATGTCGACACAGCCGAAGGAAGCATCAGCAGGTCAGATGCCATTGTTGCTGCTGCTCTATACCTCTGTCCCTCTATCTGCTAAAAGTGAGTGTATATAATCAATGGAATGTTGTAGCAGTTTAATGTAGCGTTTAGTGTTTTTTTTTTTCTTTTCTTTTGTTTTTATGTTTAGCCTTATTGCTTTATGTTTGCTAGTGTCCCCATGTATGTTGGGTTTCTGTGTATTGTGATAATATTGTTTTTGCTTTAGAATTTATTAATGAGTATAACATCAAATCGTTGACAAAGAAGGGGGAAAAAAAAATACTATAACATCAAATTGATGACAAAAAAACAAAAATATTATCTAGGGAGTAGCAGGGAATCTGGGATACAAAGACAACAGTGGTGCTCTTATGGTTTGCACGATAATCATCTAGTTGAAACATACTCCATTCTTTCTTACCTCTGCAACATAGCCATCTAGCTGATATCCTCACCGTTGCTATTACAATTGCATTAGGTCAGCCACCTGAAAGACACTTCATCACTGTACCTATGTGGCCAACGTGTGGTCATCCCCGAACTTTATTCATAGGTTGACTTTACACAATATGAGCTCAATTACTCATGTAGGTTTTGAACCTTAGGTGGGTCAACCCGACTGACCGGCTTAAAGTCTTTAACTAGATTTTAGACTCGTGTCCAATACTGGACACGGGATTTACGATATTAACAATGTTAGATCTCCATATATTTAAGTCATAAAAACTTACGATTTAAAAAAAAACACGGTTTTTTGAAGTGTTTTGATGGTTTGGACTCTTGAGCCCCATTAGTTATTGAATTGATTTGATAGTTTAATGTATTATGTGGGTGTGTGTGTTGACTGAGGTGTAAACGCTAAAGAAAGAGAAATTTTTGTAGACCATGTGGACCTAGGCATGTACAATAAACTTGAACACGAAACAGAATCTCGTCAAAAATCGGGTTTGATTGAACCCTTGGGTTATCCAAAACCTACTGGTTTGGACCTGGTTTCTCCACGACGGTTTGAGAACCCAGTTTGAATACGGTTCAGAGATTGAAAATTAGCTATTAGAAAGATGTTCATAGCCGTTTTTCTTAGTTTTAAACCTATTTTTAATTTTTTTTTATATAAATTTATTTAATCCCAACACTCATTATATCAAACACTAAAACACTGAAAACGGCAACACAAAGTTCTTATGCTTCGATCGTTAAATGAACGAAGTTGAACGGTCATTTGAGTGTCAACTACATCTCGAAAATCAGATGTTTGGTGTAATTTCGATTTGGTGGGGCTTGATAATCATTCGAATAGGCGCAATGTAAAATTTATAGAAATTTTTTAAAACTTGAATCCAACACAACGTTAAAGTTTCATAGTAAATAATAAGTACAAGTGATTCAAAGTATCAAAGTATGATGAACAAAGATTAATTGTAGAGGGAAAGAATACATCTTAATTCGATCTTCACAAACTTATATGAAAATAATAAAGTAAATATATAGACTAGAATTAGATAAAACGGTAAAGCAAGTACATTAAAGAAGCTTCAACACAGATTGTAATTTTTCTATGTACCTCTCTATTAAGAATAAATCTATGAAAAGAACTACATAGTTGTCGTGGAACAAAATAGCCAATGCATATTTAAACAACCCAATTGAATGACAAATTTTGTGTATTATGAGGGTAAGTTCTTTCTTCTACGATCTGCTTGTATTTTGTTTTTGTATTTTCATTTTGTTAAGTCTGTCTTAAGTTTCATTTTGTATCTTTCCCATTGAATCGTATTTGCTGGTGCTCTAGTTTATTTATATGTGGAATATGTCGGGTAGCTATCTGGTCATTACTATTCTAGCCTAATTCTTTGTATTAATTGTTTAAGAGGTTGCTTTTTCTACTTATAGGGTTCTAGAGTTTTTTAAGGCTTTGTGTAAGTCTCAACTCAAAAAATGATACTATTGAAAACACCTTTATGTCAATGGCGAGCTTACTTTGCAATATGTTCAATGAACTAGACAACTGCTAGTTTACAATGAACGATATATACCATGTCAGCTAGAGGATTACTTATTAAGGTGTCAAATACATAAGTAAAGACAATGCAAATATTAAATACTTGTAAAGTAAATCTGGTAAGACAGTATGTAATTTTCAAGTATAATTTATTTATTAATATTAAATAAATTACAAGGTTGTTGCGTAATCAAGATAATATAATAATGTAAATATCCTAACAACCTATGAAATATAATTGATCTATACTTGAAAATTCTCTTGTCAATCGAATCACTTAAAAATTGTGAAATCCTTTTTGCGGTTGAGAGAATATTGCACAAGTTCACCAAGAATGCAAATGTTTGAATATGCAAAGTTATTTCTTAGTTGTGCAAAGATCTCTATTTATAGGCAAAGGTTGACATTGTCGTACAAATATGGTTGATAGCATTTAAGGAAGTGTATTTAATTCCTTAGAAATGCTTGATAAATTAAAAACATAAATTAACTTTATCCATCCAACTTTATGCATTTTTGTACTTTAATCATAGACAAAGGGTATTGTCCGGAAAATAACACATAAAGTAAAAAGGTCTTCCTCGTAATGAGTGTAAAGCTTTATAAGTACTTTACGCTAATGCTCTCCAATCTTGTTCTAGGTAGATGATGTGCGGTTTATTTTTGCTTTTAAATTTATAAATTGTTGTACAAGTAATTATCTGAAAACACACACACTTACAAGCAGAGAACCTGGCCAGTGTAGTATAGTCTAGTGATAAGTTACATGATTGTTCGCAACGACGCTTGCACTACCTAATCTAGTAATATATGTAATTCTAATGGTTTGGGGGTTTGTCACGATTTCCTAATAAACTAATACTGAAAATTAAATATCCGGTATTACCGGGTCAGACCGTTTCTGAAGAAACAACGTAAAATAATGGAAAACCTAATAACAATAATTAAATTAAAATACTTGTTTGCCATCTCCGATCTCATGGTACGACCGAATACTAAACTTACTTGCTAGTCTGCTGGAAACTTAATCACGGCTCAGATTCTCGTTAGATTCACTTCGCCTAATACTAGTGTTGCCAATAGAGTCACACTAACTTATAAACAAATTCTCGTTAGATTCATTGTTTAAGCATTATTGATCTAAAGTTTGTGTTACAAATTCATCTTTTAGTTACCCGGCTCTTAAAGCCATACCAGATATAATTATCTCTAGTGATCACAGTGCTCGTTTCCAAGTCAAAGGATCGCGTATGACATTGTTAAGCTTAATGTTCTAGTCATCCTAAAAACTATGGTTCTGGATTTTTCGGTTACAAGTGAATCACCTTTTATAACTAGTTAAAGACCGACTAGTGTTTTCCATCCCTATGTATTAATCCTAGTAGATTATTATAGACCAATCATCAGAATTAAATCAATACATGCAGATATAAAACCAATAATAATATGAAGAACTAGTAAAACATGGATCTACGACAAATAGTAAAACACACTCCAACAAATTCTAACAAACAAAGTAAAACAGTAAACTTCTAAATGATCACATTGATCCAAACAAGCATTCAGCCTACTAGCCTAACATTATTAAAGGCATAACAAAGTTTGAATAGATGAAAGACATTGTTTACCAACTGAAAGTAAAATAAAAAGTAGATCTAGACCGAGGATGACGATCGGAAGGTGTTAGAAGCTCCAAAACCTCCTTGGAATATGCAAAGTCGACCTAGGGTTATATGGGCGGTTAGGCCTGCTGAATTGGCTTTCTCCTAGGTTTTAAGGGTTAGTTCGACTTAAATCGGTGTTTAAGTTGGTTGCTGATCTGGGCTGCTCAGTGGCGCTAGCTGGGCTTGCCAGCGGCGTTGGGACTGGGCCAGCGGCGCTGGATGAGTGGGAGCGGCGCTATGTGTCTGCCAGCGGCGCTGGCTTGGCTGCCAACAGCGCTGGTAGCTCTTGTTGCAGTTCGTACTTCTTCGTTCGGCTCCCGAATCACCTCCTTGTGTCTTGTAATTTCATAGGCCTTCATCTTGAGTTACTTGATGTCATTTACCCTTTCCCGCATCTTCTGTGAACCTGCGTAAACATACGATTCATTATGTACCGATAGTTCTGGAATATTAACTCACTTTAGACATAGAAATGAGGCCTTTCGATAGGGGTTTTTTTTATCACAAAATGGACGCTCATCATATACCCCCACACTTAAGTCTTTGCTTGTCCTCAATCAAACAGTCCAAGAAAATAAAACAATGATGAGCAGACGCTCATCATATACCCCTCTGCTAGTTGTTTTCGAGACAACTTATTGATATTTTTGAAATTGAAGTGGGATAACCTCATGTGCCATAGTCAGTTGGTGTCCTCATCAGCTTTGGGATAAAAAACACTGCTCTTTTGGAGCTGGTTATGTTCATGATGTACACATTTCCTTTCCTTGGTGCAATCATCACCACTTGCCAATCCTTGTTAAATATGGCGCCTTGTGGAATATCGAACAAAACTCTGAAGCCATCATCACAAAGTTGACTGACACTGATCAGGTTATATTTTAAACCATTTACAAATGCAACTTTGGTGAATTTGACTTGTCCATTATTAAGCACACCATATCCTTCAATTTTTCCACTTCCATCATTACCAAATGTCACTGTCGGTCCATTTTGGACAGTGAACTCTTCCAGCAGGGGCTTACATCCTGTCATAGTTCGGCCAGCTACGCTGTCCAGGTACCATGTATGCTTCTTGCGATCGCCCTGCACACCCACAGAAATTATCAGTTTTTTTTGTGAACCCATCTTTTCTTGATGGGTTCACTGGACTTCTCCTGTCTCAGTTGATGGTGGTGGGTTAGAACTGGAAGCTGAATCTGGAGCTTTTTCACCAGCTCCAGCTTTAGGAGTAAAAACAATTGGCTTGATAGGCATGTTCCCCTTTTTCTTCTCAGATTTGGTTCCAGTTGGAACCTTTTGCTTTTGCCTTTTATTAAGCTTTGAAGGGGTTGCATTTTGTTTTTCAACTGGAGAGGATGAGGTTCCCTCTAGATTTTTAATTCTGGCAGTACAACTTCGAACCTGCCGACTCAACTGTTGAAATTGACTTTCAAGTCTTAACAAAATGTCTTTTTCCCTAGGCTCCTGAACCTTGGACTTGGGTTCAGGTTGAGTTTTAGTCTTTGGAGTCTTGGGCTCGATGGACTTTTGAGGTAAAGGCTTTTCACCACCTGCCTTTTTACTTGGAGCTTTAGCTTGATTTGCTCTAGTCTTGACCTCAACATGAGTGGTTTCGACAGTTTCAGTTTTAATGCGCTTAGGTTGATAATATGTAGTTTCAACCTGAAGAGTTTTGGGCAATGCATGAAGATCTGGAATTGTTGCCGCCATCTAGAGATCACCTAATTTCCATGCATTCTTTTGGGCATTAATAGTTTTAGTGAAAGCATCATAATTTGTATCAGATGATGTTACCCAGGACTTGAAAATCAATTTATGTTATTTCTAAATCAGAATTCAACTTTTGATTTTCAAGTTCCAAACCCTTACTTTTAAAAACTGGCTCTTTGAGCATCAATTGGATACTTTGTAAATCATTTAGGTTGTGTTTAATATTGTTTAGTTCAATTAAGACATTTTCTAAATATCTTTCACTGTCAGCTTTCACATTTTCAACAAATATTAAATCAGCATTTAATGACTCAGCCAAGTCCAGTTTCAGTTCGGTATCAAGCTCAGTGTCATAATCCCTTGCCTTCCTCATTATGATGTCCACCCATTTTCCAAAAATGACATCATCTTTCACAACATGATGTTTTACTTCCAAAGCCATGAAACACACATCCCTAATCTCTTCTTCATCATCAAATGAGTCATCAGAGAGTTCCGATTTCTCTTCAGTCTTTGCAATCATGCACTTGTTCTTTTTATTTTCTTTTTCAAGTGACATGAGTGCAATTTGGGCCTTAAGCCTTTTGTACTTAGCCTTATAAAGGTCATCTGACCGATTTTGATGAGGGACAGGGGGGCCAGTTTGGTTGTTCATCTGACTAGATTTGAATTCCTTCATGAAATGGCCTTTCTTACCGCACTTATAGCAGGTAAGGTTGGCGTTATCCAGAGAGTTGGAACTGGAAGCATTATTGGACCCATTAAATCTATTAGATTTATCCTTAAAACTGTTAAAGGTTTTAGCAATCATGGCGACCAAATCATCGTCGTCAGTTTCATCACAACCATCACTGATTTCAGTGGTCAGACTAGAGTTCAAGAAACTGTTTAACATCTCCTTAATGGAATGTGGCTGGACACTCTCAGCAGACATTAAATCAGCACAAGGTTGACCAGTTAGACTAGTAACCTTGGAACTCTAGGCATGGTTTAAAGCATCCTGCTCAACCACCAGTCTAGCAGCATTATTATCTTTAGTGAATCTGAAGGCTCCATAGAGCAATGCTAGTGTGTGACTATGTAGGGTCTTTCCTTGTCTTAAGACAAGAACCATGTCTTCCCATTTGGAAGGAAGAATATGACAAAACTTCTCAAGAAGAATATCCCTATCCTTCTCCACACCCAAGCCTCTCGGTTGATTTATGAGGCTAGTAAATCTGGTATAGGTAACAGTTAAACTTTCATTGGGCAGTGCAAAGAAAGATTCATACTTCTTGTTTAGAGCAACCTTTCTGGTGACAATGGTGTCATCATCTCCTTCATACTGAATGACTAATTCGTCCCACATTGCCTTGGCACTGGGGTACAACACAAGTGTTGGAATTAGTTCTTCAGGAATAGCTCCAAGGATCATGTTCTTCAGTCTGGTATCAAGGTCAACTAGTCTACGATCCTCTTCAGACCAATGGTCCTCGAGCTTTTCTCTAGACCCTCTTCTTCCAGTAGGATCAAGAAGAGGACTTACCCCATGAGACATGGGTACATATGTATTTTTCAAGTGTATTTTATTTATTAACTTTAAATAAAATACAAGGTTGTTGCAGAACCAAGATAATACAAGAGTGTAAATATCCTAACAACCTATGAAATACAATTGATCTAATACTTGTAAATTCTCTTAACAATCGAAACACTTAGAGTTGTGAAATGTTCCTTTTTGGGATTGAGAGAATATTGCACAAGTTCACCAAGAATATTGCAAAGTAAGATATGCAAAAGTTGATTCTTGGTTGTGCAAGGACCTCTATTTATAGTCGAAGGTTGAGCAATGGATTTCAACTTCGACGTACAAATATGGTTGACAGCACACAAAAAATTAATAGTTAATTCTTGTTTATGCTAAATAAAGTAAGGCAGAATGTCACTTTATTCAACCACTTTACATCTGTGTTCTTTTTGACCAAAGACAAGATTATTGTCCGGGTAAAAGGATGTAAAGTAAAAGGTCATCCTCGAAATCAGTGTAAAGCTTTCTAAGTGCATTTACACTGATGGTCTCCAGTCCACTGATCTTGACACGTCCCACGGTGTATCAATATACGGAGTATATTGTACACATAACAGTTGTAGGGGGTGAATACAACTTTACTCGATCTTTACAAACTTTTAAAGTAAGTTTAGTGATTCAGTTAAGGTAAATATATTAAGTAGATAATAGAATCAATAAAACAGTAAAGCAGAAAGTAAAAACATACTTGGACACAAATTGTGGTTTTCAAGTGTAATTCTTTATTCAAGAAATAATCTATACAAAGAATTACAGGGTTGTTGCGAAACAAGATAGCATACAGATATCTAAACAACCCTTGAAATGACAAAAAACAATCAATAAGTTTCTACTCTAAAGAATCAGCCCAAGCTGATTTTCTACAGACTAAGCTGTGTTTATGAGCAGAAAAACTTGTGTGAAGAATGATTCTTAGTAATGTACACATATGATGTCAAGGAGTAGAGCTTTTATAGGCGCAGGCTCTTCATCACTTGGTGTCCAAATTATCCACGTAAATGATTCTGGTTGGATGACAGAGGAATAATCAATCGTGCTTCTTCATCGTACTTGTGGTCCCCAGGTACTGCAACATATTCTCTCTTCAACCAATCGCTGTATGGACACACACATGTAAATACAACCACCAACCTGGATACTGGAAATAATCCTAGTCACATCATTTATCTTTATCTACAAATCCAGATTGTTATCTTCACTTGATTGTCAGACACAGATTGGGCCGTTTGTCGAAGCACCAATCTGCACCAATTGTTTCCAAGCTAACTGCTAATCCTAAGTTGTCTTCCACTCTCAGCTTAGGCTTTTATCTTCAATCCTCCTCTTCGACTTGGATTGAATGTTGTTGCATGTTGATGCAGCTTCAACAACACTAGATTCCACAAGATATTACAATTACAAAGAATGAAGTATGATCTGGATCAAAGATGAATCGCAAGCTGTGTCAGCTCAGAATGACCCAGATCAGATTACAAGAACTCAAAGATTACTAAGTGTTTATACATCATACTTGTCATCATTAAATTTACATTATCATTGGGACTCAACAATCTCCCCCTATTTGATGGTGACAAAACCTAACACACTTTTCTAACTATCAGCTTGCAAAAAATCAAATAACTTAGACATATAAATTGTGACCCTTTGAATCTTTTAGGTTCTTTTCAATTTGATATGTGATAGAGAACTTGCTTTATTTTGATAACTTGAAATTACATTGAGGAATTACATGAATTGCTGATTACAATCAATTTCCTAACATCTCTATAGCTTCTTGTTTCACCTCAAAGGATGGAGCAATGGGTACATTTAATTTTCTATTAAGGCCTTCACTTATGACATATTGCTCGTAACCATTTCCATTTTCACTAAAAGTACGACAGAATCTGTAAAGGGTATAGAGATGCAAATGAGGTACCTTCTTCATCTCAGTCGTTCTTTGAAATACCAGCTTACCACTTGCATTCGCAAAATACATTCCATGCTCAGGCTTTTCAATGAACAATCCACACTTTGGATTTTCTACACCAGCAGGTAGAGACAGATCGAGATGGTCAAGCAACTTATCAATTGAATAAGGTGCTAGTTGACCAAGGAACTCCGAAGGATTTAAATTTTTGAGAAATTCTGAATGATCACCTCTATGAGCTTTAGGTCCAGCAACACTTCTTCTTTTCTTCTTTAAAGGCTCAATTGACACATCTTTTCCAGCCAAATCATATGTCTTTTGTTTTGGCAGCCCAGAGATATCAATATTGAACTTTTTAATGATATCAAACTTCTTCTCTATGGCTTCAAAAGCAGTCTGTTGATGAATTCCAGGCATACCTAGTATGATATTGTGTAGCTCCACCTACTCTGTATAACCAGGTTCATACAGATTACCAAGATCACAAGTTTCACTATTAGTTTCAAACCAGCTCTTGTGATCCTATACAAGGCTCAAATTGTCCTTTTCTTCTTTTCAATTGCACACCAGTGACTTTTATTTTATTATGAGCTTCCCACTGGTCATGGAACTTCACACTTTCTTTCACATCCTTTAGTTTCTATGATGGCTTAGAATGAACCACCACTGACTTCCTTTTGCTAGTCATCTTCTTCTTAAACTCTATCTTCAAGGCTTTTTCTTCCTCAGCTTCTTTAAGAAATGCCTCATGCACAGCTTTGGCAAATTTTGGATCATTTTCTATTTTAGCCCTTCTTTCTCAATCTAGTCTGTCTTCTTCAATCATCTTGTAAGCTTCTTCAACTGTGATGTTCATCTCAGGAGCTTTTAGCACAGCCAACTCCCAATCTTGTTCATTAAGTGTTGACACCTTCACTCCACTTGGACATTCTTTATTTGTTCTTTTCTTTAGCATGTATTGATCCAGAGTTATGTTGTCTTCACTTGACTTTTCTTTGGAAGCTGGGTCAGCTTGAACAGACACAGCTTGAACAAGGTCAGCTTGGACAGACTTCTCCACATTACTAACTTCTTCAACATTAAATTCCTTCCTTATTCCTAACATCATCACCTACTTCCCCCTCAGTTTGATTCGTCTTCCTTATATCTTTTTCACCATGATCAGACTCAGATTCTGATCTTTTTATCTTTTCTTTCTCTTCTTCTTCCCTTGAACCAAAAACAATAACCCTTCTATCTTTGGCTTCCTTCTACTTTCTCTCCTTGAGCAGTCTTTCATCTGATTTCTTTATGTAATCAGCAACCTGCTTGTCAACTTGATTTCTCTGTCTTTCAGCTTCCTTCTCCATCTCAGTCTTCTCCCCCTTTTTGTCATCATCACTAGGGATAGAGGAGACAGGTGTTGCAAAAACAACACTCAATTTGGTAGAAATCAACTCAACATAAAAGTTGGTGATAAAATGTGCTCTGTAGAGATCAATATTGTCATTGTGGAGATTTGCCAGATTTTATTTCACACTTTTAGAGACATCCACGAATTCTTTCTTAAATTCAGCTTTAGATTTTGTGGAAGACTTTAGCTCACTGGTGACATCTCTTGTGAACTTGGTTGCTGCTTTTTCAATCTGACTCAGAGTACTCTTGTTTACTTCTTTTTCTTCATTCTTTGCTTTTGTAAACAAATCAAGAGACTCAGTCAACTTCCTCTGATTTTCCTGCATCAAGTCAACTGCCTTCTTTAAATTTTCTTCTAAAGCAGTCTGAGCTTGAGTCAGCTTGGTTGCTGATTTTCCTAAGTCTTTCAAGAGTGATAAATACCTTTTTCTTACCATTCAGGATGGTGCCATAGATGGCAGTATGCTTCTTCTTGGTCATACCAACAAAACAACTCGCCCAAAACTCACAGAGTAGATCTTTAAACACCACATTTGGCTTCTCAATCATCATATTGCCAAAGGGATGATACCAAAGATAAGCAACTATATCATCATCACCTTCTGCCCAAGAAGGTGGATTAACATTGGCACAAACAAGATTGATGATCTTGATTTTACTAGTATCAAGATCAGTCGGAACAACATTCACATTGTTACCCACCACATAAGGTGACAACTTGTTTGCGCTAATTGGAGTTAGGTATTGAATCTCAGATTTAGAAGAGGAATCTGCATTCGAGTTAGTGAAAATAATAAAGCGCACTGAGATATTTAACAACAAAAATAACCATGAAGTCGGGTCAGACTCAGCTTATTCTGATTTACTTTATTATAATCAGGTATAAAAGAGTAGTCTGTGTCAAACACAGCTTCCCCTTAAAAGGTGAAATATTTACAAGGGGTCAGATTTGTTATTAATTATCTCACTGATCCTTACATAGTTAAAATACCTAACTTACTTATAAGATAATTGAACCGATTTTCATCCAATGGCTTTGTGAACAGATCAGCTAATTGATTATCAGTTGGAATGAAGTAGAGTTCAACATCTTCTTTCATCACATGGTCTCTGATAAAGTGATATCTTATATTAATGTGGTTGGTCCTTGAATGTAGAACAGAATTGTTGGAAATTGTTATGGCACTGGTGTTATCACAGAAAATTGGAGTTTTTGAAGCAGTAACACCATAGTCTTAAAGCTGATATTGCATCCAAAGAACTTGTGAGCAACAACTCCCTGCAACAACATACTTAGCTTCTGTAGTTGAGATAGAAACTGAATGCTGCTTCTTACTGGACCAGCTTACAAGAAATTGCCAAGCATTTGACTTGCACCAGATGTGCTTTTCCTGTCTATCTTACAGCCTGCAAAGTCAAAATCTGAATAGCCAATTAGATCAAATCCTAAGTCTTTGGGATACCAAAAACCAAGATTGGGACCACCATTAAGGTATCTAAAGAT